>NC_060077.1:76963301-77275490 GCF_922984935.1 Meles meles
CTTTCTCCACATCCTTGCCGACATCTGTTGTTTCCTATGTTTACCCATGCGCACAGGTGTGAGGTGGTATCTCACTGTAGTTTTGATTTGTATTTCCCTGATGATGTGTTTAAAAGGCAGTCATTAACTACTCACTGTGTGAGGGACACAAAGGAAAGACAAGCTGCAATCTTCAATGTGAAGAGACACAATTTTACAAAATATACAGGAATAGTTTAAACACAAATTTCCAAAAAATAAAAATTAATATCACATTTCCTAACATGGAATTTTGAGAAAATAATTGATTCCAAATATTAGCTACCTGTTACAGTTGTCTTGTGAAGTCATACTTCTTTTAATGCCCCAAGTCAAACTAGACTGAACTTCCAACATCCTTCGCTGAAGGGTGCCTAGGATCACTGATTCATGTGTTTCTGAGGATCCCCAGGAAATGCTTTCAGTATTCTGTTTTTTTTTTTTACTATTTGGGGTTTTTAAAATTAATTTATTTACTAATTAATTAATTAATTAATTAGGCCTGCTGCATTTTCCTTTAGCACAGCCCATTGGAATGCAACACTATATTACATCACTATGTAACCCCAGATCTAGACTATTCAGATTTCCAGAACACTACACAATGGCTTCAGCAGAACAATGAGGGTTGGGTCAGGTTGTGTCTTAGCATGGACGGTGCCTCCACCATAACACCAAATGGTGAAGGTATGCTTTCAGATCCAACCTGCAGCCTTTCATTATCTACTGAAAACTGAATATTTGGAAAAGAATAAATACAAATCTCCCAAGAACGAAAACCAAGTTTTTAGAAAAGAAACTTTTCATAGAGGATTATGATTTCTTGAGATGCGATCCTGCCCACAAAACAAATAAAAGCTATCTTACTAAGATAATTCAGAATTATGCTGTTTAACCCATGCACTCACCTCCTCCAACCCAAGGAGACAAATTTCAGAGCTGTAAGAAGAAAGATAAAACCTTTCAAGTTTATGCCTGCCTTTCTGGAGTCTGGACAGAATCTCTTGATTTCCATTGCTTTGGATCCTTATTAGCCAGGGAAAATGAACTTATGGGAAATAAAGAGAAGTGTGACATGAAAGAAACATTCTCATTAGGCTTCCTTGCCTCACTGCACCAGTCCATCATCATCATGATTGTCCTCATCATGATCATCATCCTCCTTATCATTATTGTGTTCAGTAGCAGCCGCAGCTCTCAATGACCATTTATGGGCTGCCTGATACGTGCTGGACCCTGTGAAAGGTGATAGAGGCAGTGGACAACCAAATGCTTGCAAATAGGCAGCAGAGAATGCTTCTCTCCCTCCATATTTGTCTTTGATGGTTAAGAATGAAGTACATTGTTGCCTGTGCAGTTGGAAAAACAACCACATGATCTACCTTATCATGCCCTTTAGCTACTGCAGGTCATACAGTCTCAGATTTGGAAGAGATCTTAGCAATGCCTGGATCCACTTCTCGAACAAGGACACAAAGGTCAGAGAAGATTTGACTTGTTTGAAGTCAGAAAACTCAGTCATGAGAGAGCAGGGACTGGACCCCTGGATCTCCTTAGCTCAAGTTCAGCAGACTTTCCAGTATACCAGCCTGTTTCTCTTCTTGAATAATATTTCAGGGTACTCCAAAGCATCTTAGAATATACCTGATACTAAAGTGATACTAGTACCGCTGCTAGAAATAGTAAATAGAAATATTTCTGAAATGCTTATAGGTGATCTAATTTTCTGGGATTCCACTTTGCTTTCATGATTTTAGATTCTCAAATTTTATTATTTTTAGATTCTCAAATATTATTATTAACTTATTGTATATTTAACCATGACGTGGTATCTAGTCTCATGATTGAATTAGTAATGGTGTTAGGCACTGAAAAGGTAGCATGGTCCCTCCAGTAGCTTCATGGCAGAGCCCATGTGAATGCAGAGTCTACAAATGTAATTCATAATATAATATGGTAACATGTGTACTGCCTTCATGATTTTCTTCTCATCATACAACATTGAATTTGAACATTTATTTGTAGACACTCCCAATTTTGGTATGGGTTCACAACACTTGAACAGACTAGTTCTATGTCTTTGTGAGCACACATGACCGTAATTCAATAAAGAAATATGTAGATTTTAGAGTCCAGATATTTGAGCTCATATCCAAATTATTCAACCTCTCTGAATTGTAATATCCCTAACCCAATGGTGATTATGATAGCTTTTTTAGATTATATCTGGATTGAGTACATGTAAAGTGCCTGAGACATATAGGTTCTCATTAGATGGTAGCACTTTTGATATATTATTTCACTTAATCCCCAGAGCTCCACTGAAAGGAAACTCAGACCAAGAGAATTTGAGTCATTTGCTTAGTGTCTCCCACAAGGCTGGGTTGTAAAAGAGTGGGGACTCACCTGAGTTTGCCCTCTCAAATCTCAGGTAAATGTACTATTTTTTGAAAAACCATAATGGCTAAGGGTAGGAAGAGAAGACAGTGGAAGTCTGTAGGCCGTCAACTTTTCAAAGATTCAGTACCCTTTCTCCCCCACTCCTTTGTAATTCCAAGATAGAGTACTTTGGAAATCTTTGGGTTCATTCAATATGTATCAAATCATTTTTCCATATGATTCCATATTTCTGAGCAGACTCTAAGTAACTCATTCTAAGCTCAAACCACATATCCTGATATCAGTACCAACAGGAATTTAGTTGGTTGTTAGGGGACAAACTAACATCCTGCTAACATCCCATATCCTCTACCCTCCTACCTGCTTTCTGACTGTCAGAATGTTCTTCTTTTGCACAAGGCATCCATGAGCTGACAGGTTGGCAAGATAATCAATGGAAGAGACAGCAGATGATTATCAGGGGTGTAGAAGGCAAAGGTTATCACTATGTGTTTAACTTTTATTTAACTTTCATGGGACCTGTATGAAAAAATGGTGAGTATGAAAAAATTTGCTGGAAAATATAGAACTAATTAATCTATTACCGTATTCTATTCTAATACATTTGAACAAGACACCTACTCCCTTTTGTAAAAGCTGTGCATCCAATTCTAGTGAGATGTTTTCCCTCCTTATAATGTGAAAAAAATTTTTTTCTAGTATGCTGAAAATTAAATTGGCCATGTGTACAAAAAAAAAAAAGAAAAGACAATAAAGGCCTATGGCACTGAAAACTCATTAAGATTTTTTTTCAGTGGCAGTGCACAAAATATTATAAAATAATGGGGAATCCAAATATTCTTAAATAATCACAAACTAAATGAGATGGAATAAACTCTTTCAATACCAGAGTTATGTGTCTTCCAGAAATCCTCTGTTAAAGTTGTATTTATAACCAGATTTGTTGGCATAAGTTGATCTAGGATATAGAGGATAATTTGTAGAACATTCAGTCCTAAGAAATATAAAGCTATGTTAGCTTTCACAAAAGACTTAGGACACTCAGAATATTGTCTTAAACAGTTTACTCTTACTAGAAAGTCTTCAAAAGAACATTTTTCTTTTTTGGTGTTTCTAACTCAAGTGGTAAAAGCCCTAACGAGCCTCGCCCACAGTTATTTGGCTAGTTAAAATGCTTAGCTTGGTGAATGAATTGGGAGTGGTAATATGATTAGAAGCCAGCATTTTTTTTTTTTCCTATTAACATTCAAAGTTTAACAGTAAGGTCATCTATCTGAGTTATTAAATTCCCTGATGGTAAAACCGAAGGCAATTCTACCTAACATGCAGTATTGGCCTTATTCTTAGGCAGAGTCAATTTTTGCTACTTTGAAATGATTTTTACGTTAAGAAGTTATTCTCGCTAAAATAGAAGTTCCCACCAGGTCTGTAAATTTAAAAGTTTATGAGTTTCTAGCTAACATAGCTTGATCACTTTTTGATTTGGGGAGATGTCTGAGGTCTTAGACATCAGAAGAAAGTTCCCTTTGGAGATTAAAGTGGACACCTGTTGTTCTGCCCAATCCAGAATCCACTGTTTACCTTCAGGCCCTCAGCCTCCTTTTGGGGATTTTCCCTTTACCCTTGCCTGCGGTCCTGATGAAGTCTCATCATCCTCAGGCCCAGGATGGCTGTAGGACATGAGCCAGGGTCATAGGCCGTCTTGGAATTCAAACACTGAAACCATGATGATGACAATGATGATAATGATAATTGTGATCGTAAGAATAATAAATGATTACAGATAGATTCCTCCCAATGCTGGCATCCTGAAAAGATATTTAGATTCCTAGAGCTACTCATATCTTTCCAAGGCCGATTTTCTCTACATACCTTTTGGTTTTAGTTGCTACCCTAAGGTAGTTGTTGGAACGGTGTCCTACTCTTTCAAGGATAGGATATTCTTCCAATAAATTGTTTTCATTGATGGTAGCCATGGTTGTTTCTGCTGCTAGAGAAGCAGAGTGGGACATGCCAACCCAAAATGTGCTGCTTTGGTATATTGATTATTTTGACCTGTAGGCACTTGAAATGAAAACCAGAAAATGCAGTGTGAGACTTTCTCTGAACTCCCTTTATTTTCTTAAAGCCAGATCCTCCAAAAGGAACTCAATTGTCACA
The DNA here is from genome assembly GCF_922984935.1 of Meles meles. Taxonomy (NCBI): domain Eukaryota; kingdom Metazoa; phylum Chordata; class Mammalia; order Carnivora; family Mustelidae; genus Meles; species Meles meles. The sequence goes on from NC_060077.1 coordinate 76,967,880, forward strand.
GCCCCTTCCCTAGGATTTTCATCAACCGGGGAAGACTGACTCATTGCAGGAAAGGAGCTAAAAGTGGACACCACACCCACACACATTTCATCACAAACTATCATACTTCCCATCTATTCTTTTAAGGGCCCATCCTTCCTCCTTCAAAATCATTTACTCCCCACTAGAGGCCTATATCTTCCCTCTTCTCTCCTTATTAAGGTGGTGTTTAAGTCTGAATTCTAAGCCACCTTGAGAGTTACTCATTTTTTCCTACATATCTCCCATATGGACATGAGGTATACATATTAATAAACTTTTTCTCTTGTTGATCTGTCTTTTATCATAGGGGCTTCAGCTTAGAAGTCAGAAGGGTAGAAAGAAAATTATACTTCCTCCCCTAGCAGCAAAGAATCCTAACCAGAAGAGATATTCCAAAGGAGACGTAGAAAGTGAGGGTACCTGGGTGCCTTGGAATAAGCTCTGTCCAGAAAGAGGCATGGGTACACAACAAGGGGGCTAACAACAGACAAATAACAACCTCCAGCCTTGCACAGACTGGTCTACTTTTGAAAAAGGTAAAGTGGCCCCCAAAACATAGACTTCTGCTTTTCACAGAGTTCAGTGCCCTTTACAAATTTATCTTTTTGTTAGAAAAGTCTAAGACCATTTGCAAAGTCTACCGGGGAAAATATATACTTTCTCAGAGTCCTTGAAAGCCCCAGAGAAAATGAGGTTCAGCCTTTTTTCAGAATTTCCCAACAGTGGAAGTCTAGTGGCAGGAAGGGGACATGGACAGAAGACTTAGTCTTTCCATTTCCGGGGTTCTCCCAATGTCATCAAATTTGTACCTTTGCTCCTTGTGAGTGTGGATCAGTAATCCTGGACTTCGGATTTCATATGCTGGTAAACTTTCAAGAAAACATCAGACTGACTTAGGGTTGCTACTTTTTGTTTTACCAATTAAGGATATTAAAGTAGGAAAAAATGATCAAATATTATTCTACTGATACTTAAAAGAAAGGTAAATTTAAAGACCGAAAAGCGGTGCATAAATTTACACATACACACACACAAGCAATTAGGTGAGTTTTAGGAAAAACCTAGTTTATATCGTCCTTATTTTCCTTGCTTTGTTGTGTGAAGAATAGGCCCTGGTCCATGAAATGGCAAATAGTGATAGGTTTCTGAGGAGCTCCTGGAGGAAGAGGTTTGGACCCTTTGTGGAGAGTTGGAGGATTCACCCAGCTCTGGGGTTCTGCTTTCCAGGCTCACCTTTCCAGAGGCTGAGCCCAATTTTGTTCAAGTATACATGTAAACACAGTGAGCTAATGAGGGACTGAACTGGTTTTGTGTTATTAACAGAAACCTCCATACTCAAGGGCAAAACCAAAAGCATGTTGCAATATCCTGGGGCCCAGCTGGAGAGCCCCTGGGAACCTCTCTCATAGTTCCCTCCCTTTCCCAACCTCTTCCCAGACTCTGGTCTCATTTCTTTTTTATGCCTGAACTCCACCTTTCTGCTTAATGTGGCTACTTGGGTGTCAACTCCCTGGCTCTGTCTCCAGGGACCATGGCCCTACTTACTATCCCTTGTAGACCAGACCCCTGGCCAAGTCTGTCCCAGCCTTGACTTCAGTCTAAGTTCCAGGAACCTCTGCCCAAGTACAGTATCCCCAGGCCTGTCTTTTCCAGGAGGGATTTGATACAACTAATCTGATCCCTTTTGGGAGTGACAGATAGTGAGCTCGAGATGACCATGTTATCACCATGCACTACCATGTCCTAATGTATGCTAGCATAAATCAGCAAACCTTGCAACACCACATAAATCCTCTGAATTCTTCTCTTAAGGGGGTCAGAGGGGAGGAAAACCTGCTAGGCAGTAGGAGGTCAGACAAAGAAGAGAACAAGATTCACCAGCAGCTTTGCATGCAAGAGTAATGGCAGACTCATGCTGGTTGCAAACTGCTGTAGGTCAACCCAAGGAATCATGTGTAAGTAGAAGAGAAGGGTCATTGGCAGCAGAAACTAATGTATATATATATATACATTATATATATATATAAAACTGAAATATATAACTGAAATATATATATATATATATAAAACTGAAAACCAATCCTCTTATCACCACTTGTTCTGGTTCATGGGTTGCCAATGTTAAATGTTAATGTTAAAGTCATTAGAATTAAATAGTCCATATTATCTTAAACATGTGCTATGATCGATATCAGCCATCTTAAAGTAAATTATGCTGCAGTAATAAATTATCCCCAAATCTTTGTGGCTGACAACAACAGCAGTTTAATTCTGTTCATGGTCCGTGTTTATCACAGGTTGTCTGTGCCTCTGCTCTATAGGTCCTCACTCTAGCACTCAGACTCATGGAGCAGCCCCTATGTGGGATATTACTGGCCTTGTGGCAGAGGGAAAAACAACATGGTGGAATCATGAGCTCTTAAAGCTCATGCTGAGAATTGACGTGAGACATTTTCACTCACACTTCACTGGCCGGGTCACATGGTGAAACTTAATGTCAATGGAGTAGGGAAGCAGAACCCTCCCACAGGAAGGGGTCAAGGAATGTTTTAGGTAATAATACAATATCCCCTCTATTTTACCTTTCTCATTAGATATCTCCTAAGAAGTACAAGGGCCAACGGTCCTTAAACAACTTATTTCTCTGAAATTAAAAATAGCACAACAGAGAGGCCATAGTCTTCAGAACTCTGTAAGATTTCAGATCTTTCCCAATTAAAATGCCAATCCTTCAGTGCTCCTGTGTTCTGCAGGGGAGCCTGCTTACAAAATGGCAGACATGCTCACATGGCTGTCAGTATTTAGAGTGGATAATGCAAGCACAGCATTTCACAACAACCCTGGTGGCTGAGTTGCAAAGTTATTTATGGCTTCACCATTTATGACATGCTGCTCAGTTTCCCATGAGTTGCTAGGAAAGACTCCTGATAGCTACTATGAGCCATTGAAACCTATGAGACTTCATTTATTATGGCATAATATACACATTACCTCACTCGTGTTAGACCATATGGAGAGCTCTCTGTTGAATTTGGCATAGTTACTGGGGTGAAACGGGAACGGATTCTGTTCCTTGTCCTCTTCAATTATGCTGTATGTTGGATCAGGCAGCCAACTTCAACAGATCATCTGGGCATAGCAATCAGTCCTCAGGACAACATCACTGCCGTCACCTACGCCAATGAAGAATAACAAATGTGATATCGAAGAGGATCTGAGTGGCAGGGAACAGCAAAATCTCAAGAGTGGATCAGTACGGCTCCCTGCTGACATTTAGCTCCCGTTTGGTAGTTGAGGGAGAAACAGGGTACCCATTTCTCACTCATTGTAGGGTGGCATTTGCAAGGAGAGGCAAGACGTTCAAAAGAACCTGAAAAGCACAGCCAGTTCTGGGTGCAAATGAGCAACTAGCAACAACTCCTTAAATGGCGAAAGGTGCCCCTAGGAGTGGGGAGCCGCCGTCTGTAATCTGCCATGCCAATCTGCCTCCTGCTTAAAAGGGGAACAAATGAACACTTGGACTCTGTGGGCATCTAGAGACAGGATATTAATCCCCATAATGTAGATACATGGGGGATGTGGCCAATACACAGTTATTTCCATGTACCTTTTGTCATTTTGGGTCAGCTGATATGATACGAGGTTAAGACTTGGTGTGTTCTCTTGAATACATGATTGGAAATCCCTTCGTGGGGGGCTTTTCCTACTTGGATGGTAGGGTGGTAGTGGGGAACACTGGCCTATTAGGAAATCTCAGGCATTTTTCTAACCCTTATCATACATTCACCTCAGATTGAACCACCCCTTTAAAATTGGTGTGAAAAGTCACATGATAGCTACGAAAATCATCCCAATAGTTTTCTCCTTTTATAATTACAGTTTTAAGAATTGTTCTACAATTTCCCTGTTTACGTTGCCAGTCCATCTGTCTATGATGTTTGTGAATCTTTCCCTGTTTCTCCCTCCCTCCCTCCCTCTCTCTCTCTCTGTCACACACACAAACACATGCAGTCACACACAGACACACAGACACGGTGACCTAAAAATCAAAGTAAAGCTCAGCAAAGAGTGAAGAGTTAACAGCAAGGACTCGAAGAGACTTGCTGGATAAACTCAATCCAACCTATTTCTTTCTTTTTTTTTTTTTACTTGTCTCTTCTTTATTCCTCATCTGTATCAAAATAGAACATTAATAACTACTAAAGAGTTCCCATTGCAAGTTATCATCGCTAATAATGAGCTGTGGGGGGGGGAAAGCAGACCCTTCTCTTCCAAAGGACAAGCTCGAACTTTGCCTATGGTTGACGATTTGAAATAAAATCAAAAGATCGGTGCCCACCCCCACCCCGAAAAAAAAGTCTAATTAGTGTTCGTCTATTGGAGAGGAAGCTGAGCCTGCCGCCCCACCACTGCCAAATGAAATTAAGGCCCAATTATTGATAAATGAAGAGTGGTTTGTGCTGGAGCTTGGCCTGGAGTCGCGGAAATACATCTGTCATTTGGCCTGTGCAGGAGTCACTCATGTGTGATATAGCATCCTGCGTCTTTATCATGCATCTGTAGATTTTTGTGTTAATTCAGTTAGCTGTCTAACTAGATTCGGTGCTGGGTGCCTCGAATGGAGTCAGGATTTGGACTGACAGATGCAATTCTAGTCTGAAATGGTGTGTGACAGGACTAGCTAGCCTGCATATTAATTATTATTGAAACCATTAGAGGCAGCGCTCCCCCACTAATGGTCGATTCCGTTATCTGCGGTGGCTTCTCTGGTTAACAACTGCCCAGTTGCTGCAGGGCAGGTAGAAGCCGCTGAGGATCAATGGACCATTGTTGTTAAGTGCACTTACTATTACCATGAAAATTAGAATGCAGGTGCTTGAAAGACAAGAATGAAAATGCCCCTGTCTTACCATTATGCAAATTACCCATTCTCTAAATGAGATAAGTGGGGGGAGAATCACTTTTCATAAATCTTAACTAGGTAAAAGGGTTTATTAAGTCCATTGTCAAAAATGAATTGAAAACAAACATTTGTTAAGTTGATAAAATAAAAAAAAAAGAAAGAATAAAGAATGTCTGCAGGGCTATTCCCAACCTAGCTCTGCGTACAAAGCTTAGTTGGGTCGCATGCTAAGGTTTAATTTAAAGTTCCTGTCGTTTTATCGCTCCGTTGTATAAAATATTGAAAATAACTGTCACCTTCAAAAAGAAGCCGCTAATGCAATTTTTGTCCCAAGTTCTGAGAAAATATTGTGTTAGGAGGACTTTAATAAGACCAACTCCAAGGGCAACCATCTTACCTCAACCTCTGTGGTCTTCCTTCATTATTTACATGTTTCACTCCTAGCCTGGTCCCATGCCCACCCACCGCGCCGCCTTATTTCAATCACCTAATGACCTTTGGTAAGCCCTGCAAAAAACATTCCAGACACAGAGGACTGATGGAAGTCAATGTTGCTGAAATGCATAGTGTTTCTTGCCATTCGCTTATCAACCTCATGTGACAGGAACTGGGTGATTATAAACCATGTGAGTTCTGTCGCAGGCACAGCTCGAATTACACATTGCCATTTCGTAAAGAGTTCTTAAAGTTGCTGAGGACTGTAATAAAGCAAAAGACAAAATGGTAATACAATGAAATGTAATATTTTCTGTTAAATAGAAAATTAATGAGAGAGGGAAAGTAATAATGATGAATTTGCATCTTTTCAAAGATTCAAATTTGTTAAAGGACACTTCATATGGGTGATTCAGGGCCAAAGAAGCTTGTGCTTTCCTAAACAATTAAAAATTTGCATCTTAGAAGAAATGCTTTTTCATCTCCTGATGTTGGAAAATGAGGTGCTTCAAAAGAACCGAGCTTCAATTTAGAAGTGCAATAGCTTGATTATGATATTGGGTTGCAAGATTTTCGTTGTTAAAGATCATTTAGAATAAAAGAGCAAGTTAGAAAGCAAAGATATATCTCAGTATAAATAGATCTTAAAATTTGAATAGTCATAATATTCTGGAAATATAAGTAAATTTTGACTCTACAGTTTGGAAGCTATTATCATTTTTTTGTGTGTGATTAGCTACTCCAATTTATAATGTTTGCCTCACTGCTTTATTTCTTTCAATAGGTTTTTTTTTATAAGACTCCAAAAACTTAATTATGGCTTATGCAAATATCATTTGAGGGAAAAGAGGGTGATATTAAATCTTTGAAAGCATTATTAGGTTAAATGCTAGGAAAGTCATTGTAGGTATTAAATGGCATTCAGGGAAAAAAATGGAGCTGAGATAGGAAAGGCCCCTTGGAGAGGTTACTCATGCCTTTCTTAAAGCCATCTCCCGGATCAGTTTTTCCCGAAGTTTGATCAAAAGTGAGTCTTGAAGAAAGCTAGAGAAAGAAAGACTTCGTGCTTCTGTATTATGTACAGATCAGAAGCCAAACTAAGTCCACAAGATGCTGAAACTGTTAAAACTGAAACTATGGAGCATGCGGTACTTTTTCCAGACACGATGCAAAACCTCTTCTTTTTTTTTTTTTTAAGGTTTTATTTATTTATTCATTAGAGAGACGGATTGGAGGAGGTGTAGAGGAAGAAGAAGATGCAGACTCTGCACCAAGCAGGGAGGCCGCCCCTGTGGGGCTTTATCCCAGGATCTTGGGATCATGACCTGAGCCAAAGGCAGATGCTTAACCGACTGAGCCACCCAAATGCCCCACAAAACCTCTTCTTATATCTTTATTGAATCACCTACATATTTCCTACATTGATCGGGATCACCAATAGTGTGTAAACTCTACCAAAAAAAAAAAATAATAATAATAATAATACACAGGCTAATTAGACTAAGTTGGCCAAATTAAATGTTTCACCTAAGAAGACATGAAGCATCAGCCACTTAACAAACACTTAACTTTTAAAGTACCCATAGCCTCCTGAGCTCAAAGCTTAAAGAGTGAAGAATGCTTAATATCGTGAAGTTATTAGCAAATGATAAAAGTGAAGATAATGGTTGAGAAGTGTGAGAGTGAAATGTCAGGTGGAAAAAAGAGGACAGTGTTCACTAAGGGGGCAGACAGGCAGGAGAGCAGACATCCGTGTACTTCTGGTGTTTCCCCAACTGTGGTACTTTGGATGCCTGTTAGTCTCCGAGCACCCACTAGCCTGCTGCTGAAAAAGACAAAAGGAAGTGTCAGGCAGGAAAACTGTTCCTCTATCCTCTTAGGTTATATCTGAGGGCCTGTGAATTAAACGAACAAAAGATTAACAGGAGAAAAGGCACTGAATTTTTATTAATATTTCTGTGCATGGGCGTTCACAGTAAAGAAGTGAAATTCGAAGTAATGAACAGATTCAGGGGCGTGTGTACCCTTCTTAACAAAGGACCAGAGGTTTGGGTTCAAGGGCCAAAAATTGTGGGGAAGTGGCTAGGGACTGTCTATGGAAGCTAATGGAAGGTGGGGGTATTTTACTGAGGTCTGTTTAGCAAACTCCTTTTGGTGTTGACTCCCCATTTTCAGTGATGAGGCTCTCTTCTCTCGTTGGTACTTGAGATGTGGAGGCATCCTCCTCAAAGGGAAATTCATACCCTGCTTTAGGAGGGTTAAGAGGAAGGCAGAGAATTTTTCCTCAATTGCCTTCAACTCAGAATAATTCTTATGCCAAAATGGCATATTATGGGTGGCACATTCTGATCTCCTTCCAAAAGGTAACATTGTGTTTTTAAGACTAATGGACAAATTCCTTAATTCCATAGGCTGACTTTTATTCTAACATTTTCTTTCCTCATTTTCAGTTTTTAAAATAACCTTTCTTTCACTCAAAGATGTCTGTAACCAGTTGCATTTCCCCCACCTCTAATGCCTTCACTTGGCAAAATAAAATCTGGGAAACTCAGTGTCATTCTGTCAAATTTTTCTTCTTTATTTTTTATGTCAGTGGTCCGTGATTTCTCAACCCCTTGGAAACAGTGCTTTGTGGCACAGTCTCTAGAGAAAATGTTAACAACGGTCGTCCTTTTTTTTAGTCCCTGCTGTGCCTTCAACAATACTCAGGGAGACGCACGTATATTCTAACGCTAACATCCTAAGAGGTAGACAGGATTGTGCTGGGTAATTAAATGACGAAAGTGTGGCTGATGGCAGTGACGTTGCTTGCCTAACGTGGCATGACTCTAGGGTGATCTTATCATCTGTCATTTCAACAGGACACCCTTTGAAGTCCAGTTACAACAGGACGTCAAGTATAAATGGGGTCATCCCAGGACAGCCCAGCACAGGGAGACACCCTGCAGACCTTCTTTGCAGGCCAGGATTTAAGTCAGTGTGTATCTAAAGCCCAGGCATGCTTCTGTGGCTGTTTTAGGCTGCCTCTGAAAGTTCTACAAAAATAAGACTATCAGTTTGGAGAAATGGGGTTCAGCAAACTGTATGACACCAGGGTATACAAAATACTGATTCATTTAGCACTCTACTTCGGATAATTTGTATCCTGGGACACCTGCTTCCAACGGTGATTTTCCAAGTGATGAGAGAATGAGAAGGAGATCCCGTGTTGAGGACACGAGGCTTTATAGAATGACATTAATGCCTGCTCTTCCGAGAGGAATACGTTTTCTACCCCTAGAAGTTAAACAACTGTAGCGGTTTGTGGACTCTGACTTCAGCTCATGGTGCATGCAGGACCAAGATAGGGATAGATGGCCCGGTTGTCACTTACCACAGCTGAGCAAGGCACCCCCGAGTTGGTTCAGAGGCTGTTTGAGCCTAACCCTCTGGGAGGAAGATGGGAATTGGCCAGTTATATGCCTTGAGAGGAGAGCCCGGCCGGATGCAGTGGTTGATGCCGTATGCTTAACTTCCTCTCTGCTCTCTGAGGAACTGCAGGCAAGAGCTGCGTGTCTCAGACAGATCGAGATGATGAGGGAATGGGACTCAGCGACACGGAGTCGGAACAATGTGCCCTCGCTCTCCGTGTCCCCGATGTTGTCCTGAATGGGTGCAGTTTGACGCTGAGGTCGGCTCCTGGTTCTCCCACCTGCGCTTGTGAGCTGTACCTTTTTAATTTTTAGAGAAAAGTACCTCCCTCGTGAGAGAGTGCTTTCTGTTGGTGAAAGAATATATAAAATCGCACCAGGCGAAGAACGACTTTTTCACCCAGTCTCAAAACCATCACAAAGAGACAAATTTTGCTGCTTTTGCTTCGTGTGTGAATTTTTTTCCACACAGCTCTATTCATTGCCTGAGACAATGGGGCCAGTGTTGGCCAGCAAAGAATGGTGCTATTCATGCGCCCGGTACCCTGCACAGTGCCTACACTTGTGAGTCTTGGCTGCCCTGTGCCGCTGGCTGCTGGCAAGAGAATTGGGTCTATGTTGTTGGACGGAGCAGGGGCAGATCAGAGGACGAGCGCTGGCAGCCAGATTCCCAGATAACCTCAGCTCCTCTAGAAAACTCTGTTGACATAAGCCTGTGCTTTAAGGGGTGTCTGGAATTCTAAGAACTTGGTCCAGGTGTGCGGGCAGGTGCTTGTGCTTCCGTTCTAGCCTCCCCACCCCCACCCCTACTGCTGCTGTCGGATGAGGCTACAGTAGAGTTCAAATGCCTGGTTTAGGGAGGAGACAGCGAGCTGCGAATTCTGGCTCCAGGCCCACTCGTTGTAGGCACTTGGACAAGTCTCTTCACCTCTCTGGATCTCCATTCCTTCCTCTGCAGAAAGGGGATCCTCTGAAATTCCATTCTTATGGAATTATGTTATGATTAGCATGGGAAAATGCTAGCTATTACTGTCATTACCCAAAGGCTGAGGTTGTGATTGTTGTCATTAAGGAAAGACCAGTTTAGGGCAATCTCTCGGTACAAAGTTAAATGCTGTGAAACCATGGGTAACATCGCTGTGGAGGGGGCTGGGGGGGGGCATGGGGGAGGAAGAGAGAAGATGAGTCTCAGAGTTCTGTTCACAGTAGTGGGGCGGGAGAGTGTTTTGCACAGGGGAGAAAATGGACTCTGACAGAGGCCACTCCATCTCTCTCAAGGACAGAAGAGAAGGCTGATTTGCTTTCCTATGGTGTTATCACAAAAGGATGGTTCTGCTAATGCATGCTGGAGAAGGTCTTGAAATCCTCAGCTCTGTCTCATCGGCCTAGAGTGAGTGTAGCCTCAAACCTGGACCCTGTCCTTAATGTTCTTTTTCTTAAGTGAGATGAAATCTTCTAGCTCTTGTTTGACATCTGTAGGGCAGCAAACCACTCAGTGCAGGCAGACTCGTGGAAAACTTAGAAACTGGTGGATTCTGAGATCGCCAAGGGCAGGAAGCCTGCTTATCCTTTCCCAGAAGTACCCCAGCGCAGAGCACAGCCAACCGCTAGAATTGAAATGTGTTGTCGGGATCCGTGCGTCAAATCAGGTGAAGTCTAAGATGGATGGAGGGCTGGAAAGGGAGAGCCTTTCAAGTTCCTTCCAGCCCAAGATGTTGGGTTTTTTTGAAGTTTTCCTCTCAATAAACATTCTTTAGCTATGTTGTGTCTTTTGTGAAGTTGCCACCATGAAAGCCGTAGACATTTGGCACCAATGTGCTTGGCACGGCTTATATACCAGTACACTTGTTAGAGGATCAATACCTTAGATTCTATTAATGTTCTATATGAAGCATAAAAAATCCTAACCACCAGGGCCACTTTCTCTGTTATGTGTATTACAGAGTAAAGATAATGTATCTTGGTGCTTTTAGATGTCTTACCCAGTAGTCCTGTGAGCACAGACCTCACGTGGTGTAATCACATAATTAGAAGACATTATTGCAGTTCATAAAGGGAATTAATTAAAATTTTAATTAAATTTTCAAAAGATAATTTAATAAAAGTAGGATTGATTAGAAAATTATCAATGAATTTACAGATTCATTGGAGACATTTATCTCTGTCACTTTTAAATTTCATGGAAATCTGTTTAAAGTTATAGTAGATATGTCCATAATAACATTGAAATAGTCACCATATTGTTTCAAGAGGCAAATAATTTCTAAGGTGTATCTTGCTATCTTTCACTAAATAGTGGCCTTTAGCAGTCAAGTCCATCGAACATTATCCTGAAGCAAATTGACAGAAAGATGTGAACTATCCATGTTCATTCTGAAACAAATTGTTGTTCATTTGGCTAATTACATCTTTTTGAAAACATAAGTAAGGATTTCAGGAAAAAAAAATGTATGACTGAGGCAGTTTTACTGATGATCTCATTGAGTGGTTGTCATACAGTTGACACAGAACAATCACAAATTCTAGCACAAGATAGATGGTAGGTCTAAAATTGGTAAAAACATAAAAACATTGGCTCCAGCACTGGCCAGAAAGCAGGAGATCCAATATACATGCTAGAAGGTGTGGTTAATGGTATTTACCTTAAAACCACTTTAACTGCAATAGAAAAACAGGTACAGTTTTTCATAGTGTTTGATGAGTTTTATTTATCAGTGAAAATAGTGTCAAAGAGGGCCTGAAAGTTATACATTCATCCACTAATTCATTTGTTCAGCCAACAAACACAAAGTCAGCCTCTCTGTTAAAGAGTTGACCAGAGAGGGGCGCCTGGGTGGCTCAGTGGGTTAAGCCTCTGCCTTTGGCTCAGGTCCTGATCTCAGGGTCCTGGGATCGAGCCCCACATCGGGCTCTCTGCTCTGTGGGGAGCCTGCATCCCCCTCTCTCTCTGCCTACTTGTGATCTCTCTCTCTGTCCAATAAATAAATAAAATCTTAAAAAAAAAAAAAAGGAGTTGACCAGAGAAAGTCATAAAATAGAGTGATCTAGTCAGCAGACCCATCAGACTCTACCCTCAAAGTAAGTCCAGAATCCGTTCACTTCTCACTACCTCATAAGCGGATATTCTACTGAAACCACCATCTTTTTTTTTCCCTTTAAGCAAGTGCATTAGGTTACTGATTAACCTCCCTGTTTCTGTTACAACAAAGCCATCAGCTGTAGTCTTCTGAAGAGTAAGCAAGATTATTCAAACCCTTCCAGTGGCATCAAACCTCATTCATGATAATTCCCTGAGTCTTTCCAATGGCCCAAAAAAGCCCTATGTTGTCTTGCCTGGCTTCTCTGACCCCATTGCCTGCTCTCCCCCATCGCTCACTCCCCAAACACAAACCATGCATCTCTGACCAAACACCCATAGCGTGTTCCCTCATCTCACTCAGATCTCTGGCCGGGTCGGCAGCCCACCCTCTTTCCTTCAAGTGCTCATCCTTCTATCGTCCACCATCTCCTCGCTGGGTGATATCTTTCTGCAAAGCATCTGTCATCGCTTGTGTGTCTCTTTCACACTGGATATCTGTTCATTTTCTGTCTCTGCCCCCCCCTGGAAAGACAGATGGGAAACAATTCCAGTAAAGCATGGTGAGGTTATGACAGGACAAGTAGAGAGAGCAGTGGGTATAGCAAGAACTTTGTGGTTTTCTTAAGAAAACACATTTAATTGAGGCCTGGAAGTATGACTAGAAAGAAGACAGAGAGTCCCAAAAGGGGGCAACAATGTCTATTTTCTACTTACTGAATTAGTTAATTTACCTCTAGTCATGTCTTCTTGTCCTTCTCATTTTAATTCTTGGGGATGTGACATCAGCCTCGGGCAGTGATTTAGATCAGATGATCTGAAGAAGTTCTTGTCCAATATTTCGTGTCACCTTCTTTTTATATCCTACCAAGTTATTCAGGAAGATAGACAAAATATTTATAAACATGTCTCTAAGTACACAGCTGAGTCCTGAAAGTAGCCAGCAGAGGAAGAGCCATTCTCAGTCCAAACAAGAAGCCCGAAAGAAGTGAGCCTCACATCATCATTGTCCTGGGGTGGAGAAGCTGCAGGTGAGCCCCCCACCCACAGTAATGGAAACCGGAAGAGATGATCCATGACCAAGGGTAGCTAGTAGACACATAAACCAAAGGATTAAACCTCAAGAACCTCAAGTAATGAAATATAGAAGGATATTATAAAATAGAATGCTAAAAACAATTAAGGAAAGAAAGGAACACATCGGAAAAACCATAAAACAGAATGAGCAAGAAATGGCAAGCTTTGAAAAAAACTAATGTAAATTTCTAAAATTGAAACATGTAAATATTGAAGTGAGAAACACACCAGATAGTTGAGCCAAAAGATTGCTAAAATGTTGCACAGAGAGATTAAGACAAAGAAAATTTTAAAAGAGGTAAAGGCACACTGAGGAGAGAAAGAGTCCTCTAATGAGACTAGGAGAGGGAGAGAACAGAATGGGGGCAGAGGAAGCATGTGAAGAAGTAATGCCCAGACTCTTTTGGATATGATGGAAGATATGAAATGCCGGGCTCAGGGGGTCCAAGTGGGATTAGAAAAATACATAGACACATCTTATAGAAATGCCAAAGACTAACAAAAATATCTTAAGGGTGATAAAATATGTGAGTTTATATAAGAAAATAAAACAGCAACGCATATAACACACAAAGCATGCATCATTAATAAAATAAAGCATCAAAACAAGAATAATTATGAATAATTTGGTAGGAGATAAAAATAAAGTGAAACTAAATATTGGACAAAATAACAGGTAAGGGGGGGGTCAGGTGATCGGAATATGTTCTAAGGCTCTAGCCAAATAGCAGAATAGAAAATTCAGTTAACTTTAGACCCTAATCGGTCGGGACCCATGTTAAAAATTTAAGATAGTAACTAAAATAATAGAAATAGAATATATGTCTTCTAAATGAGTAGAGGAAAACATGAGAATAAGGAAAACTAAGTCACTTCAAGAGAAGTTGGAAAAGGAGGGGAAAAAAAAAGAACCTTAGAACAAGTATGGTGAGAAAGCAAACATAAGATGGACACGTTGAAATACCTATGCAATTATAATAAGTCTATACTGACTAAAACGATACCAGCAGTGGCAAATCACCTGTAAACTTAACGCGACAACTAGATTCAATAGTCACCTCGTGTGTGGATTAGGCGGTCCTCACAGCTATAACATCTGTGATTATATATGATAGATGTACAGACATAGCTATTATAGTGACATAATAGATACACAGACACATGTACTTCCATATAGATTCTGATTGTTTATATACAGATTTTATATATTTTGTGAATATACGTTACATTCATACGTGTATGTATACCTATCTACCTGTCTGTTCTTCTATCTGTATATTTTACTTAAGCAAGCACTGGATTCCACCATTCCCCAGTGTGGGAAATAAACGTGGCCCAAGGGTATGGGTCTACAGAAAGGCAAATCAGCTCAGTAGGGAGGGGGCTCAGCCAAGGCGAGGGGGCTCAGGATAAAATCCAGGGTTTGAGGCAATGACCAGCATCTTAGGGCTGCAAGTTTTGAGAACCATAATGATAGGGAGATGAGTCAAAGTCAAAGCAGTAATATAAATAAATAGAGCGATAAGTAAATAAGTGTAGGAGAGGCAGGAATTTCAGCTTCAGAAGAGCCTCGGGTAAGGAAGGGTATAAACGGCGCCCTATATCTCTCCAATCTGGAGACGTCTTGGAAATACTTTGAAATCTGTTCCCCCAGGTTTGTTTTTCTTCTCCATCACACCTCACAAGGAACACAGAGAGTGATGTCCTGTCACTTTGATGTGTCTCTCTACTCAAATGGCAGAAACCAACCAGGTGAGTTGTCATAACTTAGATGAGGCTGGGATAAAAATACACCTCGGAGAGCTTGCTTTCTGATGACAGACTGAGAGTAGCTCTTTTTGATTTGAGTGATTTGGAGCTTAAATTCAGTGCCAACCCATATGAGTGTCTCAGGACTCAGGGTTGGAAAAGAGATTATACCAGGAGTAGAAAGTCTTTCATCTGTCTTCTTTGAGAATTGTCTTTGACTGATGGATCAGTGACTCTGTCCAGCATCCTGATTTTAAATTGCCAGTGAAAACATACAGTTGATTTTTTTTTTTTTTAAATTCAGTATTCGCTTCTGGATTTACCTTTAAAAGCAGCTCAACCACTGCAGGGTTAAGCATCCTAATTAATTACACTGCCTGAGACCACAATGATTCCGCACATCTACTTTAATCATTTTGTTTCATGAAAAGCAAAACCCCTTCCCTGCAGTTTCAAAACAACAATTTTTAAATCCTTAATCCTAAATCTCAAATCTTGGTCTTCAGTGGAGTAATTTGTAGGAACTAGTTCATAGGGTGGGTGTCCCAAGTGGCTCCAAGGGGAAGTTCAACAAGCAATGGAGATGTGCGTTGAGTCAGCCCGTGGAAAGGCAACGACACCTCCCACCATGGTGACAAAGGGGGTCATACCCAAGTGAGCATCCACTGTGCTGAGGGTGCTTGTTTTTGTTAGCAAAGTGGAAAGGATGGCTTTTTTTTTTTTCATCCTTTCACCTTACTATCTTTTGGTCATAATGACCTTGAGCTCGTCACACTTCTCCGCTGTTCATGGCTGGCATGTGTTGGGTTCTGCTCCAGGGATACCCTTGCCTACTTTTATAAATGTTTTGAAAAATCATCCCTGTGTTGCAGGGTATCAGAGCAATACAATTGTTCCCTTGTTTTTGAGTTTTAATAAAACAGCTATTTCATTTTTTTTTATAGCCTTCTCTCACTCCAAGACCAAGGGGTGAGTCTATGGGATTGATTCTAAAGTAGATGTGAGTGACTGAAAAATCATTTCTTCTTGCAGTTATGAAACTTTCTAATTTTGAGTGGAGTCTAACATACTGTTCTGATCTCATTCTTGCCTTAGAATCAGTGATTTCCGTGGAGATCTTCAGTCTCCAGGGAGGATAATCTTGTTCGATATTTTATTATATATGTACAATCATAACTGAATCCCAGTTTGGGTTCAAGGGAAGACTTCAAAACACTAATAAAAATACTTGTGTGTGCCTACTCTGTGCTGGACACTTGCCACTTGATATAATCCTCACATGACCAGTTTTTCAGGAGAACATCACAGAATGCTCACATTCAAATTCAGAGGCGAGGACCCAGAAGCCTACGCACTGTCTACACTTTGTAGGTCATCTCTTCTTCTTCCCGGATGAGACTCTCAAAGAAATGGGAGGCAGGGAGAGAGTAAGACCGTATCTTCCATGCTGGCTGAAGTATCTTTGTGTTTTGGAGCAATATGTTGGACATTAGCATGCCCAGTCATGAAACTCTTCCAGAAGCTTGGGTGCTTTTGGGATTCTTGGGGGTATTGGGCATTGAGAGGAGAGAAGATGGATTCAGAGTTAAGACATTAGGGCTAAGTTGAATCCAAACCATCCAACACTTCATTTTTTTTCCCTGTATTTCCTCTGCTTTAGTCTTGTCCATCTTTAATCTATTTTTACATAGCTTTCAGAGTTACTCTTATTAAAAACAAACCTAGTCGTGTGATTTTCCTGCTTACATTTTGTAGATAACTTCTCATTGGACGAAATAAACCATTTTAGGGGTTCCTGGGTGGCTCAGTCATTAAGTATCTTCCTTTGGCTCAGGTCATGATCCCAGGGTTCTGGGATCAAGCCCCGCATTGGGCTCCCTGCTTGGCCAGAAGCCTGCTTCTCCTTCTCACACTCCCCCTGTTTTGTTCTTGCTTTCGCTGTCTCTCTCTCTGTCAAATAAATACATAAAATCTTAAAAAAAAAAAAAAGCCATTTCAGTGTGAACAGTTCAGTGACATTCAGCACATTCACAGTGTTTTACAACCATCACCTCCTTCCAGTTCCAAAGCTCTTTCCTTTCCTAAAAGACAACCCCATATGCGTGCAGCAGTCACACTACTCAGCTCCTGGCAACTGCTCATCTGCTCTCTATCTCCATAGATTTACCTAATCTGGATATTTCATATGAATGAAAGTGTATACTCTGTAACATTTCGTATCCAGCCTCTTTCACTTGGCATCATGTGTTTGTCCACATCACAGCACATACCAGCACTTCTTTTCTTGCCGTGGCTGAATAATATCCCATTGTATGGATATATCACATTTTGTTTAGCTCTTTTTCCCTTCATGGGTGTTTGGATTGCTTCCACCTTTTGGCTATTAGGCACCTTCTGTCTTTATCCATTCCACACTTTCCCATTCTAACTTGGAGTTACCAAAGTGAGCCAAATTCTGGAAGAATCTGGGAGGTTGTGAATGCTATCTCTGAACAGATCTCAAAACTTTAATGCTTATCGATGTATTTCCAGGCTGGTAACTGTCCTGTAAAAGCCAAACTAAAGACTGGGGGTTCAAGGATAACTTCTGTGTACACTTGATTCTTATCATAAAAATAGAAAGGCTACTTTACTAGACTCTCACATGCCCATCACCTAGCTTCAACAATTAACATCTGCTGCTTCTCTCTTATTTATTCTCCTGCCATCACTTTTTTTTATATTTGTTTATTTGTTTTTTACTTGTTCTTATTTATTTGTTGCTGAGATATTTTCACTGCTAATTCTAGCCCTACTATCGTCGCACTCGGACACATTTCAGTAGGCATATCTAACTTTCCTTTTTTAACATAACCACAGTATTATCAGGCTCCCCAACCCAACAGTTTGTCAATATTGTCAATTTGTGTTCCTCATTGCCTCAAATGTGCCTTTTTAAATATTTGTTTTGTTCAATTCAGAATCCAAACAAGATTCTGTGAATTTCGCATATGGTTTAATATGCTCTTATATCTCTTATGTTGTGTGATTATTTCCCTTCTTTGTTTGATGCATTTATTATAGAAATTGAGAATTGGGTGTTGTCTTGAGGAATTAATGAATTTGTCTGGTTATATCTTTTGGGTGTCCTTGAATATGTTCCTCCATCCCCCAGAAATCAGTAGTTGGATCTAGAAGCTTGGTTACATTTAGTCAATTTGGGGAGAGGGCAAGAACAATGTATTTGTATACGTTGAACAGTGTATCCCATTTTCCTTAATATTAACATTGATCAATGGTTCTGTGTTGTGGTAGGCTGAAAAATATTTTCCTAAAATGTATCTATGTCTTCACATCTTCACCCACATTTGCTGTTTCCTGTTTTGTTAATTTTTTCCATTCTAACTGATGTAAGGTGGTATCTCATTGGGGTTTGATTTGTATTTCCCTGATGGCTAGTGATGTTGAACATTTTTTCAAGTGTCTATTAGCCATTTGTATGTCTTTTTTGAAGAAGTGTCTGAACCCTACATCAAAAACTAATGATGAACCATACAGTGGCTAACTGAACATAAAAAAAAAAAATCTATGTCTTAATCCCTGCAACCTATGGATATTATCTTATATGGTGCACGTACACACTCATACACATACACACACACACACACATACACAAATACACACACACAAAGAGGGGGTTTCTTTTTTGTTGTTGTTGTAGTTAATTTTTTTTATTTAATTATTTTTATTAACGTATAATGTATTATTTGCCCCAGGGGTACAGGTCTGTGAATCATCAGGCTTACACATTTCACAGCACTCACCATAGCACATACCCTCCCCAATGTCCATAACCTAACCACAGTATCCCTCCCACCCACCCCCCAGCAACCCTCAGTTTGTTTTGTGAGATTAAGAGTCTCTTATGGGGGCACCTGGGTGGCTCAGTGGGTTAAAGCCTCTGCCTTCAGCTCAGGTCATGATCCCAGGGTCCTGGGATCAAGCCTCACAACGGGCTCTCTGCTCAGCAGGGAGCCTGCTTCCCCCCCTCTCTCTCTGCCTGCCTTTCTGCCTACTTGTGATCTCTGTCTGTCAAAAAAAAAAAAAAAAAAAAGTCTCTTATGGTTTGTCACCCTCCCGATCCCATCTTGTTTCACTTTTTCCCTCCCTACCCCCCAAACCCCCTTCCCTGCCTCTCAAATTCCTCATATCAGAGAGATCATATGATAATTGTTTTTCTCTGAATGACTTCTTTTGCTCAGCATAATACCATATAGTTCCGTCCTTGTCATTGCAAATGGAAAGATTTCATTTCTTTGATGGCTGCATAGTATTCCTGTGTGTGTGTGTGTGTGTGTGTGTGTGTGTGTGTGTGTGTGTATATACACACCACATCTTCTTTATCCATTCTTCTGTTGATGGGCATCTAGGTTCTTTCCGTAGTTTGGCTATTGTGGACATTGCTGCTATAAACATTTGGGTGCACGTGCCCCTTCGGATCACTACTTTTGTATCTTTAGGGCAAATACCCAGTAGTGTGATTCCTGGGTCATAGAGTAGTTCTATTTTCAACTTTTTGAGGAACCTCCATGCTGTTTTCCAGAGTGGCTGCACCAGCTTGCATTCCCACCAACAGTGTAGGAGGGTTCCCCTTTCTCCACATCCTCGCCAACATCTGTCCTTTCCTGACTTGTTAATTTTAGCCATTCTGACTGGCGTGAGGTAGTATCTCATCAAAGAGGGGGTTTCTTTGCAGATATGACTCCATTAAGAATCTTGTCATAGGTATATAATCCTGGATTATATGCTTGCGATCCAAATGCAATCACGTGTTTTATAAGAGGGAAGAAATGTGGCTAAAGAGGCAGAGATTAAAGTGACACAACCATACACCAAGGAGTGCCAGCAGCCACCAGAAAACGGAAGAAGTGGGACTGGGACCCCTGGATGGCTCAGTTGTTAAGCCTCTGCCTTCAGCTCAGGTCATGGTCCCAGGGTCCAGGGATTGAGTCCCACAGCAGACTCTCTGCTCAGGGGGGAGCTTGCTTCTCCCGCTGCCTGCCGTTCCCCCTCCTTGTGTGCTCGCTCTCTCTCACTCTCTATGGCAAATAAATAAATAAAATCTTTTAAAAAAATAAGAAACAAGAAGCAAATTCTCCCCTCAAGCCTCCAGAGAGAGCATAATACTGCCAACTCTTTTCTTTCTTTTAAAGAATTTATTATTTATTTGACAGACAGAGATCACAAGTAGACAGAGAGGCAGGTAGGGGAGGGAACCAGGGTCCCCGCTGAGCAGAAAGCCCAATGCAGGGCTCGATCCCAGGACCCTGAGACCATGACCTGAGCTGAAGGCAGAGGCTTTAACCCCCGGAGCCACTAAGGCACCCCTGCTGCCAACACTTTAACTTCCACTTAGTGAAACTGATTTTGGACTCCTGGCCTCCAGAACCGGGAGAGAAAAAATTTCTGTAGTCTTAAACCATCGAGTTTGTGGTCATTTGTTACAGCAGTCCTCGGAAACTAATACAAACGTGATCTGCCTGATCCATTGGTTATAAAATTCCCCCTCAGTTTTTCCAATAATAAATTTTAGTTGCCATGGATTATATTGCCTAGATCCATTGTTTCATTAAGGAGTGGAAAATAGCAATTTTCTAGTTCTGTCATTTTCTTCTCCATTTAGTACATGTGATTCTTTTATATAAAGAACTGTTCTCCTGATTAACTGTTTGATTAGGTCAAGTTCTAGTCCAAGTAGGGAAAGGCAGGAAAGAATACTATAAACTCAGGTTTTCATATATTTGATGTTTTTTCATTGCAGTAATTATTATTTATGATCCTCAAACTGTCCCATCTTCAAGTCAGGGTAGCCCTTCCAAGCTTTTTAAAAGCCAGAATAACTCTGGCAACCAAGGAAAGACGGGGTACCCACATTTGAAGGGTAATAGCTGGTGTTCCAAAATGGACCCCCATCCTGGTCTCCTTTGTGTGGGTCACACACACACGCTCCAAAAATTTCTTTTTCAAAACATTGGCAAAAAATGAAGAACTGTGAAGACTTAATAAATCTAACATCTCCATCTCTTAATATAGTAACTCTCAACCCTTACTGCACAGCAGGATCACCTGAGAAACTTTTGAAAAATACTTTTTCTTGGTCTCCACCCCCAGAAGTGCTGATTCCCTCCCCTGGAGAAGGGGAGGGGATTCATAGTCTGTAAATTGACTATGAATTTATAGGTGATACCAGTGTGTAATCAGGACTGAGAACCCCAATCTAATGTATCTATCATACTTCTGAGATGGTTTTTAACAAAATAAGCCCGGTTTTCTGTCTTTTGCAACTAAGAAGCTCTAATGTTGATACACAGGCTGAAAACCTGCTCATCATCAATGTGTTTTCATGCCTTCTGATCCAAGAAAATTCTCTTATTAACCACATCACCAGAACGGAATTTAAAAAAGCAAAAATTAGGGACGCCTGGGTGGCTCAGTTTTTGGGTGTCCGACTTTGGCTCATGTCGTGATCTCGGGGTTCTAAGATTGAGCCCCTCACCAGGCTCCCTGCTCAATAGGGAATCGGCTTTTCTCTCCTGCCCCTCCTCCTTGCTTGTTCTCTCTCTCTCTCAAGTATTTAAAAAAAAAAAAAAATTACCATCCTAGACGCTTATGCCTCTGTTTGATAGTTTAAATCCACATTTAGCCTTTTTTTCTTGGTTTTACCTTCTTCCTCCAGAATTTATCACCTTATGACATCTTTTACAGGGAAACCTGGGTTGTAAGGGTCTGTGTCATGTTGACTTTCATAGTCTTACTTTCCCATACAGAGCAGAGATTTAAACATAACTGACGTTTAGTAAAGTTTTGATTGGTGCAAGAAAATTACCAGACTAAATCCGTTTTCTCTTTCTCATTCTCCCCACTGCTTCCCCCCAGCAACCAATCCTATTGAATTCTATTGGATAAACGAAGAATTCTTAAAATTTCCTTGCTCTTTGTCTATATAAGGTATAGATAATTATTCATTTTGTTTGAATTTATGCAGTAAGGGAATCTGGGTAAAAGGATACAAATTTTACAAAGACACGTGAAATTTAATATGTGTTTCAACTTGTGAAAGTTTCTCTTTTTGCATATATCTAGTGATAATAAAGGTAAACAGGTGTTTGAAAACATACTGTCATGAAGTACCAACCTGGCAGAAAACCTGTAGCATTTATAACGAGAGCACAATCCAATTGAATTTGTAATTAGCACTTTTGAAATGTGCTCATTATTATTGTTATTATTAGCCACAAAACTATGCAGCTTTGGCTCACACCCATTGGAATTTTAGGGTGTGAATCTAGCCAAAAGCAGTCAGTATAGAACCCAATAAAAGAAATATGTTGCAGATTTTATAGAAGCAATTTTAAGTTAAATATCCAACCAGGACTATCAATTAGGGAAACATTATTTACTGTTCTGGATCAAAGAAAATGTTCACTTTTGAAGATGAAGATCTTTATGAAAAATATCCTAATGATTTGAGGAAAATGAATACATTCATGAATGGACTATATTTGAGAAGTAATCATGGGGAAAAAAAATAATCATATCCCAATGGAGCGGACAGAATTTCAGAATATAGGGGCCTGTCTTCAGTGAGCTTCCAGGGGAAGACACATATGCAAATACCATACACTCCTTAACAGAGTTGTGACCAATTTATTCCTAATGGCTCTCATAAGAAAAGTGACTGAATGCCCAAGAAACTTGCACTTTACTCACTAAAAGTTATTGAGTTACCATGGAGCAATGTATTTGCTGCTATTGGAGAAATATGGATGATTTATTAAACTGGATACATGTGAATGGGAGGGGACCTAGGGGACAATCATCAGTGAGTCAAAGCAAAGATCATGGGCTCAGTACCAATTGCAAAGGGAGATGCCAAGGAAAAGTAATCAGGTAAGGGCCAGGCTAGTCAAAAAGGGGAGATTTCTGAAGAAGATTCATCTTGATTCAGATTCTGAATGACTTTTTGGCCTGATTTGTGGACAGCTTAGCAGATGCCTTTCCAGTAAAAAGACTGACTTGGGCTTGGTATCATTTGAGCCTTGTGGAGAGATGGCCAACATACTTATTTGATTAGAGCAGAAGAATTTACCTGGCACCGTGCATGGCACATAGTAAGTGTTTCTAGGAGCTCAACAAGTGTAAATATTCAAAAGGTTTTTGAAGGTGCTCAATAAATATATGACTTTTTACTTTCCTGTTTTCCCAGGAGGGCTAATATAAGTAACACATTAAGGGAATCTGACTCAACACTTAACAATGATTTAATTCAGTTCTGGACAGGACATGCCCATTCGATTCAGTCTTTACAAACTTATATCAGTCCAACTCTGTTCATTTTTATTACCTCCTTGCATATCACTTTGTATGATCCTTGGTTTGGTCAGCATAGACAGAACACATATTGAATTCACCTGTGTGACTGTAATTCTAGATGTAGAGACCACAATGCCATTTTCAAAGAAAACAAAATAAGCATACATGGAGGCCCTCTTGCCTTTCAGGTAATCTCCTACTTCAGTCTCAGGGTGGGCTCTTGGTTGCCATATTTCTGCAGAATGACCCTGTCCCTCACCCCAGCCCACTATATTGTTCTTTTTCCCCCCTCAGTAAATGGTTATTGAACTCCTTCTATTTGCCAAGTCCATTCCTAGAAAATAAGACCATGGAAGTCTCACGGATCTGTTTTTTTTTTTTTTTTTTTTTTTCTTTCTTTTTTTTTTTTTATTTTTATTTATTTTTTCAGCGTAACAGTATTCATTCTTTTTGCACAACACCCAGTGCTCCATGCAAAACGTGCCCTCTCCATTACCCACCACCTGTTCCCCCAACCTCCCACCCCTGACCCTTCAAAACCCTCAGGTTGCCCCAACCTCCCACCCCTGACCCTTCAAAACCCTCAGGTTGTTTTTCAGAGTCCATAGTCTCTTATGGTTCGCTTCCCCTCCCCAATGTCCATAGCCCGCTCCCCCTCCCCCAATCCCACCTCCCCGCAGCAACCCCCAGTTTGTTTTGTGAGATTAAGAGTCATTTATGGTTTGTCTCCCTCCCAATCCCATCTTGTTTCATTTATTCTTCTCCTATCTCCTACCCCCCCATGTTGCTTCTCCATGTCCTCATATCAGGGAGATCATATGATAGTTGTCTTTCTCCGATTGACTTATTTCACTAAGCATGATACGCTCTAGTTCCATCCACATCGTCGCAAATGGCAAGATTTCATTTCTTTTGATGGCTGCATAGTATTCCATTGTGTATATATACCACATCTTCTTGATCCATTCATCTGTTGATGGACATCTAGGTTCTTTCCATAGTCTGGCTATTGTAGACATTGCTGCTATAAACATTCGGGTACACGTGCCCCTTCGGATCACTATGTTTGTATCTTTAGGGTAAATACCCAGTAGTGCAATTGCTGGGTCATAGGGTAGTTCTATTTTCAACATTTTGAGGAACCTCCATGCTGTTTTCCAGAGTGGTTGCACCAGCTTGCATTCCCACCAACAGTGGAGGAGGGTTCCCCTTTCTCCACATCCTCTCCAGCATCTGTCATTTCCTGACTTGTTCATTTTAGCCATTCTGACTGGTGTGAGGTGATATCTCATTGTGGTTTTGATTTGTATTTCCCTGATGGCGAGTGACGTGGAGCACTTTTTCATGTGTCTGTTGGCCATCTGGATGTCTTCTTTGCAGAAATGTCTGTTCATGTCCTCTGCCCATTTCTTGATTGGATTGTTTGTTCTTTGGGTGTTGAGTTTGCTAAGTTCCTTATAGATTTTGGATACTAGCCCTTTATCTGATATGTCGTTTGCAAATATCTTCTCCCATTCTGTCAGTTGTCTTTTGGTTTTGTTAACTGTTTCCTTTGCTGTGCAAAAGCTTTGGATCTTGATGAAATCCCAACAGTTCATTTTTGCCCTTGCTTCCCTTGCCTTTGCCGTTGTTCCTAGGAAGATGTTGCTACGGCTGAGGTCGAAGAGGTTGCTGCCTGCATTCTCCTCAAGGATTTTGATGGATTCCTTTCTCACATTGAGGTCCTTCTCAAAATACCATCCATTTTTTTCAAAGAAATGGAACAAATAATCCTAAAATTTATATGGAACCAGAAAAGACCTCGAATAGCCAAAGGAATATTGAAGAACAAAGCCAAAGTTGGTGGCATTACAATTCCGGACTTCAAGCTCTATTATAAAGCTGTCATCATCAAGACAGCATGGTACTGGCACAAAAACAGACACATAGATCAGTGGAACAGAATAGAGAGCCCAGAAATCGACCCTCAACTCTATGGTCAACTAATCTTCGACAAAGCAGGAAAGAATGTCCAATGGAAAAAAGACAGCCTCTTCAATAAATGGTGCTGGGAAAATTGGACAGCCACATGCAGAAAAATGAAATTGGACCACTTCCTTACACCACACACAAAAATAGACTCCAAATGGTCACGGATCTGTTTTATGAGGCGAGTCAGGGGAGCAAAGCAACAGCTACAAAACAGTGTGATGATTTCTGTGAGTGGCTTGCAGGGACAGACCGCTCCCTAGAGATTCTGATTTAACCTCTGCAGCAGGTTCTCCGAATGTGTAGTCAAGGTGGAGAATCACTCTGGTTCTCAAATCATGGTCCTTGGACCAGCAGCATCAGCATTTCTTGGTGACTTGTTAGAAATGCAAATTTTCGGACCTTACCCCAGACCTACTGAATAAGAAACTCTGGCAGAATACAGGGAGAGGGCAATGATATGTTTTAAGAAGTCTTGCAGATGATTATGATGCATACTCAAGTTCGAAGACTACTGAGCTAGAGGAATACAGATTGACTCTGTGTCAAGGTATTAGGCAAATCTACTAACACCTCTCTGACCCCTTTTCCTCTAGTGAACTCCTGTCATGTTCTTTACTACTCCAGTAGTCTCTTCTGAGTATACTCTATTAACCAATTTCTTGTGTTCCTTCTTATTTTTTTCCATACCTTGTATGTGCAGGGGCCTGAGGATAACAACTTAATTCAACCCCAGTTCAACAGCTGTCCATGTGTGAACACAACCTTGTCATAAACAATATATGGGATTTTTTAAAAAAGTATATGACATTGTTCCTGAAAGAGTCAGGAGTCAGAACCCAGAGCATTACAACGGACAATATAGTTGCTTTCATAGGCACTGCATGCTTCGGGAGGTCCAGGGACTAATGGGAATTATATAGGAAACATGCTAAGAAAAATCCTAGAGAGCTTCATGGAGCAAGGCAGACGTGAGCCGAACTTTAATGCATGAGTAGAATTCAGACCAGTGAGAAGACAGAGGGGACGTGAAGAGCAAAGGAGCTCTTTATGAGTACCAATGCAGACGTAAGCCTCACCAGGTGCAGAGTAGAGAGGAACATCAACCTTCCCTCCTGACTGAGAACTCTGAAATATTGGGTATCTCAACTGACATCCCAAAATACAAGTTAAAACGGCAAATTTCCACTTTCCTTAATAGGAATCTGACTTCAGGCAAGTTGGCTTTCAGTGATTAGCTGAGCTGCCTACTTTAGCTTGTAAGAGCCACAATAGGAGAGGTTGGGAATCCAGCTGAGTTGGCTTAGAACAATCTATTAGACGTGAGACTTGACCTCTCTGAGCTTTAGTTTCCTCCCCTAGACAGTAAGAATAATGAATTTTTCCCAAGCTCTTTCCAACTCCTAAATAAGCCCCCAAATGTTCAATGGCAAGCACTGTGGTAGGACATCTCCTGGTGGATCCATGGACGTTATGGTCCCTCTTAGCCTCCTTTGGCCTAACTGTAATCAATTATCGCATTGGCTCAGAAGGGCTGCAGTGGCGGTGAAGAGTGAAAGCTGGGAGTTCAGAGGGCTGAGCTGGATCCCAGCCTACCACTAAAGCATTGTGTAACCTCGGCCACAGAGTGGAGCCTCTTGAAACATCAATTCCCTCTTCGTATAATCTGGAATAATGATCCTATATACGTCCTGGGATTATTGTGAAGGTTTAATGAGGTCGTGTTGGTAAAGTGGCTAGCGCAGTGCCTGGCACACAAGAAAGTTAGCAATTATGAATGAGGGAAAGTCTGTCTGCTCATGAGATAGGGTATCAGTGGAGACTGACGATCTCTGAAGGGCTTTTGTGTTTCTCCAGGAAGGAGAGATGCACACTGGGGGAGTGGGTCATCTTCTTCCCCTCTGCTTTCTTAGCCCCTTGTAGGGCACCCCACCCTCAGACCCCCCACTCATAGCTATGCACTGTTTTTTATTTGTTTGTTTATTTGTTTGTTTGTTTTTCTCAGACCAGCAGTCAATTATTGAATCAATTTTAGCTATGCTGCTCAGGGTACACAATGGCTGACCTGGGAATATCTTTTTCAGTAAAATTAATGCTTGCAAAGGGTCCAGGCCTGCCTGCAAGCCAATACTTAAATTCTCTTCCTAATACCGAGGTATGTGGGCAATGGTCAGTTGTCAAGAGACAAATGTTCTCTCATCTTCAGTGTGCTCACTCTCTCCACGCACACCCGAACATCTCCTACAACTCCAATCCTCGTTTCCATTACATCCAAGTGGAAAAATCCAATCCAGGGGTAAGATTTTACAGCTGATTTACAAATCCCTTAAAAGTGCCAAATTTAGCTCTGACATTCTTCCTTATGCACCATAAAAATAAATGCATTGAGAAGCCTTTGGGGTCCTTGCTCCGCTGAAGCACTTCCTTTTTATATTTTTTTGCTTCTCATTTTACCTCTTATTACTTCACATGAAGCTGCAGCTCTTGGGACGACCGCACACCCACTGTAAACCCCTATTATTGATCATGTACTTACATGGTTGGCAGCGTTTTATGTAAGAGGAATAAATGATATAGTTGTTTCTATCCATTAAACTATACTGTTATCAAGGGATTGAAAAACTGCCCTGAACATGGCAATTATTTTAGAGGTTCTGTAATGTTTAAATATAATTGCCTAGTAGTCTTTTATTTACTATGTGGTGGCGAAGTCTAGCTGGCTTCGTGTTTGCACCTTATAAAATGTAAGGACGTTTAGCATATTTTAATTCTCTGTTGTCTTCCTTCTCTCCCTGGCCCTTCCCTCTCCCTAATGCTCCGCCCGCCCCCCGCCCCCGGACATTTTGATATGTGACTTCTAGAGACTTCCCAAGAGCTGTAATTTTTTTCGTATTAACTCATCCTTGGAGATCAGTAACTTCCTATTTAGTATGAAGCGGGGCTTCCCGGGCTCTGGCCATGTGGGAAGGAGAACCGGGATCTTGAAGGCACAGAAGACTTCGCATGATTAGTAGAGCCCTGAGAGCTGGGGAGACGTGCCTAGTGAGCGAACGCCCCAGCCTAGAGGAAGCTTAATTATAGTCAAGGGAGACTATTCCTTCCTCAGCAGCAGCTGCCCCTGCCCACGTGCACGCACACACGTGTGCACACACGTGCACACACGCAAGCACACGCACAGCCTCACACGCCATTCCTAAGTGAGTTCTTTTTGGAAGTGCCCGTGTTCCTCTCACTCCACACCCCACCCCCCAGCCCAACAGGAAAGCCCCTAACACCGGCGTTTCCATCTTCAGCTCCCCAAACAAGCCTATTCTGACTTCGCTTAATTTTTTTTAAGCCATTGCTGGAGAAAGCCTTGCAACTTTTAAAGACCAAATATAACAAAATGATCCAAATAAAATAACCGAGAGGTAGCTGAACATGAGACCAGAGCTGTTTCCACTTTTTATTGAGGTATAACAGAGGCTGAGATTTTTAAAATGTTTTTCTGTTTCTCTTTGAAGGTGCCAGGAATTCGCACATGAGGTTTTGCATGTGCTTCTAGTACTGACTGGCAGGAGACGATGTGTAGGCTGTTCATACTGGTTCTGATGGTTGCAGTCTAGAACCCAAGTGCCTGATTCTTTCGATAGGACTTGGCTATTCTGGCCTGTGAAGGAGGAAAGAAAGGGAATAATGTCTTCTTCTGCCCTATCAGCAAGGCATCTAAGAGGAACCCAGAGGATTTAGCTTGGCTTTCAGAGAAAAGAGCGTAAGTCCTCATGGTACTTGAGAGCTCTATCTAGGTGCCATCTTGCACCTGCTTTTCCTCGTCTGAGGTCCAAGAGGTTCTGTCTGGCCAGCTTTCCAGCCCCTGGGAGGTGGTCTGCTTCTGCTTGTCCACACCGTCACCATCCAAGCCTCAGGTCTCCTTTATGTGGCTAGTCCTTCAGTTTGATAGAAAGCAGCTTTGGAGTTTCCCTCACCCATTTTGCATGAGCTGGCTTCGAGGAGCAGGGCAGGGTCGCGGATCAGAACGTGGACCCTGAAATATGCTCCTTGGGTTCAAAACCTGGTTTTCCTTCTTAGGGAATGCCTTACTGTAGGCACTTACCACCTCTGCCTTAGCTTCCAGTCTAGACTGAAAACAGGGGCTACTGAGAGGCACTACCTTCCATGGCTATTGCATGAATTAGTTGAATTAATGTGTGAAAGACTCAGAACGGTGCTTCTCCTTACTGTTTCCTGAAATCCCTTCCTAGACTAACATTGGGCCTCTGCACCTTGATGCGTCTTATCTCCACTTAGACGTTGGTTTTCATCTTGGTCACTGTGTCTGTTCACAAGCCTTGACTTCACTACAAAACAATCTATTGATTGATTAAATCATAATAATGACAAGCATAAAAGCAGTGGAAACTTCCTCCCTGAATTAGGTAGGGTTGGTGAGTCTAGCCAAGTGGCTATTTGCATGAATTTTTTAACCTCATCCATTATTTCCTATGAAAGCTGGTTGGTTTTTCAGAATTGCCTTTCCTAGTGACTCTGTTTTCATTTCCCCTCCTTTATACAGTCTTGTCCCACAAGGAGTTTCTTTCTCCAGTGTTCCATTACAAGAGGGCAGACCCCAAAATACGTGGTTTCTCTCAGTCCCACTCTGGGCTTCTAGGAAGTCCGTGAACATTTTCCAGGATAATTTACCTGCCCCGGCAGAGATTCCTCAAGGGATCAAGAAGAAAGAGTCTAAGGAGAGGAGAGAGGGCAGGAAATTCTACCTCAAGATCATTCCCAAGGTCTCCTCCTCCTCCTCTTCCTCCCTGCTGTCCCTGGTCTCTTGTTTAGGGACACACCACCGTATGCTTAAAATCTTTAAACCCTTCAAAGTTAAGGTCATTTTCCTGGTCAGCTTAATTTTTCCATTCTGTTTGGGGGGCAGAGAGTTGTTTTCTGATGAGGAGAAGGAAGAGTAAGAGAGTGGCTTTAGGACTGTGGGGGATGTGGGGATAATTCCATTGTTGTCCCAGAGGGTTGCGTATCAGGACTGATAAATTCTCCAGTTCAACATCACATTATGACATAGATCAGCTGTTCTTTTTCCAGTCTCAGAGGAAACCTTGAGGAATCTCATTCCTCCAACTGTATGAAATTATCTGCCAATGCTGTCCTTTCCACTCAAAGTCCTTTGATTGAAGCATTCGGCATAGACTGCAGGAACAACAAAATCTCTTTAAAGCCATTGTTTCTTGGAATGTTTGGTTTACCTTTTGGTTCAGCAACAAAATAACTTAATAAATGAAGGGTGAGTAGAATTGTTACTATAGCAATCCCCATAGTAACATCAAAATGCCACGCACATTCATCTTCAAACACTGGGGAAGCCTCCGCCCAGCCCTCCCCACCGCCCAGGTTCTGCATCCCAGATTTCAGCTCGGACGGCTCGAGAGTTTAGGATATTAAATTAAATCCATTTTATTTCCATTCCAAAGAGTTAATAGACTCATGAAATACCAAGAATTCTTATCCATTTAGGTCCTTTGCGGAAAAGTCAGAAGTGGATTTTCTGTGAGCCTGACAGCATGCCCGAACTGTTTGCTCTTGAACTGCTCCGGCGATTGTGGGTCCGTCCTTAAAAAGGACAACAGCCATCACCCCGGTCAAGGCATGAATTGTTCTTTGTTGATTTCAGTCGTCTTACATAACTTACACGGGGGCAGGACCAGGGAATAAAACGTCTTCGGAATGCAGCATTGTGGGAACACACATGTTTTTAATCTCCTATTTTCCAGAAGATAGCCAGAGGGATCCCCAAGAGGTCACTTGGAGAAGCCTTTTGCCACCTGGTAGGGTTATAAATGGATTCTCTGATTAACATTGCTGTTATTGGGCTGAATGAATGACGGAGAGACTATAGAAAAATTAAATGGGAGGCAAAAACTCATTCTGAACATGGTGTCATATCTTTACACAATAGGTATTCATGCATAGTGTAAATATGTATATCACTGTTTGTGCCTATTTAGCATAAATTTATAAACCAGCTGCTGAATATCAAACAGTGAATCTGCGTATCCTGTTTCTTAACTCATTGTATCTTGAATGTTAATACGGGCACCCTCCAGGCAGAAACTACAGTTGGAAAGCAGTTGTGTTAAATTCAGAACCAGTGGGACAGGCTGGAGACCTCGGGTCAGTTCACTTCAGAAGGAGAAAGCCTCGGTAGATAAAGAAGGAGACGCGGAAGAATAATGAGCAAGGCATTCACAGGCCGTTCATAAAAAGAGAACTGAGATTATTCATAAACATATGAAAACTGTCTGGTCTCCCGACTAAGCAAAGAAGCACAGATAACAGCAAGCGCCCCGGGATGTGGAGCGGGGCTTCCACGGGTGCTCCAGGATCAGCAGCAGCAGGGCTAAGCCCTCGCCCTGGGCAAGAGCAGCCGGAGCCCAGCCCCGCGTCCCCTTTGCATAAGCAGAGGACTGGACGGACGCAGGAGGGACCCGGAATCAAAGTGGGGAGTGGTCAGGCAACAGGACTGTGTTGCTCCTCGGAGGTTCCTTTCTCTTTCCCATGGATGAGGGAGGGAGTTGCCTTCGCTCCCCCCCGTTTTCCCCAACCTAGATGGCAGAGCAGCTTCCCAGGGATCGTCCGTGGAGAATGGAGGTGCTGGCAGCTAGACCCCGAATGCTGCTTCTGCTTCGGGGGCAGGCTTTCTCACGCGCGCCAGTGCCTGTCTCGTCTGGGAGGAGAGCGATGAGGCAGTCCTGTGATGAGGTGATGGAGGATCAGCTTGCCCTTAACACCAGCTGGACCCCACCGATGCACAAACTTCGGGTGGGTGATGGGGGCACCGGAGACCATAGATAGCTAGCACTGAGACACCCAACAAGTTCACCTGATGGGTGAGGCCATTCTAGTGTTGGGAACTGAAGAGGGACAGAGAGAGAGTCAGAACTCTGGTGGCAGAGAATGTGCAGAGGAGATCCTAAAAAGCCTTCCAGAAAATCCAGAACCCCAAAGACCTAACATGCACCTCTTGGAAGAGCCAGCCCCTGGATAACTAACCCACTGAGATCTCAATATCTGATTAGCCCAAGTCAGAAAAGGAGTCATACCTCCAAAGAATGAATGTCCATAGCAGTACAAAGATAATACAATTGTCTCATAGATGTACCGACAGTGAATGGAGATTGCTCAACAAACCAGTCCCATAACGATGTGATTTTGCCTATTGAGTTGCCCTAAGTCTTTAATGACAGGCGGGTGAGGTACAGGGAAGGAAGGAAGACATTGGTTCCTCTCTTCTGGTGGGCATTTTTCCAATTATGTCTATAAAAGGCCCTAAAAACTGGCATGCTTTTTGACCTAGTGTTTCTGCTCCTAGGAATTTACATGAAAAACATAATCAGAAAGGTGCACAAATATGCACAAACAAAAAAATATTCATCACAACATTATGTGCAAAAGAAAAAGGAGAAAACCTGAATTTCACGTTGAAAATAGCTAACTAAATTATGTCATATGCATAGGATAAAATATATGCTGCCATTAAAATTATGCCCTGCAGACCGTTTAATGATATTGCGCAATGCTCATAATATAATGTTTAGTAAAAAACAAACAGGATAACATCTGCCATTGCATAAGACATAGAAAGGGAGAGCAAGAATATCTCTAAGACCAGAAGACATGAGTATGTAACTGCAAAATTCAAAGACTCAACGGGAAAAGCACCACAAGCAGTAAGATAATTTAGTAAAGTAGCAGATAGGAAAAGAAATCAACATAAACAGACTTCATCTATACCAACTCAAAGTAATTAGAAGATATATGGCAGATATGTTTGAGATAGCAATAATGATGACAAACTTAGGCTTGAGAAAAACCCAGTCATTGTATAAAAGCTGTACAAAGAAAACTAAAAATGCTCCTAATGGATGCAGAAGGAAACTTGAAGAAATGGAAAGACATGTCAGTTTCTTGGATAGTCAGGAGTCGGTTCTCCCTTAGTTAATTGATATATTTAATATCATCCAAAAAATACCACTTGGAAGGAAAAAATAAGCTAGTTAGTCAGAAATTCCTTGCAAAAGTAAAGCAGAGAGGATGGTGACTGGTTCTACCAGATATTACAACCATTAATTAATAAAGAATAGTATAGGCACATGAATAGATCAATGAATAGAAAATCCAGGAATAGACCTAATTGCATATGGAAATTTAATACACAATAAAGATGGCATTTCAAATTGGTGGCAAAAGATGGACTTTTAAATAAGTGGTGTTGGGATAAGTGGATAGCCATATGGAAAAAGATAAAATTGGATCCATTTCTCACATTGTACACCAGGATAAATTCCAAAAGGCTCAGAGATCTAAATGTGAAATGAATGAAACTATACATATTTGAAGAGAAGATGGGTATTTTCCTCCAATAACTGGTATGAAGAAAACGGTCTCAACTATTTGACAAAGTCCAGAAGAATTAAGGAAAAATATAGCCAGATTTGATAGCATTTAAAAAAAAAAAAAGCTTTTGCAAGGAAAAAATGCAGTAGGCAATGTAAAAATAATGAAAAGTGGGAAAATTTTGCAACTTTTATCACAAAAGGTTAACAGGTTAAATATATAAAGAGCTTCTTAAAATAGAGAAGAAAAAGACTATAAGTTGGTAGATAAATGGACTAGGGAAATGAACAGACTGTTCCCTAAAAAAAGAAAGGCAAATGGCTCTTAACCATATGAAAATATGTGCAGCCTTGCTCCTAATAAGAGAAATGCAAATTATAATACCCCGAGATACCGTTTCTCGCATATCAGATTGGCAAAAATCCCAAAGTTGCAGAAACGCCTCCAGAAATGGTCAGGATGAGGGTCACTGGGAATGGAGACCCAGGTAATGGAGCTAGGCGGGCACTTATTGCCCTCCTGCAGAGCAATGGGGCGTCTGCTTATTCTGGGGGTTTCCTCTGGCACTGAAATCATTGGCTGCCCAGGGAACACAGTGGAGACAGGGGGATGAGAGAACACAAGCATAGGAAATGGGACCTAGATGCCCTGTTTCCAGAAACAGAGCACTGGCTGCCTCACAGCCCATTCAGATGTTAAATGGACCTAATTCACAAAGTATTTTCAGAGCACCTTGCCTATGCCAAACACTGTTCTAGGATCGGGCAGTGGGCAAAATGGCCCCAAGTCCTCATCCTTCTGGTGCCTACCTTCTAGACTTCTTTATCCCCTTCTAATTATTTTGCACCCAGGCTTTGGGAATATTCTAGAACTCAGCCCCAGTCACCCATAATGCCAGTCACGTGAGGATGCCAGTCACCTCCTTGGCAGCATAATTTCCTATGACAAAAACCAAATCTGAGTTAAAATACTCCAGGACTTAAAGATTGTCCAAAGCAAATGGCTGACTTTTTTTTTGGCTCTTCCCTTGTAAGTCAATTACCACTAACCATTTGCCGCTTTCATTTTGTAAAGTTGTCAGTTTTCGTTTATACAGGTGCAAAAACCAACATTCTCATAGGCATAGGGTTGTGTGCATTTTGTTTGTTTGCTTGTTTGTTTTTCTAACATTGCCTGTATTTTGAAAGGGTCAGGCTGATTATTTTAAAATCTGTTTACATGAACTCCCATACTGGGATGAAGCATGCCAAATCTCATCTAAGTTCAGATACTCACAAAACCTCCTGGAAAATTAGAGTAGTGTTTATAACAGGAAACAGTGACCCCAAATACACAGGAGCCATGCTATAAATGTCCTCAGAGCTGTCTTGTGGGTCCTTATTAAGGACCTTTTTATAAATGAGATTGCCTTATAACTAAATGTCTTCTTTACTTCCAGAAACATTCCCCCTCTGCACCTGATGAGGCCCAAGATGCTTCGTGAGTGAGAAATCTGTATTGAATTCTGCCCTGTAACATGTGGCATGATTGAGTATAGGATCTGGTAGAAATTTCAGACCTGACTGTCTGTCTTTGTTTTTGATGCCTAATAAAATGTTTTGCACATACCAGGTTGAGTCAAAGAATATGTAAATGCAGTCAGTTCCCATTGTTCGTGCTAGTTATGTTCTATAAAGAGGGAGTGAATCCTGAACCATTGCTCCTAGAGGAAATACAGGGTTAGGTTCCTGTGAGCCTCTGGTCACCATGTTGTGGTCAACTGATCAATACATAATATTATTTTATGCACATTCTGTTTAAAGACACCTTATTTAATAAATATTGTTGATTTGTTGAATTGAGCTTCGGGCCAGTAGCACTATAATTGATGCCTGAATAAAATTTACTTACCACGTAGTGTTCCTCCATAGCGCACCTCACAGTCTTCTTGAGTTTAGCACACTAGACAGCACGTCAGCACTCTGCTCAGGTCTTTTTAATCACCCCCAAAGTCACACAAATGTGAGTCATTGGACTGTGAGTTTTCCAAAGCACCTTTCCATTGTAAATATCTATGATGTGTTCCAGAAAAGTGACACATCCATAGCATTTTTGAAAATTGCTTCATAGAAAATGGGGAACTGGATATTCAGATGGATAATGAATAATTTCATCAGTGATCTTTCCTAATTTATGTCTTCTCTGAGCTTAAATTTCATTATATATTCTGTTCTTTTAATATTGAACTCATCACAAGCTGTTAAAATGATAGGCAAGTCAAAGAATGTTCCTGAATCTGAGAGGAAATCGAATAATAACAGCTACTCTGTTTATTAAATCACCCTTTGGGTCTATTTTATGGTTTTGATTATGTCACTTAAAACTGTAAGCCTCAGTGGGGCGCCTGGGTGGCTCAGTGGGTTAAAGCCTCTGCCTTCGACTCAGGTCATGATCTCAGGGTCCTGGGATCAAGCCCCGAGTCAGGCTCTCTGCTCAGCAGGGAGCCTGCTTCCTCCTCTCTCTCTGCCTGCCTCTCTGCCTACTTGTGATCTCTGTCTATCAAATAAATTTAAAAAAAAAATCTTAAAAAAAAACAAAACAAAACTGTGAGCCTCAGCGTCTTCTCCTGAGAGATGGGACTGATAATATCTGCTTCACAGGGCAGTTGAGATGATAGATCAGAAACGTGAAAATGTACAATGGACTATAAAGTGGTAGTAAATATGAAGAATTACTATTAGTATTATTCCCCCCTCTTCATTCTTATCCAAATTCAAGTCACTGACCAGGGCCCATAGAAAGTGCCATCCCTGTGAAGCTTTTCATAATCTCTCCAGCCGACAGACATCTCTTTCTTCTGTGCATTCTACTATATGTGGTACACACTACCCACTCTAGTACTCAAACACTTGATTTTTGCTTCTTTAATAGGCTTTGTGTGGACAATAATTCTTAAAATTAAAATCTAGAAGAAAGAAACCCTGTCTCCTGTAGTGCAGTGCTCCACACATAGGAGGTTCTTGTACTTACTGAACGGATGACTGGTTGAAGGGATAGATGAGTGGTGGGTAGCTGGGTAGATATGTCGGCATTGCCCTGTGCAGTCAGGTAAGTATGGTCAGGAGGAATCTAGATGTCATTAGCTTGATAACTTCCTTTTCTTTACTATCCAGAAGAAATGGTCCTGGCCCCCATCCTATATTTGGTGGGAAGTTCCCTGAACCCTCTGAGGATTCTGGAGGGGGTTTGGTGTTCTCCTGGGTCAGTCTCTGTACAACTTGCTTGCACTCTAGCTCTCTCAGCATCCATGGCCAATATCCTCTTTCTTCACTGCTTTGACCCAGGCTGCATTGCCCTGCTTCTGCCATTCTCTTCCAATATCCTAATACGTCTCTAGACAGATCTCTACTAAGACAGATCTTTACTGAAGCTTTCAAGATAAGAAAAGGTGGCTTCACCTCTGTGCAGAATGGGGAATGATTGGCAGTTGATTATTAGTCGCCACTTTTCTTCAAAGCCCCTCAACCATTCTTTTTACCTTACCTTTTGCATTAGTTATTTTTCCTTCTCGGGCTCCTCTCCAGCCTCTTGTCCAGTTGCTCGGCCCTCTCTAACCAACAATGAGGGCTCTGTGACCCTCATTAGATACTGCAGTTTAGGTCTCTCTTGTTTTCATCCTGTCTTCTAAGATGAGAGGGGCATCATTTATACAAACAGGGGTTCATCAGGATATTTTCCCAAAACAAAATGTTATCTCCTCTGAGATTAATGATTCCACCTCTCTGCCAGGCAAAAGTAATGGAAAGTCAGTGTTCTGTGGGGTCCCTAGGTGGCTCAGTCAGTTAGACATCTGCCTTTGGCGCAGGTCATGATCTCAGAGGCCTGGGATCAAGCCCTGCATCAGGCTCCCTGCTCAGTGGGGAGCCTGCTTCTCCCTCTGCCTGCTGCTCCCCCTGCTTGTGCTCTGTCTCCCTCTCTGTGTCAAATGGATGAGTAAAATCTTAAAAAAAAAAGTTGGTGTTCTGTTTTAAACAGTAAATATTTCCTGAATTTGTCATTTTTAAAGTTCTTTCTCTTAAGATTTCCAGCATAATACAAGATAAACTTGTTCCCTCAGGAGACTTCCTTCTGGTAATCAGACACCCCAAGGACGACTCTTCCATCCACCTCCAGAAGCCATCTCTGAAAATTAACTTCCCATCTCAAAATGCTGAGTTCCAATGGAAGTTAATGATGACATGAGGTTTGATCTGTCTTGAATATATTCAGGAAGTTATGAAGGCATACCACACACATGAGTGTAGATTTTTTTCACATCACAAAAACTGGATTATAAGTAAAGCTGATCTTGTCACCCACCACCCTCTACTTAGTTAGAAAAAAATATTAGC
This sequence comes from Meles meles, assembly GCF_922984935.1. NCBI lineage: Eukaryota > Metazoa > Chordata > Mammalia > Carnivora > Mustelidae > Meles > Meles meles. The sequence continues at coordinate 77,005,629 of NC_060077.1, forward strand.
TTTAGGGTTTTAGGATAAGAAGCTTTAACAATGTATATGGTGGACCTACCAAATTTTCAATCTTAAACTATGCATTTCTTTCATGTTAAGTTTTGTCTTATAACTAATCCCACAATAACCTGTCCCTAAAATCCAGCATCCTATCTGCCTGATTCTGTTACGACCATTCCACACCGGCTTATACAATACCTCTCACTTGTGATATCCTGGTGCCATAAACAAACCAAACGAGTTTTTGCTGACAGAAAACATGGATAAACAAACATAATAAACGATAGAAAGTGTTTGCTATAAGTTTACCTTGATACCTAGCTTAGTGTTAAGCACCATGGAAGCTACTAAAAAAAAAAAATACCATTTAACATGTAAGCAACATCTAAAATTGCTGAAAGCATTTTTTATCATTTGAGAGTAAAATACAGAAATAGAATGAAGGATGAAATTTAGTTCTCCTGGCTATGCCACACAGAGCCGTTGATTAATCTGGTCATTAATCAATGAATATTGGGGTGCTATCAGCATCTGGTCGTCTGGTAGGACCTGTGGCAGATATATATGTACAGTATTGCTTTCATGGAGGTTGCAATTGCTATTTTCTTTTTGCTCCATTGGAAAGGCCTCCAGTTTTTCATACATTTATAAGCTATGAACCAACCAATAACAATACATTCGAACTCAGGTAACAGTATAGCAAACAAAAGGAAAAAAAGGAAGTAGCGTCCATTAAAACATCTCACAATTACTAATTCTTTCAAGGCTAAAAACAATTGTCTCTGCAAAGTCATTCGAGTCTAGTCCAATTGTTAGAGAAAAACATTTTTACAATGCGGACAGTTTTGATAGACAATTGACCATGTCTTAAAAAACAACAACAAAAAACGATTTTAAAGCGGAGACAGTAGAGTGTTGAACTTTCTGTGGGGATCAGCTCTCCAGTAGCATATGTGATGATTTCATTACTGTCTTGCCCGCACTTCTTTTAAGAAATGGTAATGAAAAGTGTTTGGTTTCTTTTCTTAAATTTTCAACACCTCAGTGAGAGACAAAAATACCGTTTCCCCTTACAAGTGATTATTTTAAAATGTAAAAGTCAAGCAAACCATTAGCATCCTACCAGATTGTCAATCCTAATGGTCATGAAAATTGGAAGCAGGATGGTGACCCCAGCACATGCTGTCTTTTTGGAAACATTTGCAAGAGTGGCCTGGAACCTGTGAGGTTAGAGATAATTTAAGAAGTAATCTTATATGGCAAGAAAGCCAGCTTGGAATCTTCCTGGAAAAATAAGCAAAATCAAAGGCCATTCCTATAAAATTTCCAAAGCACTTCCCTGGAGTAATGCAATCATTAAAAGAAAGAAAGAAAGACAAAAAGAAAGAAAGGAAGAAAGAAAATCCCTGATTAAAGGGTAACACAAAACATCAAATCTTATCCAACTTTTTGACAATTAATCACAGCTATGTCTAGTAGGACTGGGTCTAGAAGCTTTTAATTGTGTCATTAACCCTTTGCTGTCTGCAACACTGGCAGATACTTTATGTATTTTGTATGTAGTGAAGCAAACCATCAGACCAGCCTATGTATGAGCCTTCTCCCATTGCTTTCCCATCAGCTAAAAACTACATGGATCAGGCCTTGCCAAAGCTTTCTGGGCACTGGCAGAACCAAGGTTTTTTTCTCTGCAGTTCGTTCCTCCCAGTTTTGTCATTCGGTAAACAGCTTGGCCACACTTATGTATTAGCCAGTCAGGGATAAGCCAACCCTACTAAGGAGGGGACAGAGACAAGTCTCTCATTTGCTGATCCGCCCCCCCCCCCCAGTTTGGTTTATTTTGACAACTTTATTAAAAATAAAACATACTATTACCTTTCTCATTTATCTTTCAGACTCCGGTTTGTCTGAAAGTTCAACCGAATTCGTATACTGTGGAACCTTTGCTTTGCTTGGGACTTTCTGGTACCTTAACCCAGTGGTTTTTAATAGGGATGTGTTCCCCAGCTCAGTGTTTCCAAATGCTGCTTCCTTCTAGCGTGCGTGGAGAAGCAATGCTCACCATTTTTGGACTCATCTTTCAAGTTACTGAAAGGTGATCATCTAGCACATGGCTGTTAAGTTTAACTAGAACTGGTGGGGGGGCAGTTAGAGTGGGGTAGAGGCCAGGCCATGAGCTTCTGGAAGCTGGGGGGCGGCACCACCTGAAGGGGCCAGGAGACCATGGGCCGGATGTGCACGGATCCCTGGGAGGGAAAAAAAAAAAAAGGAGAAGAAGGAGAAGCAGAAGCCAGAGCAGCTGAAATGGTCAAAGAATCAAATGTAAAGTGAGCTGCAAGGGTCAGATCTGGATCGAAGCCCAAATTCTGATTCTCCGCATCCGTCCGGGGATAAACTTGGCTCCTAATCAGGGCTGACAATTAGGCCGTACAGTTAATATTTTTACAGCTGTTTTATTAATAACACATACAGTGCACCCAGCCAGGATTTGTTGGAGACACCTCAGGAAAACGAATGATGTAAATAACAGATGGGTGTAGAGTATTCCTACAAACAGGCATAAAGATATTCCCTTCTTGTTTAAAAAGAATTTAAATAGACAGATTGTAGATAAACAGGCAGACAGAAAGGGGGAGAGAGCGAGGATTTATGAGATTTGAGGTGGTGGCTGCGTGCATTCACATGGTGGAGAACACGGACATAAACACACACGCTCTCTATATGGCAGGAGAGAGTCAAAGCCTTGGCTTCCAGAAAAAATAAACTCCGTGGTGCAAGGGGCTCCACATGGTGGCAGGAGGGCTGTTGGAAGCAGGTGTGCTGACGTGTTCTTCTCATACCTCCTCCGACACATGTCCCCGGATCAGAGATGACTCGCGTGGCCTGCCCAGCCCTGCCCGAACCCAGCCTTGACCCACAGGGTGGCCTGGGGGCCCCCTTTCCTCCGTCCGCATCTGTCAGTCTCCTGTTCGAAGACCCAGGGCACGTCTTCAGTTTTGCATCAGAACTGGGAGCCGTGATATTTCAATGTGAAAAGAGAAATAAAAATTCAGGATCTTCATGTCTTTTGTTTTCACTCCTACTTTTTTTTTTTTTTTTTTTTTTGTGCTGCTTTTTCATGTGCCTGCTGCACTGTGCTCCTACCATACTTTGCAACCAGATGGCTCAGGAACGAAGAACAAAGGCCACTAAAAAGTGGGCGGGGAGAAAAGGAGAAAGAAGCAGAGAACTGAAAGTCAAGGCGAAATCAGAGATCGGAGCAAAGCTCCAACCATTTAATCCCCGATAACTTCGGGTTGCATTGTGAACAGAGAACAGATACGCTTCCCGGTGAACCTGTGTGTGTGTGTGTGTGTGTGTGTGTGTGTGGTGTCTGTACCACACACACCCACACACACTTCCCCGGTCATTTCTTTCACTGACAGGGATCAAAGCCAGAATTCTGTTTTCTTTGGTTCATCTCCATGTTTCCTGACACAAGTCAAAACCCATGTGAGGTGCCTTTACCCAGAGGGAGAATTGCTGAGCACAGATGTGGGCACAGAGGGTGCGTCCCTGCTCCTCAGGAGAGGGGTGGGGAGTTCTGAGGGCTCCAGAGTCGCGAGACCTGCCTTTCACAGGTGGGCGACCTTGGGCAAGTCACCTCCCTTCTCTCACTCTTAGATTCCTCCTCGGGAGATCCACCTCAAAGGGGTGTTGGGAGTGTCACATGGGCTCATGGGTACCACGCCTCGTGACTGGGAAAGCACTGTAAGCACCGTGGTTAGTGGCCAATAACGTACCTTCTCCCTAAACTGCCAAGCTGGCCCAAAGCCGTCTTTGATCCTTTTCTACAACTCTCCATGCTCTTGAGTTTTATACTGCACTTAGACCTCTCCCTAAGTCTGCTGATTGTGCCCCAAATTTATCAAGCTCTTTCTTGATCCCCAGCTAAACTTACTGTTTGTATACCATTGGAACGTTGTTAGGTTACCCAATGACCTAACTGTGACATAGGTGACCACTGACGGTGTATGCGAGCCATAGAAACGTTTCATTTTTAATCAGGAATTTCTGTAGATAGAATGCCTGAAAACAAAAGGAATGGCTATCTCATAGTGAAATTTCATACCCATTGCTAGAAGTCAGGCACATTCGAGGAGAAACATTTGTTCTTCTAGCCAAGGATACACACACAGAGGCTTATTCTGAATCCTTATAAAGCCAGGTCAACATCCATGCATTTGTGGAAGTCTTGAGTAGGAAAGAAGGAAAAAAATTAAAGCCTTACTTGTCCCTTTACACCCTCCACGTGGGCTGACGTTTTCTTGTCACTGCAGCATGCATGGTTACATCCCTCTTCCCAGCCTCAGGCAGGGCGAGCCTCTTGTGAAAATGGTGAGGCTTGATATTTGCATGTGAAAACCAAGTCCACAGGTTTCACCTTCTCTGGTGTCATGGGAGCTCGGGGAGACAGATGAGTAAAATGAAATGCAGAGATAAAGTGACTAACTTCCTTGTCTTCCCAGGCCAAGCAGGCTTTGGGAGTGCACTGTGTACCTTCCCCAGTCAGGAGGAAGCGGGTATCGTCCTTCACATGGGGATCCAGGCAAAAGACCTGCACCTCTCTGTACCGTGGGCTGAGTTGCCAGCTGATGCTCAAATTCTCACGTGTCTGGCAGCAAATCCTAAGAAAAATTAAGAAGGACTTTCGAGTCAGCCTACAAATTTCAAGTCTTGGGTTTCTTGCCAAATACATGTTCTGAACCTCTCTAAGATGGTTTAATTTCCCTAGTCCTTGTAAAACGGCATCAAGATTATCTAACACATAGGGTTGTTGAGAGCGTTCAGTGAGATGATGCATGGAAAGCAATTAACACGGTGCCTGGAAGCCTAGTAAGTGCTAAAAGTTGCTACATTTAGTATTATCATTACGGGCTTAGCGAGCGCGCTCCTTCCATCTCTTGGAATCAGAATATTAGAGCTGGACAGAAAGGAGTGGTTTTCAAACCATTTGACCGAAATCTCTAGGAAGAAATGCATTTTATTGTATAAACTCATACAAAAAGAAAAAGAAGAAGAAAAAAAATATTAATTGCCAGGAAAATAGAATGATATGAACATTTTTCAAAAGTGGTTAAGAACGGGAGCTTATTTGTGATCGCTTCTGATGTTTACCTCTTCAGTTTCATTTTTTAAATTTAATAAGTGTAGGGGCACCTGGGTGGCTCAGTGGGTTAAGCCTCTGCCTTGGGCTTAGCTCATGATCTCAGGGTCCTGGGATCGGGCCCCGCATCGGTCTCTCTGCTCAGCGGGGAGCCTGCTTCTTCCTCTCTCTCTGCCTGCCTCTCTGCCTACTTGTGATCTCTCTCTCTCTCTCTGTCAAAGAAATAAATAATATCTTTTAAAAAATATTTAATAATCATATTGTAGAGGAGAAAAATGATTTCCATATATATACACTATTAAAACAGAAATTCATGAAATAAGATGTATTTACTATTTGCGGTGCACTCTAATATTTCCTCTTTGGTTTGGTTCTGTTTTGTTTTCCTTTTTAGTGATGGTTGTGACCCATAAATTGCTTTCAAAACTCAATGGGTCTCTGCTCATGTGTGAAAACACTGGTGTAGACAAAGCATTTTCTTTAGAGATAAAGAAGTAAGACCTAATGTGGCTTGTCCAATATCCTTCCGTCCTAGACAAGAGTAGAACTGGGCCCTGAACCCAGGTATCTAGGCTCCTGAAATCCCAAGGGAGTTCGAGTCACTGACTGGTATTAGGCTGTAGGGCTTTGCCTTTACTGTTTTTACATCTTGAATATCTACAGCTAGGGTTCTCTGTGATTCGTTGCCACTCAGAGCAGCCAAACAGACGTGTGCAGGGTCATTCTGAGCATACTTGAGAATTTCCTGAATCTTAAGAAAGATCTGTTTTCTTCACTGCATTGGCAACGCAGTTGGAAAGTTACTTGAATGTTTTTCAAAAATTGTTTATAGATTTGAAAACTGTTTGGGGTTTGTGATTGCTTCTGTTGTTTGCCTCTTTGTATCATCTCATTTCTCAAAATTTAATAAACACTTTGCAGAGGAGCAAAATAATTGGTCACACATTTGTGGGTTCCCAGATTTGTTTTACATGTGTATGCAATACAGCATAACTCAAAACATGTTTAAGCCCAGTGCGTCAAATCATCTCTGATGCTGTGGTCAAGACCAAAGCAGAGCCCAAGTGAGCACCCATGGCCTCAGACCACATCACTCACCGGGCCTCTGACCACAGTGCTTAGGGCCAGATTGTGGCCCTAGTGACGCATATGGCGCCATCGCAGCCCACGGCCAAAAGCTGCTGTAACAGGCCTGCACAGAGGGCTGAAGACTCAGGCTGAGGTCTCCTAGGTTGGAGACTTTGCCCAAATTGTGCTGCTGAAGGGAGCAGCAGCCACTGTAGGAAGCCACAGGTGGCGATGGTCACCTGGCCAACCCCCTGCCCCACAACGGGCTACCAAGCAGGGTTTGTCCTCGACCCACTTATAAAGCAGGTGAAGACTGTATTATCTCTTGTCGTTTTTTGGCACGTTCAGGACCTTCCTTCTTCCTGTGATGCATATAAGCCTACTATTAATCAGAAGGATGCTGAAGCCTGACTGGATTGTCGTTTTGTCCCAAATCCTCTGCTGGTCTTTCTCTATAGAGATCATTGACCTCTTTTCTCCTTGGATTTTTTTCCTTGTCTAGATTATTGAAATTCATATAACAATTTCAAAACAATGTTTCACTTCCATCCCACCCCACTTCACCACAACAAAGCTGGTTAACTTGCAGGCTCTTTACTCTGCTTTAACTGTCCCATGAAGAAGACATAGTTTGAGAAGTTTCCGGGCACAACCAAGAGATCTTTATATTGCAACACTTTGAGTCTTAGATAAAGAAAAGTAAGCAGCCAGACTATAGAATCAATGTCACGATCCATCTGGGTTGTTCAAGCCCCAAATTTAGATGTCTCTGAAATCTACCACAATCACATACTCACTCATTAACTCGTTCATTCATCTGCACATTGATTTTTCAGAGATTTTATTTAACAATGAAGTTTAGGTCTTCACCATACTTTACACTAGGCTACGATCCAGGTTCGTACCGATGAAGTGGGTTCGAATATGGTATTTTCAGTTCACACGGGGCGTCTATATATCTTTACCACAGAGTGAGCAAATCCTAGTCCCACGGCTCACAGTGTCTTATTACTTCTCAATGGGGAATTATAGCTTCATCTCATATTCTCCTGGAAGATTTTGTGCCAGTAGATCTAAGCCCAGTGTGGCTGTTCCCACAGACCATCTCCAGAACAGGTTTAAAATGAAAAAGTAGTAATTCAGTTACGATTACAATACTTAGGATGTTCCATTTCAGTCATGATTAGACAGTCACACTTTTAGTTTCTTTTTTAGATATGCAGACTTTTAGTCACTAAAATAAAGCCAAATTGGTATAAGAGTTATTTGCCCCCAAATGGCTACTTGATTGATTATCTTAAGTCATAGCTCTAACTACTTAAATGCAGACGCAATGTGCACGAGCAGGCCAACACTGGTCCCTCATATAAACCTGTAAACCCCCTTCTGGTTCCTCCCTGTGCAGAGATTAAGTTACAGCCACTCATGCTAATTCTAGTCTTCTATTGTCTGCTTTGTGAGACTGGGACTAACACTTTGCAGAGTACGCTTTCCTTTTGTTTCTGATAGGAGGCAGAAGAGGAAGGAAGCCAGGAATAGAGGAGAGGGGTCTTCGTCCTTCTGGTTGTCCACTGTTCCAACAGCATTGTCCCAGTAACGGCACCTGACTCTGGCTCTTCTCAGCTGGTCCTGTGCTCAGGACCAGCTACACTATGCCCCCAAGGGACTGCATCTGGGCAGTTCCCCTACCCAAAGGCCGGTGTCCTATCTTCATGAAGCCCTTCCTCTGAACTGCCAGGTCTCTGACAGTGTTGCCTTTTTGTACTTTAATCCTCTAAATTCCCTTATTAAATTTCCCAGTTGAAATACTACCATGGTTTCTGTTTCCCTCATAGGCCTTGACCGTACAAAAAGGAGGCCCTCCGGGTTGGGGATAGGACATCAGTCTGGTTCTCTCCCTGGGCTAGGCTGCAATGCTGGCAGCCACGAATGGAAATGAAATGTTGGTATTTCATGGTGTGGTGGCAACTCTATTTATTGTGGCTAATTGTGACAAAGTTCCTATTAAGTCAATGTCTTAGGAGACCAAATGCTGGCTGATCTTGGCTTTCATGGGAGCAGAGTGATAGTAGTCATGGCAATATCGAGGACACTGAGGTAAGAAGGCTGCTTTGAATGTATTGGGGTTTATAGGAGGACAATGATGAGGTCAGGGCTTTAAACTCTTAGCTTGAATTATAGTCAGAAAACTCAAGAAGTTTTCTATGGAGGCTCCAAATCTTGTCTTCCTGTAATCTCATAGTTGAACTCATTGAAAATCAGACTCAGGGGGTACCTGGCTGGCTTAGTCAACTCTTGATCTTGGGGGTGTGAGTTCAATCCCCACGTTGGGTGTAGAGATTATAAATAAACTTAAAAAAATCTGACTAAAAACTTAATTGTGTTGATTTCAAAAATATACACACTTGCCAAACCACTTATGTGAAAGTCAGGGCATTGACAGGGACCCTGACATATGGGATGCGACATCTGGGTCAACTGAGCCAAAGCTTGAGAATCTTGAATTTGAATCCTTTGAACTGCTTGAATCCACGACTTGCCAGTAGAAACAGCTCATCCCCCTTGGTTTGACAAGACCAGCTTCCCTTTGCTTGAAGAACCTGGAATAACCTCCCTTGCTTGCAAGGGGGCTGCCTTGTAAGAGCATGTCTATTCTCAAGACTTACCCCAGCTGCCACCCACTGTCCCTGTATCTATAACTAGGATCATATAACTAGGTTCCAGGGGGACAAATGCAAAATCTGATCCTGGAGGAGATAGCTTATACTCAGAAAGGAAAAAAAGTAAGATTTTGTCCGTTTATAATGACAGAAACTTAGCATATGTATGAGAATGATTTCTAAGAATGTTAGAACAAAGGGACAAATACATAACATTGGATTGAGCTGACTTTATGGATATGAAGGCACTTAACAGAGACCTTGGGTTTGCCTACTGTTCTCTTACTTCTTGTCCAGCCTCAGATCTCTCTAACTACCACCTCTATATTGTCTTGTTCCTCAACTCACCAAAGATGGTTAACCCTTTGCTTGTTCTACCTCTTCCATTTACTGTCCCCTCCGTCCTTGTCCATGTCCATTTCTCTTTCTCCTTCCCTCCTTCCTTTCCTTCTTCTCCCTTCCTCAAGAGAGAAGAATTAGAAGAATAGTGCTAGTAATGAACCTGTATCCAGGGAAAGGAAAGTCATAAATTTTGGAGGGAAGTTAAACAAAAATAAGAGTCCATGTCATTCAGTTCTAAGTATATTCATGTTCCCTAAATGCCCTCTTGAGACTTTCCACCACAATTTTCATTCATGTTCTTATTTTTGTCTAGTTGGGATCTTAGGTTTAAGGTCTTTCACGAAAAGGTAACTGAGACTTTGAAATCTTAAATCATCTTCTTTGGGTCACTTTTATTTTCCTCTGTGGTATTTTTCTTCTACTGTTTATCACTACAAAACATAATTTTTTATTCTTTTTAGGGATTTGATTTTTATTTATGTATTTGTTCGCTTTTCTTTAATAACCTGCAACAGCTTCACAATTTTATAGCAAAATTTTAGGGGAAAATATATTCATGATGGCAAAGAACCAACTTCAAAGAGAGCTTGAAATAGAACCCATTTTTAAGTTGAACATTGCTTGGCTAATCCTTCAAGTAATAATTGAGGAAGGAAACCAGTAATTAGACAAAATGGTTAAGATCACAGATTCTGAGACCCGACCGCCTGGGTTCAGATCCCAGCTCTGCCATTTCTTAGCTATGGGGCTTTGGGTTAAACACAAAGAACCTCTCTGAGCCTTGGCTTCTTCATTTGCAAAATAGTACCTATCACATGGTGGTGTTGTGGGCATAAAATGAGCTACTAGGTGTAAAGAGTGCAACAATGCTTGGCACTTAGTAAGCTATCTATGTGTAAGTTTCATTACTGACAGCCTGCTGAGGACCTTACTTTTATTCTGATTTTATAGATAGGAAACTAAAACTTAGAGATAGCCACTAACTTGCTCCAGCCGCATGGCTGGTAAATGAAAGAGCTTAGATTTGAAACCACATTCATTAGATTCTAAAGTCTACGTCCTGTCTGTTGTGCCATATGCCTTCCCTTTAATAATCAAACATATAGAAATAGTTGTGCCACATCATAGTACCCACAGATTAAATAACTTCCCATGTATAAGAGTTTCAATTATGTAAGAAGCTCTTTTTTTTCCCCCCCAATTTGGAAGGCATTTTTCAATTGCGAATGTTATAAATGGGGTTAAACAGTTTGGGAGGAAATGATAGCGTTATTGACCATAAGGAGGAAATGAAAAGAAAAGTGGACAAAACTGCTCTTTATTTTTATAGTCCTCCAAAATGGGCCACAAAACTTCCTGAAGGGATCAAGTGATTTTTGACTTCCAGACTCAGAATTGGCCTCTTGTTGATGCTGTCGTCTCTATCATTCATCTTATGTTTTGGGAAGACGAGGAAGGAAAAAACCCATCTTTCCTCCCAATTTATAACTTATTATACAAAGAGGAACCTTTTAAATGTTATGAATTTTTAATTTTTTTTCATTTAGTTGATTCTCTTGCTGAGAAAAGTGGCTGCCAAAGAACTACGCCTAGTATGAGCAATAAACACCAGCAGTATCTGCTGTATTAATAATTTAAACATAAATAGTCCGACAGAACGATCTTGCAGGTCCCACAGGTGCATCACGTCGAGTTTTAAAGATGTTGGTATGCTTAAACCAGGCAGATTTTAAATAAAAATTTTACCCCAAATGTGGTCAGAGGTGTGTTAGAGAGGCCACTGATTCACATCCATTCTGCTACCTCGCTGATCTTACTGTTCTCACCAAGATACGTCCCCGCCCAAGACCTCCGCAAATTTCATGTCATCCATGTGGCCAAGTTCAAGGCCTCGGTAAAGTAGCTATATTTCATCCACTCTGAGCCAATGTTCAGCAGTGGACTTCTGGCTGGTTGGGCATCCATTCTGACTGGGTTGTGGGAATAAAATGAGCTAGTAGGTGTAAAGGATGAAACTAATTTTTTTATTACTGTATGTCATTTTTTATTAATAATTTTAAGTACCATTGTATTGGTTTTCTGTTGTTATATTAAGAAGTTGTCATAAGCTTAGTGGCTTGAGACAACACTAATTTATTTTCTTGCAGTTCTATAAATTAGAAATCTGATCCATCTCCATGTGCTAAAATCCAGGCTTTGGCAGAACTATGTTACCTTGTAAAAGACTTCAAACTTCTCTTCTGCTTCCCTCTTCTACTTACAAGTACCTTGTAGATAATGGGCCCACTCATATAATTTAGGATAGCCCTCCTATTTTAAGGTCAGCTAGCTTGCAAGCTTAGTTCTATCTACAACCTTCATTTCCCTTTGCCATATATCCTAACATAGTCACATATTCTGGAGGTTGGGTCATGGACATCACTGGAGGCCATTATTCTGCCTACCTCACCCATTCATGCAGTTATCCCTGTGTACCATAACTTCTCACCCAAACAGCCCTTTGCTGAAATCAAGCTGAGCTCTTCACTGGTTTTCAAGGTCAATGCCTTTTCCCATCTCTGTGCCTTTCCCTATTTGCTTCTTCCTTCCCGCTTAGCCCTTTCTCGTTTCCTGTCAAAGCCTGTCCATCTTTCCAGGACCAGCTTAAGTTTTGCCTCCCACCCATATAAGCTTTTCCCTTTCAGAGCATTCGTCTTATTTTTGTTTTATCCCCCCTTTTATGATTTTCCATTAGAATTATATTATATTGATCTATATAAAATTGCCAATATTTTTTACTTATTAAAAAAATAAATTGCATATGAATTAACCTGATCTTCATTATTTATCATTTAGTTGTTCCTAAATTATTTTCTTTGTATTTGTTTTCTCTTCCCATTTGGATTTTAATCTCTTTGAAACTAAAACTATGTCTCCTAGTTCTTTGGAATCATTTCCTTCCAGCTCGTTCTTGCTCAAAAGAGAGCTGTTCATTCAGTGTTGGTATAGCTGGGCAGCGGATCTGTTATGGTTATTTCATTGAAAGCAACAAAAATCACAATCTGACCAATTTAAAGGGAAAATTAATTTATTAGAAGGATAGTGAACTTGGGGCTCCTGAGTGGCTCAGTGGGTTAAAGCCTCTGCCTTCAGCTCAGGTCATGATCTCAGGGTCCTGGGATCAAGCCCCACATTGGGCTCTCTCCTCGGTGGGGAGCCTGCTTCCCCCTCTCTCTCTGCCTGCCTCTCTGCCTACTTGTGATCTCTCTGTCAGATAAATAAAAATCTTAAAAAAAAAAAAAGAAGGATAGTGAATTTAAAATTCACACAATGGAAAAAGAATGTCAACCATCAGAAAGTAGAGGGCTAAAATAACTTCAGAAATGCATATAGTATTGACTATGAGTGAATCAGTACCAGGACATTTGGCCCTGTTACAAAATCCTGAAAGAGGGACTATCCTGGCTTAGGCCCTGTCCCTACTTTGTGAATGGGGAATGGAGCTAACAAGGATATTTTGACTGACAGTCCATGAAGACTACGTAAAATGTAGGGAGAACAGTTTTTAGACAAGATGCTCATAGCAGAGAAAGGATGTAGGGGAACTGGGTAGGCAAAGTGACCAATGAACATGAATAAAATCTAAATAGAAACTTCTACGTTCATTGGCATTGTCAGCGAAAAGCAAGTAGGGACAACAGGAAAAAGTATAAAACAAAACAAGGGTAAGGATGACTTTTAATGAACTATAGTCTACATTAAAACTTTCACCTCTATCCTTTAAATAAAACTAGCAACACCAACAGCTAATATTTATTGAACATATGATAGAAGGCAGGCATTGTGCTAAAATGATACATGCATTTTCTCTTCGGGTCCTTATGACAACCCCCTCAGTGGAATATGGGTATTGTCCCCATTTGATGATGAAGGACAAGGAATAGAGAAGTTATGCAAGGTTCCCACACCTTATACCTACTAACTGTGAAGGAGAAAAAGTAATGAGGTGAGGCAGAAGTGGTAGAGAGAGAGAGCTACACCTATGTCGTTTGGACACTGGTAACGTTTGAGAAGACCAGGATAAGGAAAGACAGCTTTAAGTTGGTGACTCATTTAACCAGGAGCGGTTCCACCTGTGCTGGAGGCCAGGAAGCAGCAGAGAGAAGAATATTTCTTTTTTAATCAGGTAGATTGACACTTGGACAAACAATTCCAGTGCAACGTGAGCCGCTCTATACTAGAACTTTCTATAATGTGCAGAAAGAACTCAAAGGGGTCTCTGTGACCCAGAGGATGAGACGAAAGGGCACATGAAGGGAGTTTCTCTAAGAGGATGTAAGTTTTGAAGAATACATAGGAAACAGTAAGGAAGGCAGTCCTTAGGAAATGTGTGTAGATGAGTAAGAATCCAATAATTTTAGAGGACTGCAAGCAGTGAGGTATGATTGAAGTGTATCACTCATGATGAGACTTTGGGGATGAGAATTTCAAGAGATGAGACTGAAGACATAGATCAGGGCCAGTTTTTAAAGGGTTTGAAGGCTGTACTAAGGCATCTACTTCTTACACTGTAAGCAGTGGAGAGGCTCTGGGTATATTTAAAGCCTGTACACTACTGACAAGCTCAGATTTGCTTGGGAGAGGTAGCTGTACCAATGAGGTACCATTTAACTCAGGATTGAATTCTAGAAGGAGGAAGAAATTTGACAGGAAATAAAATTACTTTGGTTTGGGCATCTCCTCCTGTCAGTATCCAGCAAACACTCGAAAAGTTAGGGCAGAGCCCAGGAAGCACGAAGCATACAGGGAACTAGAACTCGCAATGATGGAGAAGGTGAGGGATGGAATCATGGTTGAGCTTACCTAAGGAGAGCATAGAAAATGAGAAGAGGGATAAGAACAGAAACTCTAGAGCCACTGATTATTAAGGGGAGGAGGAGGAAGATAATCCAGGCAGGAAGGCTCAGAAGAAGTTAAAGGGTTAAGAGAAATAGAAAAGAAAAATTGAAATAAACCAGGAGAAGAGGATGTGTTTGGAATACAAGTTGCTCTGTATCCAGAGGAGAATTTGGTATTTTCCATGGCTTTCCATGGATTTTCCATGGATTTGGCTACTAGGGGATTACTGGTGTTCAACTGGTTAAACTCTGTTTGCATGGTAGAGTCAGAGTCAGGGAGTTCAGTGTAAAGTGCCCTCAAAGAACTGGGGACACTGAGAGCACTGTACTGAGAACGAAGGAGAGAAATGGGAGGTGGTGGATTGATGGTAAGGAACAATGTTTTCAGTGGATGGGAGGCAAGGAAAGATGTGGAGGAGAGGGGTTGGCATGAGGGTGAACAGGGGGAGTTGGTGAATAGCAGGAAGGGACAGATAAGGGCATAGAAGGAACTTTGGTCTGGAAGAGATGGTGCAGCTTTTCCCCCTGAGACAGAGACGCCTCTATTTAGCTCACCCACAGTTCTTTTTCTCCTCTTCCCCTTAACTTCTCTGGCCTTTCAAAATTCAATATGGAATCATGACTAAGGTCATGTACGCAAAAACACCTGGCACTGTGCTGGTTAGAAGCAGAAGCTCCAAGAGCGCTCTGTCCCTCGCTCCTTTCTCTCTCTTTAGGTGGGCCACACTCCCTTTCCATTTCCCCCTTGCCTATCTATGAAGGACATGAAACACTTCAAGTCCGAATTACCAAAATTGACATATCAAGCAGCCATGGCATGTTGATTATAAGGAAGGGTTGAGAAACCTTTGGCTACAGCCTCTAACTTCCATCCTATGACAATAGACTTCCTCCCGAAACATCCTCACCGTGGGCTTCAGAGTTAACCTGTGCAGACATTCTCGTTCTCTCTTCCACAGACCTGCTATCTTAGGTCAGAAGTAAACAAAATGTGGGTAGGTCAAAACATCCTATCCAGAAAGGACTAGGGGGAGTAGAAGGTCAGCCTCTGAGGAAACAGATAAGGAACGTCATTCTGAGGTTCTGTTCCATTTGCCTTGCTCCCGTCGAGGGTGATGGCTCAGTGACAGCATGCAGGAAGCTATGAAGAAACCAAAAACCAGAAACATGTGGGGCCATAGCAAGTCACCAAACCAGATTTCCCTGGTCTAGTGAGATGTTACAGAAAATGTTCCTTGGACCAATAAATGTAGGAAACACTAGGTGCAACACTTAACAATGCATATTGACAATAAAGGAATGAATTTTTTAAAAAACCTGCTTTCACAACTTACTTGATCATGGATTCCATTCCAGAACCGCATCTGGTAGAACAGCTACAGGACAAGATTTGACCATGGGCAGGGGAATCATTAAAAAAAAAAACCATTCGAATTGATTTCCCATTGTAGTTCAAATACAAACTGTTGCAAGTAATCCAAAATCAAGAAAATGTGTAAATGGGCTTATCCACTATGGGTTTGAATGAATAAAATGTCTATAGCCTTGCAGATCTGCTTTAAGCCTATTTTTAGAAGATAGTCTTAGTTGAGTATTCCATTTGCTCTGGAATCCAGTATTTAAAAATTGCCATCTTTTTCTGTTGTACTTTACCCAAAATATATTCCATAGTATGTTTTCATAATTAATATGCAAATAGATGTATAGTTTGTAATTAATTTCAACCGGGCACAGTGAAAAACTTGAAAACCTCAGCATGAAGGCATCTTTTTTGGTAGAAGTTCAATGAAATCCCCAAATGTCTTTGTTTTTGCAATCCATAATTTGCAGATTATTAATACAATAAATCCTTGTTGTCTGTGAGAGTTGGCATCATACCCACAAACTCCTGTGCAGAAAGCCCACAAAGTAAAAATCCAAATGGAAAGAAAAAACCATGTGGTTTCTGTGTACGTTCATTACCTGCTTCTGAAACCATAATATCTCGGCCTTTTATAGATCTTATAACAGGCTCTGCAGGAAGCAGCTGCAGTCATTAACCATAGGACAGACTAAACACACAATCTGCATGGAAGGAGCTCGGCTTGGCCTTTTGGGCCCCCAATCTTAGGCACAGGACAGAGTATCATCAATGGCACACTTTGCAAGTGTATTAAGAAGGGGGGGAAAGCCCCAGAAAGTAGCATAGTATATAACTTGGAGGGATTTGAGAAACCAAAGAGTCCAAATCCTCTTTCTGTCTTCTTTGGTGTAAGGTTTGGATTGGTGAAGGGGTTTGCCCAACATCAAGGGTCCAGGAAGACACAGGTAGGATTGAAAACCAATTCTGGCTTGTGTGTCTGTATTCTTTCCATTTCCCTCTAGTGACTGGTTCAGGGACCCTGCGAGAGGGACAGCAGAGCATGGTAGCACCCACCCATGCCACAGAGCGTCTTCCAATCTGGACACGGAACTGTATCCATAGTGACTGCCAATCCAGAATCCCTCTCCTCACGCCTTTTGGAGGAAAACACTAAAATGGAGACGCTCGTTTCCAAACCCCAAGTTCACATTCCACACAGCAGTGTCTTCGTTTGGAAATCACCCAGCTTGTCACAAATTCAGCCAGACTAGTTGGGGTTAAAGCACTGACAAGACCAAATACGTGGTGACAGAAGTGAGGCTGCTTCAGGAGCTATAGGGTTCACCTTTCCGAGAGCTCTTCGGTGCCAACCCAGAACCAATATCCCAGCGTCGCTGGAGGGAATGATGGCGCCCTGCATTTCAGAGAAGATTTAAAACCAAGATCCTAACTGCTCATCATCATTAAAAATCTCCAGGCAGTTTTCATAAGAGCAAGGGGGTGGTTGCCTGAGGTTTTGGCTGACAGTCAACCCAACTAATTACATTCTGTCTACTGTGTCCTCCTGCAGTTTCCATTGGATGTGTTATATTTTTTTTTTAACTTCCTGTCCTCATCTGAATGTAGGGTTGCTATGTGTTCTTAAGCAGATGCTGCTGTTCTTCCTGGTAAGAGAGGCTTTTCTGATTTGTTTTTTCTTACAGAAGTTTTTGAGACTTTAAATTAAAAAAATATATATATTCTAAATTATTAAGATTCTGGTCCTAAGATTCTGGTACCATTTAATTTCCAATGCAGTGTTTGCAGATAATGAGTTATTCATATGGTTATTTTCTCCAAACAAGCATGGAGATGAGCAGTCATTTTTAACCCCAAGGAAGTAATGTCCGACTTATAGTCAACATCACAGAAATAACCTTACCTTTCCCTGTCACCTCTCCTTCCAGTTTTTCCTATTGCTCTTCCTACTGGCTAATTTCATGGTTAATTCCCACATTTTGTGGCACAGTCACAACGAGAAAACCTTCAGTTCGTTTTATCTATTTGTCTATCTACCTGCCTACCCATCTATTTTGTTTTAAGTCAAATTGTTAACATCCTAATGGGGGATCCTCCAAGGATGCTTAGAACCTATAACTTCATATGCCTTCCTCTATGTGTAGAGATAAAGAAAATATGAGCTTGCACATAAGATATTTTTTAAAATGTTAATGCCAGATGTCAACTAGACTTATTGGGGTTGTCATTTCACAATACAAAACATCAAATCATTATGGTGTATACCTGAAAAAAATTGTAATGATAGGTGATAGATTTTTCTGTTTTGATAATGAAATTACCAAAGCTTCTGGGGTATTTCAGTTAATCAGATTAAAAATTCTGGCTAATATTTTGAAAGGATTTCTATATATGAGGTACAGATCAAGGCCCTTTATTTATATTAATTCATTTGTACCTCACTACTGTCTTTGTTAGATTCACTTTAGAGATGAAGAAGAAGAAACATGAAAGGATAATTTTCCCAAACTGGGAAGGATTCTCAACCTGGAGGTTCAATTCAGACCCACACTCTTCCCCACGCTGTACCACTGCCTTCCTTGGAGAAAGACATTTTACAAACTTCAGTTCCCCTCAAACACTCATTAATTTCCGCAGGAGTAAAGTATGTGGTCTCTTCTCTCCTTCACCCTCAAATAAGGAGAAAACTAAGATTTGTCTTCTGGGAGTTAAACTATAAATATACACATGAAGTATCAAAGCAAAGATATCCAAAGTCGTTAAAAAAAAAAAAAAAAAAGAAGACATCCTAATTTGCTTTCTTCAGCTCTGCCTGGACCTGGTTTTTAAAATAATTTCCCTACTTCTCATTGTGGCCCTTGCTCAAAACTTGGGTGTCCCTTGCCCACATCATCTCTGTTTCCTGCAGTGAAGCCAGCAGAAAATAAACTATCTAAAGAATAATTTGTCTTTATTAAAAATGGGTCAGTCGGAAGGGGTTTTGGTGGCCATGGAAACACCGAGGGTGTGTCTTTGAGTCAAATATCACCAGTGCCTATGGGAACCCAAGCCTGAAGGAAGGGATACTCTGGGAAAAACTCTACTTTAAATTGCTACAATGGCATGTGTGTTCCTCTGGGAGAATGGATCTCAGGTATCTTGGCTTGAGTACTGTATCTTTTTTTATTTTTTAAAGATTTTATTTATTTGACAGAGATCACAAGCAGGCAGAGAGGCAGGCAGAGAGAGAGAGGAAGGGAAGCAGGCTCCCCGCTGAGCGGAGAACCCAATGCCAGGTTCAATCCCAGGACCCTGAGATCATGACCTGAGCCAAAGGCAGAGGCTTAACCCACTGAGCCCCCAAGGTGCCCCTTGAGTACTGTATCTTTAAACTATATAGCTACTCCCTCTGTGCTCACCCCAAGCCCATTAAACTTCCTTCTGTTATCTGCATGCCCTATCATGGCAATGCCTCTAGGGGGAAGAGATAGAGCCCTAGCAGCATGAGCACACCTTAACAGCTACCCTTCTTAACGCAAACCAATTATTGGCATTCTGATTGGACATCATCTCAGGAGCCGTGCTCATGTGAAGCCGTCCTCGGAAGTGCCGTCGTGGGTATGATGGCAACCCCGAAGTCAAGGGCCACACCCAATCCCATGGCAAGTTCATGATATAAATGCCCCCCTTGGTGCCTCTCAAAAGTGCCTCTGAGGCCTCCCCCTGACACACCTCTATATCTTGGGTCCTGCATGCAGAGAGGTTTCTTTTCCTCCAGTAGAAAGTCACAACAGGTGTGTTTCTCAACCCCAGCTTTCTGTCTTCAGCACAATAAGCTGCAGTTTTCAGCAAGGGATGAACATAGCAATACATATTTTCTTCCACAGGTACATATCAGTATTTATAGTCACATGTGTGCTTCCATTTGCAAGACAAAAAGAAGTTTAAAATACGAAATAGCAGCAACACTAGAAGTGCGGAATTTGTTTTTATCAGAATGGGGGAGGTGTCAAGATAATAAGCATATCAAGGGAACAAACAGTCTCCTGGAGCATGCCTGCCTGCCAGGCCATGTGTGAGGCACAGAGCAGAACCCCCCTTGCCTCCTCTTTGGCTGAACATCTCTAGCGATTTAAAATTCAGACGTCGTGACACCAATGACAAAGGGATTTCAAGAAAGACGTCTTCAGTGCATCTGAGATATTTCCAGTTCATTGTAAAGAAGGAAATGAATAGACAGCAATTAAAACCAAACTTTATATATCCCAGCTATTGTGTGAATTATGTACGGAATTGTGATCAGAGAAAAGACAAAGCCCCAGCTCGAGTTGTGTTACGCATTACATGGGAAGGATGTGTTTTGAAGTAATTGACATTTCAAGAGTTAGCAGAAATAATTAGTCTTGATGTCACCTCTATTTAAATCAATCTTAGTACAAATCAGAAATTAAAATGTTAACCAACTAGCTTGATTGCCTTTTTTGAGGGAAGCAGTAAGCCTTCGAGTGGAGTGTGGGTAACCGGCACGGTGCAGCTTGGTGGGTGGGATAGAAGGGTGGTCCCTGCCTGCAGATTCTTATAGTCTAGTAAAACAGATAGATTTCCATGCCAGAATGAGCTAGAAAATACAATCCTCGTGTCCAGTATGAAGTTACATCCCTGGTTCTCAATCCCCGCCGATTTTGCCTCCCAGGGGACCTTTGGCAACAGTCTGGAGACATTTTTGGTTGGCTCGGCTGAGGGTGTGCTACTGGCATCTAGTGGGTAGAGGCAAGGGTTGCTGTTAAACATCCTACAATGCCCTGGACAGCCACACACAACAGAGAACCATCCAGACCCAAACGACAGGAGGGCAGAGGCCACGTGCGCGGACCTGATACCCCGGCGGCATTGTTTCATGCTGGGGCAACTCGGTGCAGTTCCCAGGGGGGGAGACCCGAGGCCGTGCTGCAGCCCTGGGAGGACCAAAGCTGTCAGAGTTCTTGGATGGGCCGAGGAGCCTCTTTGTTTCACCGCTGGAATTCTCCGTTGCTCCCTAACTCCCGGCACTCAGCTGTCAACTGAACCTCCCCTTTCCACCGCGTGGTATCAGGCACATGTCAAGGTTTTGCTAACCTTTCATTAAGCACTTATTACGTGCTGGGATCTCATAAGCATTTTACAGGTTTTCAGTCGTTCCGTCCTTGTAACAAATTTCATAAAGGAGTTTCTATTGTTATCTCCGTTTTAAAGATGAGAAAGCTGAGGCTCCGGAGGCTGAATAATTTTTTTTCCCTATGTTATACAGTTGGTAGGTGGCGGGGCTGGACTTCAAACCCAGATGGTTTGACTTCAGTCACTATGCCACCTCTGTCAGATGACTTCTGCCAGACAGTAATGACCCAGTTTCCTTCAGCTTTCTGGAACAGTAAAGTGTGTGCTCACAGGACCACCTGCAGAGGCACCCAGAGAGGCAGCAGTTCTCACTGGAGAACCCTAGGAGTGGACTGATAGCCTCTCCTCTCTTCTGGCTCCAGGATCTCTCCCTTGCAGTTCCAAAGGAAGCTGGTGCGTGTGTGGTGGTTGGGGGAGCTCCTTCCCCCTCTATTCTTGAGCAAAATCCTCGACAGGAAGAACTCATCTAATAAGCTTAGAACCATAGAGCTTGAGACCCATAAATTTCAGATTGTTAAAATAAATTATGTACCACTTTACAATGGAATTGTCTTTGTTTGCTTCTTTTAAAAATTTTGTTTCATTTAATTCCAGTTCATTAACATACAGTATCATATTAAGTTCAGGTGTATAATATAGTGATTCAACACTTCCATACAATACCTGGTGTTCATCACAACAGGTGCACTCCTTAATCCCTTTCACCTATTTCAACCATCCTCCCACCCCCTACCCTCTGGTGACCATCAGTTTGTTCTCTAGAGTTCTGTTCTCTAGAGTCTGTTTCTTGGTTTGCATTTTTCTCTCTTTCTCTCTCTCTCAAATTTGTTTTGTTTCTTGAATTCCACATAGGAGTGAAATCATATGGCATTTATTTTTCTCTGACTGACATTTCACTTAGCATACTACTCTCTAGCTCTGTCCATATCTTTGCAAATGGTAAATGTAAAATTTCATTCTTTTTTATGGCTGAGTAATATTCCTTTATCTATCTATCTATATCTATCTATCTCACATCTTTATCCATTCATCAGTCAATGGACACTTGAGTTGTTTCTATAGTTTGGCTATTGTAGTCAGTGGTACTATAAACATTGGAGTGTATGTACAATGGAATTGTTTTTATGTCATTACATTGAAGTGTACTGCTATGGAATGATATCCATGTTATACTGTTCATTAAAAGCAAAAGAAAAATTATAGACCATTGCATACATATAACATAATCTTATTTTTAGAGTAAATTATGCTATTCTTGTATAGAAATAAGTCCACAAGAACCCATACCAGTCCATTAATTATGATAGTAGAATTTTAACCTTAGAATATAGATTTAAACAAGTAACAAAGTAAAAAACTTCTTTCTCAGATCCCCAAGGAAAGTTTACTGAGATACCATTATCAAGGGGCAGGGGTCATGACCTTGGAGATACCTGCTCAAAGCCAATTCATGGCAGAACTGGGGATATAGAAAAATGTGCCTCCAAGAAGCTCACCTTTCTCTTCCATGCCTGATTTTGCCATTGAAAATGCTTCCTCCATCCAACATCAACCCCCTCATATCCAACTCCATCAAAAAGGAAGAGAGTACATCCACTCCACCCCCCTTCCACTCTCTGAAAGAAACTGCTAGCACATTTATTTTTACCCTGTAGTATATTTAAATTAATGGAGCTCTCCCTCCTGGGAATGTTTTTAGTTTTAAACTTTATCTTTCATTGTAGCAGGAGGAAATTTCAAACACAGCAAGTAGATAAAAGAGATACTTCAAAAGAGCATCCAACTTCCTATAAGTAAAGTCTTTGCTCTATTATACCTTTTACTCATAGAGATTCAATTTTTTTAAAAAGCAAACATTTATTTTCTTTGAACACCTAACACCACACAGTATTCAGGGTACCATAGGGAATATTGAGGTATAATACTCTAGTTTCTGTTATCAAGCAATTAAAAAACATTAGCTGTAGAATAAAGCAAATGCACAAATAAGCTACTCTACGTGCTACAATAGAGATGAGTGAGTACAAGAGGCAGTCAGAGGAATTTACAGAGGAGAATTTATACCTGATTTACAGAGTAGGTGTTGGTTTCATGAAGAACGAGGCACTTGGAATGGAAGTCGAGGGAGGGTAGGATTTTAACAGGTGAGGATAAGTAGGTAAGACCAAATTAAACAGGGGGAGAAGCCTGAATAAAGCCTCTGAAGCAGGAGACATATTCAAAGAACAGTATGGTTGGAGCACAGGGAATTGTATAAAGATCAGTTTGAGAAGGTCACGAAGTGTAGTTGTGTACCAGGGAGACTAAGAAATACCCACTTAAAATGGTAGTGGACACATGGAGAAGACAATCACTTCAAACAACAAAGAAGAGTATACTACCTGAAGAAAAGAGAAACCCTCTATAAAAGGAGAAGAAAGAAGGAAGGGAGGAAGGAAGGATGGAAGGAAGGGAGGGAGGGCAAATGAAAGAAAGAAAGAAAAAGGAAGGAAGGGAAGAAGGAAGAAAGAAAGGAAGGAAGGGAAGAAGGAAGGAAGAAAGAGGAGGCGAAAAGAGAGGGAGGGAGAGAGGGAAGAGGTGAAAGGGAAGGAAAGCTGCTGAAATGCAGAAGGAATTGAAAACTAGAGTTTTTGAAGGAAATGACTGCTAGAGGAAGTGAACTTAACAACCTTAAAGTTTAGAATAACCTTAAAGCTAAGGAATTAACATAAAATGCAGACAGTCTGGTAGTATTTCTGGGACACCAAGCAGAAGTGAGCTTGAAATTCCTCCAGATTTAAAAATTTCACCACCTAACGAGGCCACAGATAAATATCTGCTGAAGAAAAACTCACAATTCAAAATTATGAAAATAAAGAAACAATTCAATATAAGGGTGAGTCAATAAGAAACATTAGGATTAGAACCCCAACAACATCAGGTAGCAAAAATTTTATAGCAAGTATAAAATGAATGTTTAAATTAAAAAAGCAACCCATACCCCCACCCAGAAAAAAAAAGATTCTATGGGGGGGAGGGAAGGAAATGGTTGATAAAGAACCAAATGGAAATTCTAGAAATAAAAATTGTAATCATTGAAATTAAAATCTTAATCAATCAACCTGCAGATTAGATACTACTAAAGAGAGAATTCATGAACTAGAAGATAGGTCAGGGACAATTTTCAAGAATATAATAATATAGAGACAAAGGAATGGAAAATGTGATACAGAGGTTATGAAATTTGGAAGAAATTATGTATCTATCTATGATCAACTCTAGAAAGGGAGAATAGAGTAACTGGAACAACAGAATATTTGAAGAGACAATGGTTGAGAATTTTCCTGTACATGATAAATGCAACTCTTTAGATTCGAGACGTCTTAGATGCTTACTTTTGACCCTGGAATGGACCAGAATAACGTGTGCAGGTTTGATCATAGCATAAGGATAAGACCCAAATAGGAAACAGTGGGTTCTGCAGATGACTTGGCTTCTACCCTGTAAGAGTCCCACTTTGTGAGCCTTGATCCAACCCCCTCCCCCCTTCACTCTCCTGAACCTGGGCTTTTGTCTGTATTTTGCCACCAGACCTGGCCTTTGGAGATGTGCCAAACCAAGCCCTCTCTCCATTATAACCAAGATACCCAAAAAATCCCGTCTTTAATTTCAAATGAGACTACATGAGAGCTTTACAAAAGTGGATGGGGTGGAGAGGGGGGTACTGAAAAACACCAGTATGCTTTCCTATTGCCAAATCATGCAATGCAAAAGAAAAAAAAATCAAATTCAAGAGAATGATAACTTCAGCTGACTCGTCTAGCACAGTTCCCGAGTACCCCATCTGCACATTCTCTTATTCTCTTTGCTACTTCTAAAGCATGTTGTAAATATCCCTATAGGTCAAATTATGGAAAGAACCCTAGTTTGAAGGTCAGGAGGCCTGAGTTTGGGTCTCAGCTGTGTCAGTGTCTAACTGCCTGAGCCTGGGGTGCCTCCTGACCCAATAATAGGGCCCAGTTTTGAATGCTCGTCAGGAGCCAGACCTTTGCTGGGTGGCTTGCATGCATGTTCTCACCTAATCCTAATGGCAACATGAGAGGTGGAGTTTATTATCTCCATTTATGCTTGAGATTGTTGAGGTCCCCTGCCCACAGATACATGATGAGAAGAAAGAGATCCTGTGAGTGTAAAACCCAGAATCCCAAGAACTACCACCCCACTGCACTACTCTTTTGTTTCTTCCGATTTCCAAGGAGGCCTCATTACTGCTCTGATGTTCTCTGATGACTTTGTGTGCCGGTGAGCATGTGTGAAATTCAAGTTCCACTAAAGACAGTAAGGAATTTGCACCTTCCTCCAGGGAAAAGAAATCAGAGATTTGGTTCAACTGTCTTTGGAGATCATGGCTGATCACTTATAACCAAACATGATTCTCAAACATAAATAAATAAATAAATAAATAACGATTGTATTTTGTAGATGTTATAATCTTATTTTGATAAATTGTCAAAATATTGGTGTCCATAAAGAAAAGTCAGTCCTCTCAGTTAATAAGTATCACCGATTCAATCAGCTTGAAATCCTGTATTAGAAAATTAAGCTTTTAGCACATGAAGAGCTTCCAACGCAGACACGTTGGGCCTCTCTAGAATGAAAGGACTCTGGAAGCATGTAGATAGCAATTTATAATCTCAGTCCTCCACAAAGCAAGGCTGTCTAATCGCTTGCCAGCTCCCCAAACACATGCTGGTTGCTTTTTCCCTTGTTTTTTTCCTCCTTATTCCCCCTTACTTCTTTCTCTCTCTTGTCCTTGATTCCTGTCAAAACCCTGCCTGGGCATTCGCTGCAACGTGGGGCCCACTTCTTACCTTCCTTCTCAGGAGTCCTTCCCTCTACTGACCAACTCAGTCCATAGGATTCATGAGCTCCCTCTTCCAGATCCTTTAGAGCCTTTGCAGGGCTGTCCTGTCACCAAGCACTTCCCTTTTACTGACTGTTTCATAAGCTGAGAGTCACATGAAAACAGAGGCCCCATCTTAGTATTTGTCACTGTTTTAAACTTAGTCTCTTTGCACATAGCATGTATCATAGACAAATATAAATGATAGCCACATGCATATATATATATATATATATATGGCAAATATGGATGCATGATCCACATGGATGCATGTGCATTATCTCAATATTCATTTGGGTGCAAGAAACAGAAATCAGATGCTGTTAATTTGAGACCAGAGGGATTTGTTATAATGGCACAGGGATATCACAGAGAGCTTCAGTGCAGGAAGTACAGCCAGTCCCCAGAAGACTGAACTGGGACCTGGAAAACCATCAGGAGCAAAAGCAGCTACTTTCCCAGTCTCCTTTTTCTCTCTGGGGCCACATGATCTACCATCTGCTCCATTCTCTTGCTTTTCTTAGCAGAAGGCCTCTCTCTGCACCAAGTTTTCACGGGCCAGGGAGCACAGTGACCTCTAGTCTCTTTTCTCTTAGTTTAAATTCTTAAGAGAGAGAATCTGAATGGTCCAGGTCATGGGTCAGGTGTCCCGCCCTGGTCCCATCAACTGTGGCCCAAGAGGAGTAAAATCCCATGACAAAATGAGGCAGGAGGGGTCCAGCCCTCAGCTGGAGTTGGCACAGAAGCAGTTCTAGAGAAAGGAATATATATACATATTGTTTTCTTTTAA
The DNA here is from genome assembly GCF_922984935.1 of Meles meles. NCBI lineage: Eukaryota > Metazoa > Chordata > Mammalia > Carnivora > Mustelidae > Meles > Meles meles. The sequence continues at coordinate 77,031,878 of NC_060077.1, forward strand.
AATCACGTCAATGAGGGCTGTGTGTGCATGTGCGCGTGTGTGCGTGTGTGCACGTGTGTGTGTTTCATGAACAAGCCAGCAAGTTAATACTTGGAAGGGTTGCTTATAAATTTCAGGCTGAACAAAAATGAGAAATGAGTTTTTTTCCAATGGAAAAATAAAAGCAAGGAAAAGTTGTTGGAGGCTTGTAAGGACAGAGAGATCAAAATAGATAGGATAAAAAATTCAATAGAAAAGCACTTTTTGAAAATGTTATTTAAGAAAGAATATTCTGACATCTATATGCAGGGTGGGCAGAATCTGGAGACAACAGTGGGCAGGAAGCCCATTTGGAGTTTGGATTTTATAATCTTCTCTTCATAATATAGAACCAGACCACAAAGGTTTCAAGAATGTGGGCTAAGTGTCCCTCGCGCAGCAGACAGCATTTTGTTGAAGATATTTAAAGATTAAAAGCAGAAGCAGTTAGTCTACTGTGTAATATTTACTGATTTGAGCCGCTCTACCATACAGACATCTCACACATAAATTTAACTATTATTATTGTGTTGCCCTTTTCCAAGAAAGGGTAAAGTAGATTTGTAGGAGCACTTAACACATGTAAATCCCCCACCTCTTTAAACCAAAGCGCATTGTATTAAAGAGCTACATAAATTTTACAAGTCCTCTGTCCTTTTGAGATCATAGCACCATTCTTCCTTGCAACACAATTAAGCGATGCCTCTTTGTAAGCTGATTCCACAAACTCTGATCAAAGATACCTCACAAAAGTCACTGCCTTTGCCAAGTGCATAATCGAACCAAGGATATCACTCTATGAAGAGGTTACAGACTCGGGTATTATAAGAGCTCTGTCAGCAAATAGCTCTTTCATTGGCCACCACAAACTTCTCTGAACTTTATTTACTCATTTACTGTGGTTTACCCACTTTGCTTGAGACTGGCCCTAAAAAATGATTTAAAGCGTGACTTCCTTCAAACATCTAATAGTCCATAAAACAGCTTAGTGCTTGCAAGAGAATGCTAAATTGATAGTAGTGGAATCTCAAATGCTATTATTTTCCCACCGATAATGGCAAAGGGAGCCTGATTTTTGTCTATCTTCTCACTAGCGTGTTTTCTCCGACTCAGTTCTAAAAGAAACAAAGATTTAATTTCATATTGAAGGTGACCCGTGCCAAATGATTTTTAATTTTTTGATTAGCTTGGGTTATTTAAAAATGTAGTTTGTCCAAGAGGTTAATGACTATTGTTTCGAACAAATACATATATGTGTGTGTGTGTGTGTGTATGTGTATATATGTATATATGTATGATGTATGTATTTGACCCAATCATCTAGGTTCTCATAAATTCTACTGGTAAAGGAAGAGATTAGTAGACTTATCTAATAGGCTTAGGTAGTAATCTATGAGAAAAATTAGTTTTGGTTTGGCAAAATCAGGTTTGGAACGCAACTATTTCTAGATCATTCTTCTGGAAACAACACTTCATTGAAAACATGACGGTTGAATATTCTGGCTGTACTCCAAGCCTCCAGAATCTAGTTTTTATCTCCTGTTTCCTCATGATTCCCCCAGTGATCTCTCAAGGCTCCCTCACTTGAACTTTGGCTACTACTTCTGCTTGATCTCCGCACTAGCATCCAAACCATTTTTCCTTAGGGAGAGGGAACCGGGGAAAAAGAGTCCACCAGAGTCCTTCCTGGGAAATTTTGCAATTAGAGCCAAGAAAGAGAAACTGTTCTTTCTCCAGACGACTGAGATAGTAATTTGTAAACCTTGGAAGCTGATGCTGCCATGTGAACCCTAGAGAAGAAAAAGATTTGTTCTACAGAGGGAGAAGAGTGAGCCGAGGTAAAGAGGAGGAGGAGGAGAAGAGATTGGAAGACAGAGAGAGAAACTGAACAACATTTTAACTGAGATGAGAAAAAAGAAAAAGAGGAATCAAAGCATTCCTTCCCTGGAGGAATATTAGCACAGACCAGGAGAGGATGTGGGAGAGGAGATTCAAGCCTCTGAGAGCAGCTGACCTACACAACTCATCTCACCACTGTCCAACTACATTGAGCTCCCCAAATTGGAATGAGGGAATAGACCACCCAAGTGGGTGTGTGGTACACCACTGTGTAAATGGGTTAAAATATTCTTAGGGATGTCTTACCAACATTAGACTATCCTCAGGTGTATTCCAGTGACACTAGAAATGCAACACAATAGAGCCAACTGTACTTCTAAAACTCTTTTCGGGGAGATTCCTACACATGGAGGCCTTCTTTGACAAGCTGCTTGGAGGGGCAGAAGACACACCTTTCTCCTGTGAGACAGGTGGAAGCTCAATGGACGGTCTTAGAATAACCTTCAAATGGGATCGGATCATCCTAAAATCAGGGCTTTCATTGTGTTGAGTGAAGTATACGAGCTTAGAGCCAAAGCTGAATTTATCTCAGAATAAAGAACTTTGGGTGCTGCCACTCTCCCTCTTATCCTCTGCCCTTCCCTTCATGAAATGTCTTATTCCTTCCTTTTCTGAACAAATTAAGAGAACATTAGTTTGAAAGAGTGGCAGATTAAAAGCCTACCCCGAGCTCTCTATCTCAGCCCATCGAGGACACCTGCATGTATGACCCTGTGTGACCGTTCTCGTCTGCACCATTGACTAGTTCTTCCTCCCTTCTCCACATAATGCTTTTTTCAAGAACTTCAGTAGAATTCTATCAATTTCTGCCCCCGTGTTTCCAGTTTAAGCCACCAACTACGCCAACCTTAGATCCTCCGCAGAGGGGTTAACGAGAGCTAGAAACTCAACAGATCCGTACCCTAGATGTGATCCCTGCAAATGCAACTTGACCCAGGGGCATCCATGCTGTTAGTTGGCAGCAGAAAGCAGGTCTCTTAGACAGGGGCATCCAAGAACCTCCGTGCCCATATGACACCTTCTTTCTTCTAGAAGACCCGGGCCAGGAAGCTTCAGCAAGAATGCTACATTGTCATAACTGGGTGCCATTCTTCTTATTATTTAAATCGACTTCTGAACGGTCCTTGAGTTTTGACAAGAATCTGTTCCACATTTGAGCAAAGGCAGAGAAGGAAAAAGAAATATAATCACAGAACGCAGTCTCTCTAACGGGCAGCAGGTGGAGGCCAGTTGAATGGCAGGCGTCCCTTCTAACTGGAGGCTGTGACGGTACCGCCAGCTCCTCGACATTTTCATGAAGGAAGTGAAAAGAAGCAAATGTATTTGGCAGTTTTAATCAGATAATTACTTAAAAAAAAAAAAGGTATGTTGACTATAATTCCCAGGTTTTTTCCATCTGTTTAAGCTCAAGTAGAAGAGCGTCACTCCTGAACTGACCATACTACGTGATGAATATGCTTTCGAAATGAACGCTTTCAGATGGTTTCTTTTTATGAAACGTGCACAAAGATGTGTACTGTGGTCGTGGAGTCAGCCCTGTGAGACATCTGGCCACAACATGGGCCTCATTAAGTTACACCTGTAAGTGTGGGGTCATTTTTTATACCAGTAATATTAATAATAAAGGGTTCATTGAATAGGATTATTAATGGTGCCAGGTGGAGGATGTGGTATTACTTACAGCCTGGTAGGGGATTGGTTCATGTCTCCTCCTGCCAACGTTTCTGGTTTCATGTTTATAGACAGAGGGCTCCAGATGATGGCTGGCAATGTAGCCATTGAGAAAATGAATCCCCTCCCTCCCCTTCCCCATCAGCAAGAAAATGTAGAGCAGTTGGTGGAGAATTTGAATGAACCAATTTTCTAATTTTGAACTCATAATCTCACTGAAAGACAAGGAAGGTATCTACCAATTAATTCAGGAAATCCAAAAGCCTCCTCTCAACGTTTTACTTTCTCTCACTTGCCTCGCATTCAAACTTTTCAGTTCTGGCCATCTCCTCTCACTTCTTATTTCAAGAGGCATTCATCTCTGCATTTCCCTTTGTGGTCACAAATGGAAAATAAGGGGGAGGGGGAAAAACTAAGAAGAAACCTAAAACCTTTCCTTCCTTCTGTGGAATGTTTGCTTTTGCTGTTTTACAATGCAAGACCTGTAGCAGAGGGAACTAGATGCCGCAGGTAGAGTAGTTCTTAATGTGCATTACTACAGGTGCTAGCGAGTCTGGTCAATTCGGAGTATTGTTTGATTTGGCAACAAGATCCCAAGACTTAGAGCACCAACCCATGTTTCAGCTTCAGATTACATGCGACTAGAATAAGATTTTCAATTTAACAAGGCAATTGTTGAATGTTAATTGAATTGCATTTGAGTAATAAAACTCAATTGATTACTAAGACCGTACTTATAAAAGGCATAATAGAAAAATTGTCTTTTACATATCTTTAGCTGTTCATAAATACTCCCATACATCAATTTGTGCACGAACAATAAACTAATGAAAACAGTTTTTAAAACATCAATTTGTGTCACACTTTACAGTTGAAAAGTGATTTTTTTTCACATACATCATATTAACAGCTCCGTAAAGTAGGTGGTGGTGTTTTCTTCATTTTGCAGAGAAGAAAACTGAAGTTCAGAGAATGATATTCGCAAGATACACAGCTAGCGAGTGGCCTCTTCCAAACTGAAACCCACCCCCATTGAATCTAAACTTTTATGTTTTTTCCACTCCACCATCTGTTTCCCCTTTCTCAGCCAATTAACTCCCCTTAAGAAAATCCTAAAATCCAGGAATGACTTCCACTGCTACTCCATTTTGGTATAAAGACATTTGCATAATCTGGATGAAGCTCCTAGAGTTGGGTGAGTGGAGAAAGACAGACAGGAAGAATACAGGCTGTATGGTTCCATTTCTGTGACATTCAAGCCAGTCAAAACTAATCTAAGGCAGCGGAAGTCAGAGCAGGGATCAGGTCTGTGCGGGGGGTGGGGGGGTTGGGGGGGGTTGTTGACCTAGAGGCAGCACGAGGGGGGCTTTCTGAGCTATGAAAACCTTCCCCGTCCGATCTGAGTGGTGATGCCGGTTCATGCACTTGGACATTTAGCCGGACACTTGAGATGTGTGAAATTGATTGTATCATACCTCGATTAAAAATGAACTTTTAAAAAAAGGTTATTGCACTGCCAGCAAATAATTACTAGGTGTCCCTGGAATACGTCTTCATCTTGTCCCTTTTGAGAAAAAGACTCATATCCCTTTCCAGACCCTCCAGGCCCTTCCATGCTCCTCCTCCCTATTCTAATGAAGCCCAGCTATTTCTCCGAACACTTATCACAATATTTTACAATTTTCTGACTGTAAGGCTTTCCCTCTCTCAACAGGCAGGGACCTTGTGTTCCTTGTGTGTGTGTTCCCAGCATCTGGCGTGGCATGAGACACTTACTTGAATCAATCGCTTGTCAAAAGGCCAAAAGATGAGTAGATGAATGCAAGAACTAAAGGACTTTTCACATCACTGTTTTCTAACTCACGCTTGGGAGAGGCTCATGTTAGGACAGCCTATAAGACCAGGAAAGCAACCCATAGATGAGGCTTTCCAAGAAGTCGCGGGTCCCCTCCTTTAAATGGCTGTAATGAAGCCACAGTCACCACCACCACCAACAGCCTGAACAAGTAACACATATGCCTCTCACTCCCACAGGTGATCAGATTGTCCACTCTTCAAGCCTTACTGCTGATGTAGCTTTTCCTGCTTATGCCAAGGAGGAGCCCTCAACTAGAACCTTTCTGCATTTCTACCGAGGTCCTGGCCTTCTGACCAGTTCCTCCAGATTCCTGAGTGTGGGATTTTCCTCACAGCCCATCCAAGACAAAACAAACCCCAAGTTGGGCTCCTGTCACTGCAGGCTGCTTTGCTTTCGGATCACCAGTCCATCTCTCTTATGCAACCAAGTTCCATGCTCAGGAGGACCTAGTGTCACCATTTCACTGGTGCTGAACAATGGCTTCTTCTTTTGAAGGTTTAGTTTCTGCTCTAGTTTTTGTTTGTTTTTTAGGTTTGTGGCTCTCCTTAGAGCAGGCCTGGCTTTTAGCAGAACAGTGAAGAAAGCAGCTTGCTCTGGGCACATCCCTTCCTTTCTCTCTTCTCCATCTGTTTCACTCTTTCTGTACCATACTGGATCAAAAGGACCCCAAATGGGCCTGACCAATTCCAGGAGACTCCTTGGGTTGTTAATGCTCTGATACCAGAATAGTTAAGACTGTGAATTTTATCCTCTTGGCCTAAGCCTACTCAGTTGACTTGTTTACTGTTGTCATCTCTACAATCTGTTTTCCATTTGGCGTGAAAATTCTCCAGAAGATTGCGTTCCTTGAGGGTCTGGCCTGTGGGTCTGTTGGTGTTTTAGAGCAGCTAAGCAACCTTAAACAAGCGCTAGCTCTCACCTGTTTAGCAAATGCATCTGAATATGGTCATTAGCCACAGCCAGGTCATTTATGAAACTGTGTTTTATTTTATTTGTCTTTATGAAGTTGCTTGGATTGTATAGATGTTTGGCATTTAATGGGGTTTGTACTCTTTATTCTCTAAGCAGGAATATCAGGCAGCCAGATGTAAGGTACCTGAAAATGCCCTAGAGGGCCATATAAGATTTCAGGAGTGAGGAAAAGCCTATCTGTTTTTCTTTCCTCCATTCATACTCCCTAATGTCTTATCTGGGGTATCTGCAATGGAGATTGAAGGAAAGAAGGAGAGAGAAAAGCAAATAGGAGTTGATTTCATACTGAGAAAAGAAGATATATTCCAAACATAAATGTCACAATTTTGCACCATGCCAGTGCCCGAGTCTCTGAGACTAGAAAGTATATTGTAATTGCTCTCTCTCTACTTTAAGCAAAATCAGTATTTGTCTCATGCACCTGGGCCATGGTGTCTTTTGATGACTGAAAATACATGTTAGTGCCATAGTCAAGTGAAGGGTTTGAAAAGTCGGAGGAGACTGCATTCAAGTTCCCACAACTTCTTTCTGGGAACATTGGGTCTCTTCCCCAAACCTTTCTGTTCTTGTTGGGGAAATAGCGATAAGAAGCTATTTTAAGAATTAGTTGAGATGTTGTATAAGGAAAAAAGCTCTGTAAGTGGAAAAACATTGCACTTAATATTCAGATATTAACTATGACAATCTTGGCTCTTGCTGGCTACTTACAATTCACTGAGGATTTTCCCTTCACTGGTCAGGCTCATGTAAGGATGGTTCCAAACTAGAGCATGATTCTGTCTAAGTAATATATTTGGAATGTGTATATTGGTGGTGATGGGGATATAGGATGTAGGCAGTGGAATTGAATGGGTTATTCTGTGCTGCTCTGGGGCCAGAGGGTTTCCTTGCCAGTCATTAGGGAGAGATCCATTTTTTAGACACTAAGACCATTGACATATTTAATCTTTCCATGTGATTTTTAAGAATTAATGGTAGTGTATTCTTAAAATAACACTTTAATGGGTTAACAGCCAATGAATGAGTCCTATGTTGATTAAGTTTCCCTTTCAATACACATTTGGTGATTATGGGAATAAAGCACTGGGTAGATTGCCTTTAGGGTATTATAAAATCTAAAATGTGTGAAACATCGTTTGAGAGAGGAGCCCAATGCATCTACCCTGCTCCGCACTCCTCCATTCCTGGCTTGAAATGAAATATGTCTTGATCATTAGGGTGGCTGCAAACTTTCTTTAAGCACACCTCCTACCTTAAAGATGGAGACAGGATGAACCTCCAAAATGTCAAACCAGGACACTGAATCCAACTAGAAGCCATCCTATCCTGTCATCAAAGCAACATGTCCCTGCTGTATGCGAAAGCCTCCAGCGATCCAACCAGTGATACAGATCTCAAGTGGAGGTACAACCTCATCCTACCAACATCTGCTCCTCCATTTCTCTTTGGCTCTACCAGAAGCAGGAAGAAGGTAATTGGAGGTGGTTAGTGTACAAGCCAAACAGGCTGAGAATGAGAGAACAAAAGTGGCACAAGGAGAAGAGAGTAGGGTCTGGTAGACACTTGAGGGTAAGCACGGAGAGTCCCCCATCAGAGGGGACCTTATGGGCTTGACTTGCTCCTTCCCTTTGGGAGGCACAAATCAAAGAAGAACAAGAATGAAAAAGGAGAAAATCAATTCATGGCTAGATTAAAGAATATTGGGGACAAAGATGATTTGTAGGAAGAGAGAATACTTCCTTCTTTTTGCTACATGTTCTAAAAGTCAGGGGGCGGAAGAAGAGGGAAGGAACATTTATTGTGTGCCAACTCTGTGCCAGACATTCTGCTCGCACTTTTAACTTTACCTCATTTAAACTTCACGGGAATCAGAGTAGGCTTTTTAAATCTTTCTTGTTGCATATGAAGAAGGCAAGGTCCATCATGGTTAAAGGACCTAAGGTCATGCATGAAGCAGCCAGGTTGGACCAGGTGTGCCTGCCTGCAAAGCACTGTACCACCTTGCCTCTCAGTGGGGCTTCCTTGGTGTTTCTACAGGTCTAGAAATAGGGTCAGCAACTTATGCTTTGACACGTTTTTTTAGGATTTTCAGGGACTAAAAAGGGCAAACCAAACATTCATAAATGCAAATTATTTGTATAGCTAAACCAAATACCTTTTGTGAAAACAATTAAATTCTAAATGACAATTGTTTTCTAAACAATGGTTGGAGACTAACTATTGGAGGCTCCAGTTACCTAATAAATTGATCACATAAATTAAACCCCACAAGTGTGGCTGACTTCTAACAGGTTCATGATAGTGCCAAGATTTACAAATCAAGTGACCAGGTTTCAGAGACCTCTTTGGGGTCAAACTAGACTTATCCCAGCACTTAACACAGAACACATGTCTTGAGTTGGGTCTGGCTTGTGGTGGGGACTGGGGAACATGCATTCTCAGAAATTATATTTCGTCCTGGATTTACCCTGGAGGTGGTTAGTGATTGGGTTAAACTACCTATAAGCATTCAGAAGAAATTTAACGATCCTCCCAGCTTCACCTACTATCATTTCCAGGTGTAACCTGGGCCTCCCAAGGGGAGCAGATAGAGATTGAGAAGGCAGAATTCAAAGTGTATTTGAGAAGAGGAGCCGGGAATGGATGCTGAGTCAGGAGAGAGTGAACATGTTTGAAGGTTACCCCACATCCTCCCATGAAGCAAGAAAGGCTGCCCACCAACTCTTCCCTGATGGGTGTATAATGCCTTACAAGCTGGGTGTGTTGTGTAAAGAAACTCCATGGAGGGGCCCCTGGGTGGCTCAGTAGGTTGAAGGTTTGACTCTTGTTTTCGACTCTGGTCATGATCCTGGTGTCATGGAATCAAGTGCTGCAATGGGCTTCACACTTAGTGGGGAATCTGCTGGAGATTCTTTCCTTCTGCCCCTCCCCCCATTCATTGTTCTCTCCCTCTCTCTGCTCTCTCTCTATCTCTCATAAATAAATAAATAAATCTTAAAAAAAAAAAAAAAAGAAATGCTACAGAAAGCTGGAGGGGAGACTATGCTGAAACCTGCAAACTAGGCCCTGAGACTCTCTTTCCTGAGTTTTTTGTTTGTTTGTTTGTTTGTTTTTGTTGTTGTTTTTAACCCTTGATAGATAGGACAGACTCTTTTTTTTTTTAGATTTTTATTTATTTTTTAAATTTCTTTCCAGTGTTCCAGAATTCATTGTTTGTGCACCACACCCAGTGCTCCATGCAATACATGCCCTCCATAATACCCACCACCAGGCTCACCCAACTTCCCACCCCCATTCCCTTCAAAACCCTCGGACTGTTTTTCAGAGTCCACAGTCTCTCATGGTTCATCTCCCCCTCCAATTTCCCTCAACTCCCTTCTCCTCAATAGGACAGACTCTTGCAAAGTTACAGAAAAGAGAATCTGCCTTTGCAGAGATATGGGGGTGACTAAGTGAGATGCTACAGTTAAAGGTGTCTGTCTGTACCACTCAATACCTATTAGCCATCAGAGTGATGATGGTCATGATATGAGGACAGTCATGATAGCGGCATGAGCATGGTACCTTACAAAGCACCCCCAGGTCTTGTATTTGGGTTGCTTCCTGTAGCAAAAATGGCAGGAGTCCACACCAGAAAGCCAAGTCCCCTAACTTCCACCCATCATCTTTTCCTTACTCTCTGCTGCCTCCCAGGGGAGTTTGTAAGGAGTTGAGAGAAGGAGGAGGCATGGAATGAGAAATCATAGCTCAAACAGTGGTCTGCAGAGGATGCACTTGGTCCCATTCACTGCATTTTTCAAATGGGGTGAAGAGGCCTCTTTGTTGAAGAGAACAGAAGCCAGGGAGGAATCCCCTCCCTTATCCCAACAGGGAAAATATAGAGGGGTGTCCTAGAGATTTATGTCTCTTCCAGGCCTGCAAGCCAAAGCTGGTACTCCATCCCCTTCCTAATTTCCAGGAGCAAAATAATAGTTTTGTCCCTTAAAAACTGGAATTTACAAACAATAACCAGAATTTTTTTTTAAAAAATCCTGTTTTTAGGTTAGTCCTAAAAGCATTAATCTCTTTCACTTGATGTAGCTCACTATCATTCTTCCATTTTAAAATCTCAGGGAAAAAACAAAACAAAAACCAACCCAAACACCTAAATAACCAATAACAGTTTACAGCTTTGACGCAGAGCACTAAAGTTGCTTTTCTATGAATATAGATTATTACATTTTTTTACAAAGCAAGTAAACAGATGCATAAAAATGCATTATTTCAGGAGCATAAGAAAACCTGCAATAAGTATAGTGGTTTTAATTTGTTTTTATGATTACTTGTAATTAATTAGCATCAAAAGTAAATTATCAACCTCTGAAATTGTACCATCAGATGTGAGCAGGGTACTCCATGAATGATTGGCTGGTTCATCTTTATACCAAGGTAGGAAAAAGAATGATCTTTTCTTCTACTTCCTTGTTTGTTTGTTTTTTTTAAACTACGCTTCAATGCAAGTGCCAGAAGCCAGTGACAGTGCAAAGGAGGAAATTTAAAAATGACTGGGAGAAAGGCCCAGTTGGTTCTGGGACACACGTGTCCAAGGGTGAAAACGATGGGCATTAGCAGTCTCTTCATCTTACCAGGTTAAGGCCGGGAAAGTTTCCTTTTCAAGAAAACGAAAACAAAAATGGATCAGGGCTGCTAAATTGGAGAAGGTTCACATACCTCCTCCCAGCCTTCACTCCTAGGCTGTAAAACGGGAGACATTTTGACAGGTGTTGGTATTTTTTTAAGCAACTCTTGCTGTTTGTCGCTGTCTCCACACACCCCCCCCCCCACCGCCCCCCGCCCTTAAGATTAATGATGGAATTGTCTGCTGCAGCTTTGGTCAATTTAAACCAACCAATAAGTTCAAAGGAGCTATCCCCTTGACCTCTTTCCATTTCCTCTGACATTTACTGCAATAGTTCACCCTGCTGTGAACTGTCCTTTGCTAAGGGAGAGCCAAGGAGAAAGAAAAACGGGTGTTTAGTAAGCAGACTGGTTTTTTATCTGTGAGAAATATGTGCAGGGATTTAGAAGACTCACCCACGTCTATTTTATTAACAAGAACGTACTTGAACTGAGAACTCAATCTTGCAATACAAATAGAATTCAACAACAGAAGGGAAGGGAGGGGAATAAATACGATTAAAAACCCACAGCCTTCTTCCCTGCTTAGTATCTCTCCTAAGAGTTAGGAGCTCCCACAATAGGATTATGGAGCTTCCAGCAAAGTTAAATAAAATAAATAGATTCACTTCGAACAAGTTGCATTCCATAGCAGGCCCTCCAAAGACACACAATTTTTTTTTTTTTTTTTTTTTTTTGGTAAGCTACCTGAAATGAAACTACATGTCTCTATTTTTCTAAATAATCCACTGGGATGCATAAAAAGTGTTACGTGTTCACAGGGAGTTGGGGATAAATTTGCAAGTATGTTTACTTCAGTATCGATAAAATAATATAAAGTAAATGCCTCCTCAATCAAGACTTAGTCAAGGAAATGATGACCTCAAACACATTCATGATTATGTCGTCTTCTTCCTCCAGGGATTCTACTCCAGGTAACCATGATCCTACCAGTGAATTTAGCTAGTTACTAAGGTCCCATGTCAGAGTTAACAGTCCCCAAAGAGAAAAATGCCAAATCAAGCCAAGGAAGTCTGTGTTGCCATTATTATACTAGAAGAATCTTGACGAAATCACACTAAAGTATGAAACCATGATCAAAGGTCAGACTTCATCAGTTTCATTCTTGCTTAAATGTTTTTATTTTTAAAGATTTTATTTATTTATTTATTTGACAGACAGAGATCTCAAGTAGGCAGAGAGGCAGGTAGAGAGAGAGAGGAGGAAGCAGGCTCCCCGCTGAGCAGAGAGCCCGATGCGGGGCTTGATCCTAGGACCCTGGGATCATTACCTGAGCTGGAGGCAGAGGCTTTAACCCACTGAGCCACCCAGGCACCCCTCTTGCTTAAATGTTTTAATGAAGGGTTCATCACAAGCCTTGAATGGCAATAGTCACTCTTATCTGCTGGAAATGAATCTGGAAGTAGTGGAGAGCCCATAAAACTGGTCAGTCCGTTTTACCAACAGAGAACACACATCATTCCCATGGCCCAAGCTGACCGCCTCCCAAATTTGTCTTTGGAAGGTTATACCACTCTTCCCCAAATACAGTGCTCCAAGGCACATACTAAGAAGATGTTGGTTATTTTTTATTTTCCACTGTGGAAAGGAAAGTGATAAGGCCATTCAAGGCAAACTCAAGGAGAAAAGCAGTTCCTTGACTTCCTGAAGACGTGGACCCATGTCCTAAGAGCCCTTACTGGAGTCATCAGCATGGAAAAGCCCATATTTTGTTTCCTATTGTCATTTCTAATTTGGGATGTAGGTGCCTGACTAGAACATATCTTGGTGTTCCATTATAAAGCTGTTCTTCTGTGGATCCAATGAGGCTAGTTAATTCTTTGGCCACTGGCTAGCCATCTCTTTTTAGTTATCGATCTTTTGTTATTCCTTTTTATGTGGACGTGTGTGGGGCAGGGGAGGGTGATGGTGAAGGGGAACTTAGGCCCAGCTGAATGTCAGATCTCAGAGATGGTTCAAATTGCCTAGCACTACAAGACAGTGCCTAATTAGTAGAACTACTTCAAAGTCTTCATGATACCACAGTAGTAGGATACATTTGGATAAGGACCAAGACAGACAAACTGTTCCAAAACTTGTTTTATAGTGAATAGGCTTAGAATAAGCCTCCAGACAGTCTAGCAGGGACACTCCTAGAGAAGATTATTAAAAAGACAAAATTTGTATTTCTCACCCTGCATCCTTCTACTGGGCTCTTTTCCTCAGATGTCTCGTGTCCTAAGGAAGCCCGATCTGAGGTCTGATCCAAGCTTTTTCCTCTCTGAGTGGTTCCCTCAGGTCTGTAACTTTGTAAATACCCTCTCTCTGTAAAATGGTTTTATCCTGGTACTAGACCCTCTGGATTCTGCACCCAGATTTCCAGGCTACCTCAAGTTTTTTATCAGATCGAGTTAATGCAGTAACAGGTAATCTTGTATCGTTGTAATTCCCTCCTGGTTAGCAGACGTGCATTCTAGCAGGAGCTCTCTAAATACATTTTGATTAAAAGAGTGGCCCTCAAGGGTGTTGATTCCAATTCAGTAAGGGAGATGTTTTGGGGTAGATGAAGTCTTCTGACTCACTCTAAACCACATTGGGACAAGGCAATGACTACATACTCTGACTCTACAAAGACTTGCCCTAAAGGTTTATGCTCTATTAATATAAGACGCATGATTTCCCCGATAATTGCTTTTATCTACCACTTGATATTTGCAAGAGAGGCATAGTCTCAAGAATTGCCTGGGGCCACTGTCTTGTTTAAAACCCATATTGCTTCAAATATACATATTTTAAAGGCATAAAAGCACACAAGTCAGACTTTACCCATTTCCAATTTCTGAAGTTTCCTGGGGACACTTTTCACCGTAAATATTTTTGCAATACAAATATACAAGCTCCATCTCTTATTTTAGAAGAAACGATTGGTACCCAAGACTTTCTTCCAAATTCCTTTTAATCAGCAGTTTGCAGTCCTTTTTAAAAGCTCCCTTTTATTAAACTTTCAAAGTTATACTTTTCCCTCTTAATATTATGATATGTGAACATTTGAATACCTTTTCCCCCTGCTCTTCAATATGCATGGCAACTTCTTGTATCTTTATGTTTTCTTCTCTCTTCCTCTTTTTCTTCCTTTGATGACTTTTTCTGAAAATCCTTCCCATTTCTCTAAATGGTGTTAAGCTGTAGATGGTCCCAATTCCACAACTTGCTTGTCTCATTCTTCTCTGTAAGGAATATGGCAGACAGAACAGGGATGCTGATAAAGCTTAGAGTTTCATAAGGAGAAACCCAACAAATAACACTTCAAGCAGAGGGAATGACCAATGTTAAAATATGTGGCACTGAAAATAAATATTTTGAGGGTTATAAAGTAATAACCTTCAGTACTAGACACACAAAGTTCAAAGAACACTTAGGTTCTTCCAACCCCTGTACTTGTGGTACTTATGGTTTTGATTGATCATAGATAGGTCATAGATAGGTTCCTTCACAAAATCCTAAAATATCTATCAAGCAAACAAACAACCTAACAAGGGAATGCCAACGGGCATAAAGGGATTCTAAAAGGCTTTGTCTTTAAATTACAACCTGAAGTAATGTTAGGGGAACTTCTAAGAGTTACAAATGTGGTTTCCTAGGAGTAGTATTAACCAGTTGTTGGAGGCATGCTGATTGGTCTGCTTTGCACAAGAAATGATAAAAATTGCACACAGCTCAGCATGGCATCTGCTGAAGAATAAGGAATTTTTTTCTTCCATTATCCTTAAGAAATACCTCTGGCATTAAAACTCACATTAGTCATTTGTTCATGGTTCAATTATTTTAGTTATTTCTGATTTAGACAAAACCTTAATTATATGTTTCTATTGTATATGCCTAATTTTCTTTTTATATGTTCAAAGAGTAAGCTTTCAATTTATTTTATTTTATCCATTTCATCATTAATGAATGCTCTATCATCTAGGATTAATGGTACTACCCATCCAGTCGTCCATGGTAGGAAACCTGGACTCATTCTTGCTTAAAACTAATTTACTAAATCTTATAATTTTTCATCAAACTTCTTCATTAAGCAACATATGAGTGGGAGTAATCCATTGGATACCATATATCATCTATAAATTCTGCCAGTTGACACCCTCCTGAGTTAATAGTTCTGTCTTCAGGGCCTACAGAGTGATGCCATCAAAATCCCTCTCTTGCTGATCCAGCCACATCAGATTCTATGCTCACCAGTTGTAGAAGCCAATTCCCTTTACAGTCAGCAGGTTCTTTATCAGCTTCTGCCTTCATGAGAAAATTGGTGAGTCATGACTGTCTAGACCTGTTGTGCTCAAGTGGTATTGGGTAATCAGCTGCCATAGAACAAATTCAATTTTTAATTTCAAAGACAGATCATTGCATTTTGTTTTAATCCTGAGAATCCATGGAAGAAACTCCATAAAGAAACTTTTTCTTGGATGAAGCAGGATAAAAAAGTAAGGGAAATATTCTAATTTGATCTTCTTCCTTATGAGCTTTAACACTATTTGTTCATAAGAGATCTGTGTTTTAAGAGACTAATTTCCTCCCAGGTAGCATTGTAAGGGGTCAGGGACTTTTTTGTTGTGATGGTTGAGGTCTTTTTGTTGTTTGATGACTGGACGGTGTACCTTTGGTAGATGTAAGGGTGGGCTGATGACAGTGATTTTAGTTAACATCAGTAGGAAAGCATCTAAGACTCCTGGATTGCAGACTCTAAGTTGATGACTTTCGTCCTTAATTTGACACATTCAAAGGAAGCATTTGTCTGGCTGGTACAAATACAGAGGAAAGAACACAGGTTTTGTGTTCCAGATATATAGAGATTAAAATGAGGACTTAGCCCCTAACTCTGAATTAGCCTCACATAAAAAAGTGGGTACTCCCCTTGGGACTTAAAATACATTATATGTTTATTTTAAAAATTTAAATAATCAAAAAAAAGTGGGTACTCAAACCTGTATTTCGGGGTGATACAGGGACAAGTGTACAATCAGAACTCGAGTATAGACTTCATTATCATTATTGTGATTTCTCCTTTTGTATAATACTACCAGGAAAAAGCCTGATAATTCATCAGAAGGCTACTGGGAATGGGAATCGCAAGGCTCAGAAATGTGAGGCAGGGATTTACTGGTGCATATTCATCATAAGACCTAAAAGGAAGAATTTAATTTTTATAGGTTACTTTTTTAAAGCTAGTGATTGGGTCCCATTATTGATAATCACAGTTCAATACTGTTCAGTGGTAGCCCATCTGGTTTATTCTTTCACATATGTATTTCATGCTACGTGCCAGACACCATTTGGGTCATTGAGAAATGTTTAGGACCAACTTTGCTTTTACTTCAAATGACATTTTTCTATATAGGTTACTGGTTATTCTTATTTAATTATTATCTCTTATCCATTTACTACTTCCAAGAATGAAGAAGTAAAGATTGTAAATGATAATTTTCCACTAAATATGAACTTCTTGTAGTCTAACTGTTATAAAAAACTGAGATGGAGAAACTGGTAGATCAAACCAGAGAGAAGAGCTCTCTAATCATGTAATGGCCTCTGTGGTTCAAAACACTCAATTCTGGCTACCTTCTGGAAGAAGCTTTTAGACAGATAATAAATTGAAATGGACCTCATCTAGGCAACCTGCAAGACTGACTTTCCCTTTCCTTTGGTTGATAAAGCCTAGAAAAATTATCAAGAGTACTTCCTCTCAAAGGAAGCAATACTTTTTAACATATACATATTCAGAAATACAAGGGAATGGACATTTATCTAGCTCTTAGGGCACACAGTATCTGCAGACTTGGGCATCACTTCTGTTCAAAGTTTGGCCCTATGTGAGCAGCTTCTCTGGCCTTATAGGCCCACCATTTTGGAGAGCATTGGAGACATGACATAAGTCACAGGAAGAAGAAGAAAATTTAACCTGGAGTTTTTAAAATCCTTCCTTAAGACATGTATCCTAACCTTGCACAAGGATTAATTTCTAATTAACTTGTTAGTAAAGAGATATTCTCTCCCTTTCAACAGAATTTGACCCAACAATCAGCTGATAGCCTATCTAGACTTGACCCCAGCTTCTACACACCCCCCCCAAAAAAAGTCTGTCCAGAGCCTCTGAATCTAACATTTTGCCTGGTGAACATAAACACTTCAACCATAACTGGAGTTCTGTTGACTGTTGTCAGTAAAATGGAGCTCATCAAGAAAATGGTGGACATCCAGGAAAACTTTCTGCTGTGTATTCATTCACTGATTCATCTCAAAGAAATTTTCAGAGCAGTGGTAGGTAAATGAAAGGCTCTAGAAATATACAGATGACTCAGGTCTCATTATCCTGGAAGTTAGACATGTAAGTAAAGTTTCACATTATGGAGTTGCATGTCTAATAGAATGTTATCTAAGCTCAAAGGAATGAGAGATTTCTCTTAGAGGAACTAGGATGGCTTTGTATATATCACTTCCCGATTATGAGTCTAGACTGAGCAGTTGCCCCAGGAATCTGGAACTTGGAGCTTTATCCATGGATGTGAAGTTTTGGCAGCACACAAAGCTTCACTACAGCTTCACTACACTCCTTTAGCCATGTGCTGAGGCAGGGAATGCTATCTGCCTGAAAGAAAGGAAGACATGGAACCATTGAACCCTAAGGTCTCTAAGTTGGCTATTTCCTCTAGGCGACTTTTTCTTTCTCTTTTTTTTTTAAATTTTTTTTCAATTAACATATAATGTATTATTAGCCCCAGGGGTACAGGTAGGCGACTTTTTCTAATTCACCTATGGGTAAGCTGATGCCCTCTTGGAGAAGCAGTATGTGTTACAAAGAGGAATAATCCAAGAGGCTACCTTCTCCTTGGAGAGAAGCAAAATCAAAAGCCAGCAGACTCTTTATATGAATTTCCATCTAAAAGAGAAAAAGAATTCAGATACCGGGCACTGAAACTGAAACCAGACAGAGACACAAAGTTTTGAAGTTGGGGGTAGAAAGCAGAAGGAATACATTTCCTAAACTGACTGCTGACCTACAATGCATATAATGGGTATAGGTGGTCTAGTTTGTGGATGTGATGAGAAGTGGAGACAAGTGTCAAAAAGGGGGGGTGAATTTGAGCTATATGATGGAGGAAGAAAATGAAGAATGAGAATTCCAGGCAGAGGGACCAGCTCTGCAAAGACTCCAAAGGGTGGAAGGCCATGGCGTGGTAAGACCACATTGAGACTTCTGGAGCAGCTGGGACGTAGAGTGCGTGGATGATGAGGGTCGGGAGCTCAAAAGCAAAAATGGAAAGGGAGAGGAAGGCCGTCTTTCAAAGACAAGGCACACACAATTACCAGGACAACAATTTCCTCTTAGAGGGAAATATTTGCGTACTTGCGTGCTTCCTTTTATTAAATAATTGAATCTGTGCTCCAAACTAGCTTCTCTTTTTGCTTTGGTTTTCACAAAGCTCTGGGCTCTGTTGTAGACCAACCACGGCTTGGTGCACCACATCTTAATACTGGGACCTTGTGCTGTTACCCTTGACCTAATGTGATTGCAAGTCATCCATTGTTCTGTGTATTAAGCCACCATAAATCCCTTTTTAAAAAAATAGTCAAAATATGAGTGGGTCATAGAAATAATATATAATAATGTCTTCTATTTAACAATCAATTGGTAAATGTTTCCTGAACACCTCTGATAGTTGGTTCTATCGTTTGGAGAGTGAGAAGCACAAGATTAATTTCATATTCATTATTAGCTTGTAATCTCTTTGAGAATATAAATCATGTGCAGATAACATAAAAAGGAGTAGTACAGGGCACGTTATGGAGGATTAATATTTTATCTATTTTCACTGCTACAGGGGTCCTTGCAATAAAGACATTCCAGCACTTCTTGTTGTGTGATTTAAGAATTCAACTGAGATCTCCACTTGCTACTCAGACTCCTCCAGATTCTTCTAAGGACTCCAACCCCTGACACCACAATCTAGCAACCAGGGAGCTAAGGCCGGTCATACCAGGGACCTCTGCTCAGGGACTGGGGTGACTCTTTGCTCTGATGGGATGGGGTCCACACCCCGACTTATATTAAATATTTTTTTTAAAGATTTTATTTATTTATTTGACAGAGAGAGATCACAAGTAGGCAGAGAGGCAAGCAGAGAGAGTGAGAGGGAAGCAGGCTCCCTGCCGAGCAGAGAGCCCAATGCGGGACTCGATCCCAGGACCCTGAGATCATGACCTGAGCCGAAGGCAGTGGCCTAAACCACTGAGCCACCCAGGCGCCCCTAAATATTTTGAACATCACCTCCGAGTTGTGCTAAATTATCTGTCTGAATGTGCTCATTGCTATAAATAATAATAGTAACTATTAGTCAAACACTTCCTATGTTCCAATTTAAAAATTGCAATCACCCATTCAGGGAGTCCTTTTTAATCTTATTTTACAAGCAAGGCAACAGGCACAGGGAGTTTCAATAACTCGAGCCACGGAAAAGCCTTGTCAGAGGAGCCCATTCTCCAACCCTGGTCAGTCAGATTCCACATTTGGAAAAGGCTTTGTCATCCTGCATGGGATGATCAGTGGGAGAAGCAGCAGGAAAAAGTGAGTG
The DNA here is from genome assembly GCF_922984935.1 of Meles meles. Lineage (NCBI taxonomy): Eukaryota > Metazoa > Chordata > Mammalia > Carnivora > Mustelidae > Meles > Meles meles. The sequence continues at coordinate 77,051,579 of NC_060077.1, forward strand.
GAGGAGGACGTTCCCGGCTGGAAGGAAGGGGGACATCAAGGCATGTTTGGCAGACAGAGGAAACTTCATATGTTGTTCTGGATTCTTCCTTTTTTAGTTAAGCACCCTGAAAGCTGCATCCACATTTTCTTCTTTCTTTTCTTTCTTTCTTTCCTTCTTTTTTTTTTTTTTTTTTTTTTAGGTCACTAATATACTTCATAGTAAGCTCAGCTATCACAGAGAAAATTGGGCCTTCTTGGCCCCAAAAGGCACCATCTGGTTTATAAAACAACAGTGTGTGCCCTCCGGATAGTTTTCCCTTAGGAAATTCCTCCTTATCTGCTGCCCGGCTACGAACTTAGGGATAATTTTCAGACTTACTATTCTAACCGTTTTGTACTATGGTTGTTCAGTTAATTTTGTCTAGTTTATGAAGGAAAAAAAATACCTCTTGTAAAATATACACAGGTTTAGTCTAGCCGTAAAAAAACAAAAACAAAAACAAAACAAAACAAAAAAAAGTTCTCAGATTTCCAGGGCAGGAACAAGTTGATCCTCCACAGTTAAGGGAAGATTTGAGCAATTCGGAGGATCATTGAGAGTGGATTAATTGGAGACCCACTGTGGAAGTGAAGAGGTTTGAAACAGAAGGAAGAATCAAAGGGAAAGGGATGCTCTTTTGCAGGGATTGTTTCCTGAGCTTATTTTTTCTTCTCTGGCACTTTCAGCTTTAGGCATAATTAGTAAGGCTGGGAAAACTTTGGGGGAAAAGTAGGGGAGGAGGGGTCAGGGGTCTATAATTTCAAAATAAGGATTCATCCTGTTGAAGGGCAGAGATGAAAAAGGTCTTCACCAGTGGTTTTCAGCCCTGTGGTTTCATAAGGGTCCCCGGTGATTCTGAACATAGTCCCCCACCCCATTTCCAACATCCAGGGAAATGGTCAGTCTGCGCCTTCTGGAAATATGACTGTCCCCTATTCCCTCACCACCTTTGGTGGCCACAGTTTGTTCTTTCTCACTCTGATGTGAAAAAAAAAATCCCAAAGCTCCCCCATTCTCCGTCTCTCATTGCCACCCACCAGGCCTTATGTCAGTCCAGAGTCCCAAACAGCATCATCTGAAGGGAGAAAAAAATGCTGTACAGATGGGCTGGCTCCCTGGCCTGGGCTGGTTCAGGCAGCTCTTGGCTTAGATACCCTGCTTTCCAAACACAATCTGTTTTCAAGATTCCTGGGCAATTTCAGCTCCAAGAGGGGGGTTTGGTCTTAAGTCCACCAAACTCCATCTCTTCTCTGTTCCACTCCACTCAGGCGTAGTGAGACCCCTTTGCCCAGACTCAGTTTGCGGACTTATGTGACTAAGCCTTGTTCTTGGCGCTGGAAAGGTTTCCTGCCCTCTCCTGGCTCAGTGTTGTTTTCTTTGCTCTGCCAGTGGGCCACGCATGACTCCATGCGATTCTACCCTGGAGGATTTTGGAGGTGGAAAACCACAGAAGATGCTAAGTGGCCACATTTAAAGAGGACAGTACTCATAATAGGACATAACGACAGAATCTCAGAACGTGGGCCAAAACCTTACCTTTGCAGAGCCCGCGAGAGCGCCCAGTTCTGTGTAGTGTGGATCCTGCCGCTGGCAAAGTGCCACAAAGTGCAGGGGGCGAGGGGGTTGCGGCCAGGGGAGGAAAGCACTAAGGTTTTTGAAGCTCTCTGAGACAGATTTATCTATATGAGAAGTGTTGCTTCGCTCTGTGTGTGTGTGTTTATCCTAAGTGAAGAACTACCTTACAGCTTACTCTCTAGTTCTAAGAGTAATAGACAAGTCACTTCTTTCCCAGGATTTTTTAATATGTTTTTAATATTTCCTTGGGTTATCCTTGGAGCATCATTTCTTTGTTCTCCTGTAACACAGAGATGCCCTCAGAGGAGGTGGGAACCCCATTTGTCCCCACTCTGAACGGCCCTGAGACGCCATTTTTTCCCTAAAGCTCCTTTGGCTCCTCTCTGATCAGTTGTCGGAGTTCTCAAGGTAAGGGGAGCTCCGTTTTTAATCTTGGAAAACTTGTTTTCCTTGCAAGTCAACTTCTTTTTTATGCCCGTCTCATAATTTCCAAGACAATGGCTGTGTTCACAATGACTGAGGTTTCCAGAAGTCAGACCTGTGGACAAGTGGAGATTCCCAGCACTCCGGATTCCAAAAATGATGTTATGGCAACATTCTAAAGTAACAGAGTTAATAAAATAGTAAATATAATTTATAAATACTAACTCCTTGTTGGTTATTAGGCCAATTATTTTTCATTATTATTAATTGCTTATAATTATTATCAATTACTTAAATTAGTTCATTTCATCTTCACACAGTCCTTTGAGATACGTATTCTTTCATCTCCATATAATAGATGAAATGGCTGAAGCTCAAGGGGATGAAGACATGTTTTAAGCCATGTAGCTGCTAAGTAACGATGCTTTGATTTAAGCCCAGGTCAGCTGGTCGGCAGCTACCCTCGTCTTAACCACTTGTGTAGAAGCTGAAATTCCAAATACGACTGTTATTTTCAAAATATATTTTAAATAAAGTATGTAGAATCATATAAAATATACATTTTATATTTTTATGAAATTTTCATAGTTTTTGAAAAAATTAAAGATTAATTACAGGCGAAAAATACTTAGTGCTTTTTAAAAAATATTTTATTTATTTATCTGACAGACAGAGATCACAAGTAGGCAGAGAGGCAGGCAGAGAGAGAGGGGGGAGCAGGCTCCCTGCTGAGCAGAGAGCCCGATATGGGGCTCGATCCCAGGACTCTGGGATCATGACCTGAGCCAAAGGCAGAGGATTTAACCCACTGAGCCACCCAGGCGCCCCAACATTTAGCTTTTTTTAAAAAAAGATTTTATTTATTTATTTGAGATAGAAAGCAAACAAGAGACAGCAGGAGCAGTGGGGAAAAGCAGGCTGCCTCTACACTCTTCAGACTCCATCCCAGGACCCTGGGATCATGACCTGAGCCACGCAGGTGCCCCCACTTAAGCTTAGCTTTTTATCAGAAACTCAATGGTGACTTAAAAGTCAGTTAGAAACCATTGGTTTAAATGGACTTACCAGAACTCTAATCCAGAGAAAGCAAATTTGTTTCAGTTTCCCCACATGGCAACTTTGACCCGTGGAGTGAGTCTGGTTTGGAGTGCTGGGTTCAGAGAGACTAAGCCATTGCTGGGTTAGCAGGTAAAAAAAAAAAAAAAAAAAATTGAACAATCTATTTTAAAAAATCATGAGACATCAGGGAAATTTGAACACTGAATATTTGATGATATTAAGGAATTGTTAATGTTTTAGATATGGTAATAGTGTTGTGATGAAGTGTTTATGCTTGTTTCTTTCAGAAACACGTTCTGAAATATTTACAGATGAAATGCTATGATGTTCGAGATGTGCTTCAAAGTGACTAGGATTTGGGGGAGGGGTGGGATATGGTGCTAGAAAAAGAAACAGGTGGAGATATAGAGAAAACCAGATTGGCCCTGAGTTGATAATTGTTGAGGAATCATTAAAATATTCTTTCTTGCATATGCTTCATTTTTTCCATAATACAAAATTTTTCTTTGAAAAGGGTAAATCAAAAATGTTTTTGAAGGAAGGTAAAAGACGTATCTACTGTGGACATGATGAGTGAGGTAACATTGGAAGGCTGGTGGAGAGGGCAAGGAGGTGCCGTCCTGTGGACTTAGAGCTAGCTCTATGCCAGTCTCATAGAATTTTATAAATGAGAAAACAGGCTCAAAGCAGGAAGTGACTTGCTCAAAACCACATTGCTAGAAAACAGAAGGATTCAGCTAGTGTCCAGGTTCCTACCCCCAGCCGCATCTCCACCACACCCAGCCACACTCCACGGGTGCCATAGTTCAGAGTCAGAGCGTAAATAACATTGAAGTACTCTTTATGTTCTTCTGGGTCCAAAGTGTCTAAAAGAATTGTTTGAACAATTCAGTGTCAACTAACCAGGAAGTGTTTTTTTAAAAAATAGTTTAATTGTGTTTAATTTTTTTAAATTCTTTTTTTTTAAATTTTGTGTTTTTTTATTAACATATAATGTATTATTAGCCCCAGGGGCACAGGTCTGTGAATCACCAGGTTTACACACTTCACAGCACTCACCATAGCACATACCTTCCCCAACGTCCATAACCCAACTACCCTCTCCCTATCCCTCTCCTCCCGGCAATCCTCAGTTTGTTTCCTCAGTTTGTTTTTAATTGCATTTTAATTGAGGTTTTGTAAATTGTTGCTTAATTTCGAGATGACTATAGATTAACATACAGTTGTAAAAAACAATACAGCGAGATCCCATGTACCTTTTACTCATTTTCCCTCAATGGTAACACCTGCATAACAGTAGTAGAACACCACAACCAGGAAATGGGCATTGATACAATCCACCAGTTTTATTTGGATATCCCTGGTTTTCCATGCACTAATGTGTGTGTGTGTGTGTGTGTGTGTGTGTGTGTGTGTTTCCTTCCATGTCTTCTATCACATGTGTAGACTCCTGTAATCACCGCCATAGCCAAGACACGTAAATGTTCCATCACCACAGAGAACCTTACAAAAGGGTGTTTTATAGATTACTACCACTGAGCATAAAATGTAAAACTGAAAAAAAGTACTGCCAACTCATAAATACGTTATTTTCTACCTGGATAGGGACTTGAGCAAGGAAGAGAATTCGGCTAACTGAAAATGGAATCTGAATAAAAGAAATGCAAGTAAATCGGTGCAGGTACATAAATGGCAAAGGAGCCCATTTTTAAAAGTCAAGAATATTTTTAAGAGACTCTTTTATAAAGCTGTATATAATAATAAAACCCAACTTTCACACATTCAGATAACCAGATTTTTTTTTCTTTTCTTTTAGCAAATGACTTAACTTCTCTCAGATGGAGTTTTTCATCTGTAAAATGTGGATAATTATACCTATTTATGGAGCAACTTGTGAAGATGGAATAAAATAATATATAAAAAAGCACTCAAGAAATGGTAAAGTACTAGTGCTACTAAAAGTCTTGTGATGATTTCCATGAAGAGAACACAAATGATAATTAGGCTGACATCAAGAATTTATTTTTGAAGAGAATCTTCCAGGATAGTCCATGCCGCCAGTCCTCGTTTCTCCAATCCAATACACACCCTGCTCCTATAGGCCCATAAAACTGTCACAGTGCTCTTTATGCTAATTCAGAGAAGCTGAGCAATTCTGAAACATCTTGTGTCTCATCCAGGAAAGAGCCCATGGGGGCTTTTCAAACGTGGGGAGATAGAAAGGATCTTAATCCAGTTGGTAAGTGAATATGTTGATACCCAGAAATATAAAGTGACCTTTGAATGTGTCATTGATATTTTACTCTCTTCTAAAGTTGTGGCATAGTCTCCCAGAGATTGCAGGTTTGCACTTTGGTATTTGATTCAGTGGGACACGGGATTCCTTAAGAATTTGGTGCTCACAGAGAGGGGGCAGTGTGGCGAAGTTTGGAAGGATTGAGGTCATGAACCAAAAGCCATGGACGCTGGAAGAGGCCCTGTAACTAAAGGCAAAGCCCTTCACTTCTTTCAGGCCCTTGAGTAGCTCAAGGGTTAACCCATCAAATTCCTTGGGTGCCTTCATTTCTATGTTTCTTTTGAGTATTTAGCTCTCTTTGGCTGCTGTTACGTATCTTCAGCTCTCAGGAGAGTGGGAACATCCAATCAAACATGCTTCCTATGCACGAAGGAAGGTCCTCTTTTCAGACAATTCATTGGTCATCAGAATTATTTTTATTCTGACCATGTAAAGCTATTTCAGTTTTTTTTTGTTTTTTTTTTTTTTTTTTTTTAATGGAGATTTTTTTTATTTATTTTTTTTTTTTTCCAGCGTAACAGTATTCATTCTTTTTGCACGACACCCAGTGCTCCATGCAAAACGTGCCCTCCCCATCACCCACCACCTGTTCCCCCAACCTCCCACCCCTGACCCTTCAAAACCCTCAGGTTGTTTTTCAGAGTCCATAGTCTCTTATGGTTCGCCTCCCCTCCCCAATGTCCATAGCCCGCTCCCCCTCTCCCAATCCCACCTCCCCCCAGCAACCCCAGTTTGTTTTGTGAGATTAAGAGTCATTTATGGTTTGTCTCCCTCCCAATCCCATCTTGTTTCATTTATTCTTCTCCTATCCCCCTACCCCCCCATGTTGCTTCTCCATGTCCTCATATCAGGGAGATCATATGATAGTTGTCTTTCTCCGATTGACTTATTTCACTAAGCATGATACGCTCTAGTTCCATCCACGTCGTCGCAAATGGCAAGATTTCATTTCTTTTGATGGCTGCATAGTATTCCATTGTGTATATATACCACATCTTCTTGATCCATTCATCTGTTGATGGACATCTAGGTTCTTTCCATAGTCTGGCTATTGTAGACATTGCTGCTATAAACATTCGGGTACATGTGCCCCTTCGGATCACTATGTTTGTATCTTTAGGGTAAATACCCAGTAGTGCAATTGCTGGGTCATAGGGTAGTTCTATTTTCAACATTTTGAGGAACCTCCATGCTGTTTTCCAGAGTGGTTGCACCAGCTTGCATTCCCACCAACAGTGGAGGAGGGTTCCCCTTTCTCCACATCCTCTCCAGCATCTGTCATTTCCTGACTTGTTAATTTTAGCCATTCTGACTGGTGTGAGGTGATATCTCATTGTGGTTTTGATTTGTATTTCCCTGATGCCGAGTGACGTGGAGCACTTTTTCATGTGTCTGTTGGCCATCTGGATGTCTTCTTTGCAGAAATGTCTGTTCATGTCCTCTGCCCATTTCTTGATTGGATTGTTTGTTCTTTGGGTGTTGAGTTTGCTAAGTTCCTTATAGATTTTGGATACTAGCCCTTTATCTGATATGTCGTTTGCAAATATCTTCTCCCATTCTGTCAGCTGTCTTTTGGTTTTGTTAACTGTTTCCTTTGCTGTGCAAAAGCTTTTGATCTTGATGAAATCCCAATAGTTCATTTTCGCCCTTGCTTCCCTTGCCTTTGCCGTTGTTCCTAGGAAGATGTTGCTGCGGCTGAGGTCGAAGAGGTTGCTGCCTGCGTTCTCCTCAAGGATTTTGATGGATTCCTTTCTCACATTGAGGTCCTTCATCCATTTGGAGTCTATTTTCGTGTGTGGTGTAAGGAAGTGGTCCAATTTCATTTTTCTGCATGTGGCTGTCCAATTTTCCCAGCACCATTTATTGAAGAGGCTGTCTTTTTTCCATTGGACATTCTTTCCTGCTTTGTCGAAGATTAGTTGACCATAGAGTTGAGGGTCGATTTCTGGGCTCTCTATTCTGTTCCACTGGTCTATGTGTCTGTTTTTGTGCCAGTACCATGCTGTCTTGATGATGACAGCTTTGTAATAGAGCTTGAAGTCCGGAATTGTGATGCCACCAACTTTGGCTTTGTTCTTCAATATTCCTTTGGCTATTCGAGGTCTTTTCTGGTTCCATATAAATTTTAGGATTATTTGTTCCATTTCTTTGAAAAAAATGGATGGTATTTTGATAGGGATTGCATTAAATGTGTAGATTGCTTTAGGTAGCATAGACATTTTCACAATATTTATTCTTCCAATCCAGGAGCATGGAACATTTTTCCATTTTTTTGTGTCTTCCTCAATTTCTTTCATGAGTACTTTATAATTTTCTGTGTATAGATTCTTAGTCTCTTTGGTTAGGTTTATTCCTAGGTATCTTATAGTTTTGGGTACAATTGTGAATGGGATTGACTCCTTAATTTCTCTTTCTTCAGTCTTGTTGTTGGTGTACAGAAATGCAACTGATTTCTGTGCATTGATTTTATATCCTGACACTTTACTGAATTCCTGTACAAGTTCTAGCAGTTTTGGAGTGGAGTCTTTTGGGTTTTCCACATATAGTATCATATCATCTGCGAAGAGTGATAGTTTGACTTCTTCTTTACCAATTTGGATGCCTTTAATTTCTTTTTGTTGTCTGATTGCTGAGGCTAGGACTTCTAATACTATGTTGAGCTATTTCAGTTTTTTAAAACAAGTATTATGAAGCCCTCTCTTCTCAAATACCTCCCCCATTTCCAAACAGAAACCACCGTAGAAGAATCAGATCTCAGTGAAAATTTTGGAAGTGGGGACCTTGCCTGATAGGCTCTATTTAAACACTACTTCTAGTATGAAATGCCAAATCCTCAGCTCTATGCACTGCTTCATTAGTTATTAATGAGGCAACATATTTGTTCCAAATTTATGATTGTTGATTTGCTCCCATCACTGTATGAAATATTAACATAGCATTTGTACTTGCAACCATTTGCAGACATTCGATTGTATATTTGCATATTCATGAACACTCATAAATGTTTAAGAAGACAGCACAGAAAGCATGGGAGCTGTCAGACAGCCAGTAAAAAGGCATATTTACAGCGTTAATAAGTATTTGAGTTTATAGGCCAAAACGATGACTAACAAATTAAGTGAATTTCTGGTTTGCCTATTGCAGAGAACTAGGGATTTTGCCATTTTTTTAAAGCTTTGTAAACTTAAAATTCATTTCATAGATGCTGGATAAATGCTTATTGTTTAGTCACAAAATCTATGGCCTCGGTGTAAAGAAATTCCTAAGAGCGTCAGGCTTTTAGAGATTTCATTTTCGCTCTTGCTGATACATAGCTTTTCTGCCTTGGGCTTGCCTTCTATCAAAGTAATGTGGAGAGTAACATGTGTCATACACTGTGGCAGAGTTATTTTTGATTTTAGTTCCGTGGAGGAATTTGGACAAATGATATGCCCTGGTGTTGCATCATCAGCCAGTGTATTTGACCTAGTGTGTCAACCTATTAAAACTTGATCCTGGAGATTAAAAGGTTAAAGCATGGAGCATTAATGGAGAATAAGAGGTTTAGGCATCCGGGTGACAGACACCTGAGTTACAAATAATCCATTTATACAAATTGCCACTAACACCCCCCTGACTGTTTTATTACAAGACACATTACCCTTTGCATGGTGAAAAACCTAAGAACTTTTGGAAGTTTTATGAGTCAGTAATGGGGGTAATGTTGAATCGGATCCCTACCTCACACCATACACAAGTCAATTCCAAGGATATTGATGATATGTACCTGGATGAAAGGAATAACTATAAAGTTTATATTTTACCAAACCAGTATAGGAAAATACCCATGTGACTTCAGGGCAGGGGAAAAGTAATCAATTTATCTTATGAACAGTGTCACTACCTGGATCATATCATTGTTAAATGTCTCAAATATCACCTCTGAGTAAATGGATGTGTGAGTTCACCTTATCCTTGTACCAGGAGGAGGGAGAATTATGGATTCGCATGTGGGTCATAGTTGGACTCTGTGATGACTTAATTGTTCTACTGGTCACTGTTTGCCCCACTTGCATTTCCTACTGAAATCTGCAACTGGTAGATTTATGATCTGTTCCTTCTTGGCTCACCAAGGACCTGGTGACCTTTTCAGGTGACCCCGTCCCAGCTCAACTTTTGCTCATCCTATTTGACTCTGACATCTGAAAATAATTTTCTCCCGATATTTAGACTGGGTAGCCTCCTCAGCAGGCTGTAGCAACAGAGCCACATCAACAATGATCTCACTGGCAAGAGGCACCATCACTTTCCTTCTGTGTCTCTCCTTAGAGCCACCTGGAACTTGTAGATATTTTTGAAGGCATAGGAAACTAAGCAGAGTAAGGGACCTGGTTCTAGAGCACTAATTTCAACCTGCCCCCCTCCTAATCAGGCCATAGCAGCAATTTTATTGACCCTATATGGTATAGAGAAGGAAGGGAATGGCTCTATGAAATGGTCTTCTCTCAGAATATCTAATAAGTAATGAGGGGAAACATCCTGTACTCAAAATTTCTGTGATTTCTGCTGAGGTAGGAGGGGGATGGCGGTAGCAGGCCTGGCATGTTGGTGTTTGAACTTTTCTTTACATCTTTTTTCCCCACAATCATTGAAAAAGCACAGGCTTTTCTTTCCTTTTTCTGTGCCACAATAGCCTTGCCTACATCATATATTCTCTCCAGAACCACATTTATTCTGCTCCTTTCCTTAGGGCCATGATGGCAGGAAGAGTACAGTAAAAAGACATTGACTTTCTGAGAAGGAAATAAAATCTAAAATTCCATGCACACAGCCTTTGATGATTTAGTTGACAACACACACACACACACGTAAGCACACACACACCATTCACACACACATTTTAACTTCTCCTAATCAGAAGAGATTAATTTATTGATTCAACATGAAGTTATTATGACTCCTATGTAGATACAGTGGTATAGAAAGCTGAAAAAGTTCCTTCTTAAATGAAGTTTTATTTTCTATTATAAGTAAAGAAATAATAAACAAATTACAAGTACTTGATATATCAAGTTATTATAAAACACTAAGGAAAAATAAAGCAGAATAAGAGCACAGAGATTGATAGACTGATGGAAAGAACGCGTTATTGGATATGGTGACCAAGGAAGTCTTCTCTTAAAAGATGATTTTCTAGCAAGGGCCAGAATAAAGAGAAGGAGCAAGCACTGTGGACATCTGGTGAAAGATCATTTGAGGCAGAGGAAATAATAAGTCAAGGGCCCTGAGGCAAGAACATGCTGGGCATGTTTAAGGATTATTAAGGAGGCCACTGTAGCAAGAGGAAAAGAATGAGAGGGAGATGAGGTCAGGGAGATAGTGGCAGGACAAATCGTAAACTTACATCACAAATTTGGGTTTTATTCTGCATGATTTGAGAAGGCTTTGGAGGATTTCTAGCAGAAGAATGATATGATCTAATTTAGATTTTCAAAGAATCCCTCTGGCTGCTCTGATGGGAACAGACTATTGGGGATCGGTGTGAAGGATGAGACGAGCAAGGAGGCTAATGGAATAATCTAGGTGAGACTGACTCAGACCTAGGAACTAATTGCAGAGCTGGGGAGAAATTATGGCATTCTGAAGATATTTTCAGGATAGAGCCAGTGGAATTTGGATATGGAGTGTAAAGAGAGACTGTCAAAATATTTCCAAGTTCTGGGACCTGAACGAATTGCATAATGTTGAGACAAGGAAGACAGTGGGTGGAGCAGTTTAGAGATGGGGATCGGAGCTCAGTTTTGGGCAGGTTTGAGATGCATACCTCAACCAAGGAGATATTAATTACGTGACTGGATATAAGAATGTGGAGTTCAGAGAGTAAGTCCAAAATGGAGCTGTAAATATGAGAGTCATTGGTATAGGGATGACGTATGACATTGAAAGCCTTTGCTCTGTATGAGATCACCCAGGGTGGGATTCTAGGCTGAAAAGAAAATACAGGTTGGCCTGAATCTGTGGAGCCCTCTAATATTTAGAGGTCGTGAATCTGAGAAGAATCCAGGGAAAGGAGACAAAGTGGTCATTGAGAAAAGAGGAGAGAGAGCAGAATCATGACATGAAGGAAGTGTTTCCAGGAGGAGAGAGTGAATGGAATGCAGCTGGTCAATGGGGTGGGAGGAGGCAGAGTTGGCCATTGGCCTGGGATGTGGGAACCATTGGTGCCTGGTGAGGTAAGTGTCTGTGGGGCCTTAACATGATTCAACAGAGAAAGGGGAGGAAGAGAAAAGTTTTAAGAGCAAGTGAATTTTAATATAGATATTTTTAAGCCTTTCTCTATGGCCTAGTAAATAGGTCCCTTCAAAATACAGAACATGGAGAAACCACTTTCTTTGACTCCCTGAAAGCCCCGCCCTGAGAGGTCTAGTGCAGGGAATATGAGTCCCTTAAGCTTCTCAACAGCGAGAAATGAGTTCAGCCTGCCCTACCGACCCTACTAACATGCTCGACAAGTGGAACTCATCTTTGTTAAATCCGTGCCTCCGTTACATCCTGCTCCCAGCTCCATCGTCCAGCTGCTTCAGCCCCTCTGCTGATGTTCCAGAAGCACAGTCCAAGCTAAAATGGGCAGCCTGCCTGCGGGAGCAATGAGCAGAGGGAGACCGTAGCCTATTCACGCAGTATGGTAGAATGAAGAGACTGAGAGGCTGAGTAAGTGGCACAACTAACAAAGCTATTAATCTAACCACATTCCAAGGAGCTCCACGGACCTTAATGACATGAGCTCATTCCTTCTCCTTGCTGAGGTAGGGAGTCAAGTTCCCTGGGCTCTGGGTTACAAGTGAACAAAATAATGTGAGAAACCAAGGCTCCATGGCCATCTCTGGGCCATGGGTGATTCATGTGGCCAAGGAGCCCACCATGGCCAAGAAGCCACATTAGAGTATAGTTTTGAATCCAGGAGACAGGACAGGAACTTGTCACCATGCAATCTAAGTACAAGTCTGTAAATGTGATACTGATACATGTGACCTGAGCTTTGTATATGCAGCTCAGTACTGCATGGTGTGAGGGTTTGCCCCTGGCTTTACATTCTGACTGTAGTCAGGATGCTGATTTAATTTCTCTAGGCCTCAACTTCTTCATCTGGAAAAGGCAGACTATAATGGAACCATTAGAGGAGTCAATGACATGGTGCATGTAAAAGACTTAGAGTAGAGCCTGGTATAGAGTAAACACTCATTAATTTAAATTTTTATATAGTATGATAATTATTATTATATAAAAGGAATAACAATAATATTAAATATATATAATTAACTAATTAATTGATTCCTTTCTAGTTTATTCAATCCAGAGAGAATAAATATTCTATGAACCTTTGTCTACTTATGGAAATGGTGTTTGAGAAGAGAAGAGCCTTATCTAGGAATTGGGTGGCACCAAATAGAAAACCACCATATTAGGGTAATTCTAGCTGTTCTAAGAAGTAAAGCCTCAAATTTCAGTGGCTTGACACACTAACAGATGATTTCTTGATTGTGTAATAACACTGGGCAGATGAACAGGTTGCCTGAACAACCCACCTCCACAGAGTTGTTCAAGGACCCAGACTGATGCCACTCGTGACAGGTGGATGTCAAGGTCACATTGGAGGTCATTTCCAGTGTAGAAAGGGAAATAAACATGGAGGAGCACAAATAGTGTTTGTGTACGGGGGGAAGAGGGCTCACATGGGCAGGGTCTGGAAATGAAACACATTTTCATTTTCTTTCCATTGGGTATAACTCAATTAGGATGCATATCTCAGCCAAAGGGAGATTTTATGTATTTATGTATTTATTTATTTTAAACATTTATTTGTTTGTTTTAGAGAGAGAGAGAGAGAGAGCTGAGGGGAGGGGCAGAGGGAGAGAGAAAATATCAAGCAGACTCCCTACTGAGCATGGAGCCCAACGTGGAGCTTGATCCAATGACCCTAAGATCATGACCTGAGCTGAGATCAAGAGTGGGACACTTAACCGACTACGACACCCAGGTGCTCCAAAGGAGATATTAAATAGGCAGTTGGATGTAAGTACCTAGAGTTCAGAGAGTAAGTCCAGCCTAGAGCAGGGGAAGTGAGAGTGAAACCCTAACACTGGGAAATGGGATACTGGAAAATATAAACTTGGATGGGCAACCAGGAATGTCAAGTCCACGGCACAGGAACAGGAGGATAACCGTGGAGTGAACAGCTGGGTACCTACTTCAACTCTACCTCAAAGACTGCTCATTCTGGGTGTTGCAATGGGTGCAGATGAAAGAAACATAGTTTTTCTAATAAGAAAATTCTTCCATGGGATCCTTGGATATAAAAGTTAGGCTTGAACCTGATACAGGTTGAGGTTTGAATCAGTTAGTTGGCAAAACAAGTCAAAGGGAAGCGACTTCCACTCACTGAGAAGGAAGGGAGATGGGGAGGAAGGAAAGTGACTCCACAGCGGGGCAGATGGTCTACTGAAAATAATGACCAGTGAGAGCTTTCGTGTGGAGAAGATGGTCTGGAACTTCCGGGTATTGACTTGAAGGAATTGCCCTGACTGACACGGTACTCCTCTGCCCTCCCGGGGCAGACACAGGCTCCGAGTGACCTCATGCTTATACAATTTGGTAGGCCCTCTTTAAGAAAAAGAACACAAAATGACAAATACAAAATTTAGTTAACAAAAGTGAATATTTATTTAGAACGAGAAAAAGAATCACAACAAATTACACATTTTTTTTTTAAGATTTTTAATTTATTTGACAGAGAGAGATCACAAGTAGATAGAGAGGCAGGCAGAGAGAGAGAGAGGGAAGCAGGCCCCTGCTGAGCAGAGAGCCCGATGCGGGACTCGATCCCAGGACCCCGAGATCATGACCTGAGCCGAAGGCAGCGGCTTAACCCACTGAGCCACCCAGGCGCCCCAACAAATTACACATTTTAAAAGCAATAAATACCACAGACATCATGAAATCCAGATTAAACAACACAATATTTTTATTAATTAATGGCCTGAATCACTTCTATAGTACTTTTTTTTCTACATCTTTTGGCTGCATCTGCTTTGATCGCCATTTTTCAGAACAAGGTTCTTATTAATACAATGTTTCATAGAATTAAGGGATAATAAAATCATTCCTTTAGGGTAGTTCATTAAAATATATTTTATTGTTGACAATTTTTAAATGTTTCTTTCAGGTTCACAACTTGTTGACAATGTCATGTAAATTTTTAGGATTTTTGTCAAATTCAGGAACACTATGAAGTTTCTTATATGAGCTGTTATGAACAATACTTAGGCTCTGTAGGACCACTATACGCTTATACTCTACCATCTCACCTATTGTAATATTGTCTGTCCTAGACGATTCCCCATAAGAAAGAAAAAAATATGTTGCATTTGTAAGTATATACACTGAAAAACTGAATATACTCCTGACAGGAAATCACTTCTGTTTTGAACAGTCATTGGTGAGAACTGAATCCGCCACTTCCAATTACGAACCTCTGACGACTGGGAGATTTTGCTCAGACTAAGCTTCTGGCTTCATTTTCTTTACTGTTTCTCCATCATCAGACACATCCCTGTGGTGTCAGTGCTCTAGGATAAACACATTTCACTATACAACCTCTGACTCACCCCTGGGAGCCAGTCCAATACTGGGACCTCCAGCAATCACTAAACTAAATCAAGAATCCCTGTGGACCACATACACTAAATTCCTCTAAACACAAAGTAAGCTCCCCACCTAAACCCCATCTTATTTCAATCTAAAAACACTCACAAGCATTTGAGACCTCCTGATGGGTGGGGAAGGGTGCTTGAGTGGAAGGGAACAATAGTCTTAGTTGCTAGCAAGATAGCTGGTATTTAAATATGTCCAGTCATTCAAACTTATTAATGTTATTTAATTTAGAAAAATATGGGGCACCTGAGTGGCTCAGTGGTTTAAGCCTCTGCCTTCAGCTCAGGTCATGATCTCAGGGTCCTGGGATCGAGCCCCGCATCAGGCTCTCTGCTCAGCAAGGAGCCTGCTTCCCCCCCGCCCCTGCCTGCCTCTCTGCCTATTTGTGATCTCAATCTCTCTGTCAAATAAATAAATAAAATCTTAAAAAAAAAATGATGATGTGAGCACACTGCCAGGACCTTCAAAGAGGTCAATGCAAGTGACGTTCCCTGAAGCCTTAGCTTTGTTAAGCCTTGTGGGAAATCTGCCTCTGGTTCTCCCCATACCTTCAATCAACGGGCCACTGGGCACACAGCTTTATGTTAGCATTTTGTTGTTGTGTTAGTCTCCTCGGGCTGCCCTAACGAGTTGCCACAAAACTGGGGAGCTTAAAAGGACATTTATTCTCCCATAGTTCTGGAGACCAGAAGTCTGAAACCAGGGTGTTAGCAGGACTGTGCTCCCTCTGAAGCTCTAGGGAAGAACCCTTTCTTGCCCCCTCCAACTTGTGGTGGCTCCCACTGTCATTGGCATTCCTTGGCCAAGGTGGGAGGAAGGGAGAAGTCAAAGCAACTTTCCCCTTTCCCCCAGCTTCGGGCCACTTCTCCAACCACAGCTCCATCTCCTTCTAGACTCCAGCTCCACAGCCAGGCTTCCAGGATCAAACTTCAGTTGGCTGATCCCAACCCCTAGGCTCTAGTAAACCCTGCCTGCCCGGCAGCATAGGAATTATAGGGACTTCCTGCTGTGAACTTCTGCATTCCTCCCTGCTCTTCACAGCTTTTATCACTCTTGGAACCAGTTAACTAATTGTCTATATTAAAATCCACTGGTTTTGTGTACTGAGATTGGCTTCTGTTTTCCTGTTTGAAGCCTCACCGATACAAACTACAAATGCTAAGAGAGGAAAGAGAGAAATTTTCCATCCATATTTGTTAGTGTATTAGTGACTTGTAATAAACAAAGTTACTTATAATAAACAATGTAAGTCAGTTTATTAGTTTATATTGATAGATACATGATATCGGTGTCTATACCCATACCCATATCCACATCTAGCTGTAGAGATATACGTGTATATATATCTTTGAGGGAAAAAGGGAGGAGGAAGGTAATGGTCCAATGCAGAAGTAATTGCCTATTTAACTTTTAAGAACTCAGAGAAATTCCCAATAGTGAATTCATAAAGGTTAACAATTATGATTTATGAAGAAAGCACTTCATTGCCACTCTACTCAGCGAGGTCCTATGTGGTGGCTGATGGGGACCGTCCAGGTCAGTCCAGCACCAATGGCAAACTTCTTATCACCTGTGCCTACAAGGATGGATACTGCAGCTGGAGTTGCTTAGAGTTACTCTGAGATCAAAGCTCAGGGCTTAAAAGTCTCAAGTCCTTCTCTTAGTGTATCAATAAAATATGCCAGTGTTTGAGGAATGGTGCATCACATTGACTTTTTTGTGTCACATTCCTTTGTCTGGCTGTCACCCCTCAGCAAAGTGGTATCCCTAGTGATTACAGGTTTGTAGGGTCAGCTTTGGTAAAATCATGTGAAAGACTCAGCTTGTCACTCTTGATCTCTCTACTGTGCCCTCATTTGGATTTTTCCAGAGCTTTTTTTTCTTTCCCCCTTTTGTGGGCTTCTGTCTACTGCCATGGCTTTGAGACTTTCTGCTTGGGAGGGAACAATCTCATCGGAGCTGTTAATTTGACTTGATGCCTCCTTTCCCAGGATGATTTACATGCTTTCTTTCTTTCCAGGAGGAAAGGAGGAAAAAAAACCCAACTCCATGTCCCCCCCAAAAAAGAAGGGAAGGAGGTCAAAAGAATACAATCCTACATACCTTGGAACCTGGGTAGAAGAGATACTTTGCAGCAAGGAGTTCTCCCCATCCCTCATTGCCTCGCCTAAGAAACAGCCCAGCCTTCCATAAAAGAACCTAGCTCTTCCCAACTTGCAATGCAATTTTAGAGAAAGGTGAGGGGAGGGACAAAGGGAGAGGGAAGGGGAGAATCTCAAGCTGAGCGTAGAGCCCATCATGGGGCTTAGTCTGACGAATGTGGGATCATGACCTGAGCTGATATTCAAGATTCAGACACTCAACCGACTGAGCCATCTAGGCACCCCCTAATAACTCTGCATTGAGAAGCCACAATGTGGTGTAGATATTGATATCTCAGACCAGGTTGATCCTTCCTGACACCAGATGGTATTTGAGACATGAAATTTCCCCCCTTGTTCCCTTACCACTCTTCCCTCTTGCAAACAAAAGCTTTTTACATGGTGAGTAATTTGTAAAGCATAAATTGGACTCATAAATGGATATTTATTTTTATATAAATCTTGGCAAACTGAGGCAGCTACTTTACAGAGGTGATTAAAATTTAAAAGGCAGCATTGTGAGTGGAAGATAATAAAGGGTTGTTATTTACAATGGCTGTATTTACAATAAAATGCTATATTTATTTTAATAAATAATAATTTTATATTTATGGACAGTCATTTATAGACAAGACAATAAAAACTTCCATTTCTGCTTACTGGGTTTTTCTGCATGGCATGTAAATCAAATCCTTCATTCAACACTGCTTTCATACTTTGAGCTTGCTAGGTTTTATCAAAGTAGTCAAGTCTGTTGTTTCTTAAATCTGTTTTCTTTAAAATAAACGACTTTATTGATTTGGTTCGAGCTCAGCTCCAAGTATAGCAGAATAATGCTAATGGTCCAAGAAAGAGAGGGAAATGAGAGAGCATTTTATCAGCATGTTTCAGAGTCACAGGTAAAAACCACAGTTGTTAGCAATTTCTTTGTACAATGACCCCTTACAAAGACCTTCAATAGGAGGCTGTTAATAGCAGAGACCAAGTTACCATGTTTTCTTCAGGTTCTGAATTTGGGTGACTTTTTTTTTTTATCTTAGCAAATTCTTTTACTTGATTATTTTTAATAACCTTAACTGAATGACAAAGGGAAAATTTTTGTGTGTGGAGAAATACTGTGTGGTTGGAAGTTTTCCGAAGTTCTGCTGTATTCCATCATAGAAAAAGTCCTATCCTAGTTTTTACCCAAAATACAACATTGTCAATGTAGGTTTGATGGGTTAAAAAAAATTTTCCTTAAGTTGGATTAGTGAGAAAAGCCAACATATGCTAAGCTATTATACCTAGCATTTTATTTATTAGAATTTTTTATTGAGCACATACTATGTGCCAGGCTACATTAGGTGGTACAGTTAGAGTGAGTTGTCAGCCAGGTAGCCCAACCCTAAGACATACCTAAAGACAAATGCATGTCAAAGGCATCCCCTGAAATGATAAATAGATACTGTCCAAGATTTGTGTTTGTAAACGTAAAGAATGGATGGGCATAATCAAGCAATGGAACTTTGATGCACTTGACCAGGACTCCTGTTTTAACAACTTGTGGTTATCACCACCCAAGTGAACCATAAAGTGAATTCTGACAGCCAAATGAGTGAGAGTCTTGGGGATCTTTAGGGATGAACATGGGATGCCTGGCCCCTGCTTTGTGCTCTCTTCAGCATCAAAATGTCACAGGCTTTGAAGTATTACAACAAAAGATGAAATACTGCAACAAAATAATGAATTCATTAGCTCATGTATTTTCATGGCTGAACAATGACTCTAAGCTTTACATTTATCCTTATTTTCAATAAATTCTGTAAATATATGTTTAATATGCAAAGAAAAACAGGATTATCTTCTGATACAGCACTGTGGATCTCAGGATGTTAGAGTCACACCTCTTAGTAGTAATGACTGTGTGGTCCCTCCCACATTGACTCTGTGCTTGGCCAATGGGATATTAACAAACACAGTGTATACAGGAGATTTTTTTTTTAAGATTTTATTTATTTATTTGACAGAGTGATAGAGAGAGCCAGAGAGCACAAGCGGAGTGAATGGCAGAGGGAGAGGGAGATGCAAGCTCCCCACTGAGCAGGGAAACTGGCATGGAGCTCTATCCCAGGACCCTGGGATCATAACCTGAGCCGAAGGCAGATGCTTAACCAACTAAGCCACCCAGGCATCCCTATACAGGAGATTATTTTTAAAAAGCCCTTGTGTAGGGGCATCTGAGTGGCCCAGTCATTTAAGCATCTGTCTCCCACTCAGGCCATGACCCTGGGATCCTGGGTTTGAGCTCTCTGTTGGGATCTTGCTCAGTAGGGAGTCTGCTTCTTCCACGCCTTCTGACTCTCCCCCTTGCTCTTGCTCTCACTGGTTCTCTCTCTCTCTCTCTCTCAAATGAGTAAATAAAAACTCTTCTTTAAAAAAAGCCCATGCTTATTGGCACTCATTCTTTGAACCCAGTGCCATGTAAAATGTCCAAACTGGCCAGGTGGAGTGAGAGAGAAAGATAGAAATAGAGAGAGAGAAAGAGTTTCCAACCTTCAAGTCATCTCCCTCAAGGTTCCAGACATATGAGTAGAACTCTCTAGGTTATTCAAGCCCCCAGATGTGATTTGACAGCAACCATCTGAGAGATCCTGTGTGAGACCAGCAGAAGAACCACCTAGCTGAGCCCCAGCCATCCTAGAGTCATGAGGAAGTTGGTTTTTTTAAGGCAGCATGTTTTGGGGTAGCCTGTTAAACAACATATGATACCTGATACGTCAAAAGACTCTGAATAAATGTAAAAAAGAAGAAAAGAGAAATGAAAGAAGAAAGAAAAAAATTTATATTATATTAGATATAAAAATTAGATGTATACATCTCAAAGTTTACAAGTAAACAACAAAACTTGTTAAGAGCTTTGCAGATCTTAATCATTTCCTCAGTTTATATATAACTTTTAAAATTAATTATATTGTCACTGTCCAGTATATGTCTTCACAGACAGCAAATTCCAAAATCAGCCTCCCAGTGGAAAATTCACCCATGCAGATGATCGACTGTGAAAATCTGTGTGCAAGTTTGTGGAAGAGCAGCAAATTTAGCATCTACAGCTTTCAGATGCAACAATTTCATCTCAAGGCCCATATTAACTGAAAATTGCTCCGGGGGAATTATAAGCTGACATCTGCAAAGAATGTGCAGAATTGTTATCCAACACCTGCCTCTCCAATTAAGAATACTGACCTTTCTGAAGTTTTAAGGAAGGGTAGTTTTTAAATTTGTTTCTCTTCAGTTACTTTAAAATCAATCTTTCCATCGTCCTTGGATATTCAACCCTAAATCACATGGTGCACTCTCTCAATTTAATTACATCGAGCTGAATTAAGTAGCAAGGAAGGGTTGGCAGAAATAGCTTACCAGGAAAGGCCTGGGGGTAATGTCGTGGAGGCAGAAAAAGCAGACATCTGAGGAGGGTGGTCCTCTTTGCTGGACTGCCATTCCTCCACAGTTGCTCTTTTTCACAGAGAACTAAGAATGCTTGATGCCTGTATTTCTCAGGGGGTTCTGGGAGTTTGAAGAGGCCAAATTTTCCTACCTGCAGCTTGAAGATTAAGGACTTAGAGGCTTCTGGAGAGGCTGCTTCTCCCAAGCTGTTGATGGACTGGGGACAGGAACTACTGACTGCTTTGAGCGGAAAAAATCAGACCCTTCTGTAGGTCTTCCTTCTCCTTGGATGGCAGCTGCCTACCATGCTGTGATGCAGTATTTATGGCAATAAACCTCTAGCATTGGGAAGAATTTGAAACAAAAGGAATGTGAATTCCTAGGTCTTGCTGGGGGGGAAAAAAACCATGTTTAGAGGAGTATTAATTCCTTAGAAGAACTGCTTTCACATAAAATCTAAATTCATGAAAATCTTCAGTGAATGTGCCTTTATGAAAACTTAACCCTCTCATTAACTGCATTTTTATAAATTGTATTAGTTTCTCGTTGCTGCTGTAACAAATTACCACAAACTTAATGGCTTAAAACAACACAAATGTGGGCGCCTGGGTGGCTCAGTGGGTTAAGCCACTGCCTTCGGCTCAGGTCATGATCTCAGGGTCCTGAGATCGAGTCCCACGTCGGGCTCTTTGCTCAGCGGGAGCCTGCTTCCTTCTCTCTCTCTCTCTGCCTGCCTCTCTGTCTATTTGTGATCTTGCTCTGTCAAATAAATAAATAAAATCTTTAAAAAAAAAAAAAAAAAAAAACAACACAAATGTATTCTCTTACAGCCAAGAAGCCAGAGTCAGAGGTGAATTGAATTGTACAGGGATAAAATCAAGGTGTAGATAGGACTGGTTTCTTCTGGAAACTCCAGGAGAGAATTAGTCCAGTCCTTGTCCCTCCCAACTTCCAAAGACTATTGCTATTTCTTAGTTCGTGGCCATATCGCTCCCACGTCTGCTTCTGTCATTGTATTACCTTGTCACCCAGCTCTGGCTCCTCCATGTCCCTTTTACACATATATTACGTCAGTCCCACCCAGACACTCCAAGATAATCTACCCATCTCAAGACCCTAAATCACATCTGCCAAATCCCCTTGCCTCAGGAGATAACATTTACAGGTTTGGGGGGATTCATATATGGGTATCTTTAAGGCCATTATTCAGCCCATGACACAACTCAACTATTTTTCAGCCATTGCTGTTCTTAAATCTTTCTTATTAAATATGTCTACTTTCCTGCCTCGTAAGTTACACACTATGCTAAAAACACGGAATCTTTGCCATACAAGGATTTTCAGTGCCCAGGGCCATTACTGTGAATGGTGAATTTTCACTCCGGAGTATAAAGGATGCAAAACAGCAACAAGGCTGTGCTTTAATGGGGGGTGGTGGGGTGGGGAGTGTTCTTGGCTCAATGTGCAGTTCCAATGGCCAGGGCTCTGTCAGCAAAAATGGTGTCTAAGGGGCAAGACTGCCTAGTGCCATCCCACAGCAGGCAGGAAGCCGTGGGGCCCAGAGAGCAGGCCTTGGTTTAAGATGACTACAGCAAGGTAATCACAGGATGTTAGGTAGGACTTTGAAAATCTTGGGCTCCAGATTTTCCCCTCTGCTGGTAAGGAAGCTCAGTCCTGGGGGAAGTAAGGAGATTCACTTGGGGCTCTTAGCGAGATGGTGGCAGAGCCAAGATTTGAGCCAATTTCTGTCTTGTGACACCGTGTCTTTTACATTCCACTATGGTACCCTCTGCAGAAGAGATGTACGCTTTACTCAGCCCAGACCCAGCAACTCAAGGTTCTTCTCTTCTGCCATCAATTAGGAAGAGAGAAAAGTTTCACATTTCCCACACGATTTCATTTAGGTGTGAGCAGCTCTCCATTTAAAACTCAGTCCTTCTCACAGCATGTGAACAAGAATCAGGATGGGCGGGTAACCCCCGACTTCAGACTTATGAAGGCAGGTTCCTCTGCAATCCCATTTTCATCCCCCCCAACCCCGTGCCCCCCACAAGCTGCTGTAGCCCATCCAGGGAAAGAACAAGGGAACACTTAGCTGTTGAATGGAGGGGAGGGGAGATGGGAGACTTCAGCAAGCAAACCTACTCTGGTCAGTTTGATAGAATCTTTCCTGACATGAAGTTTCCCATAATAACTATTAATTATCAGGGCTTCCCACTTTTCCTAGCAACTTTTCACCACATTTCAGTGGATATAACCCTGCAGGTTGCCAATGTCTGGCTCTTCAACGTGAGTGAGGAATGAAAAGGGACGAGGTAGTCAGTGTTCAAATCGAGAGAGCACTCATTTCCTCTGCCCTGCTGTACCCCAACATACCTGTATTCAGAAAACTCATTACTCCTCTATTTAATTCATTTATTGATTTACCAGGCACCTTTTTGTACAGCATGCTTTAATCCCAACAGCTTTTGTGGCCAGAATGTTTTTTAAGGACTCTGTTGGGAAAGGGAGAGGGATCTCAATGCTTCCCGCGACAATGGCTCCAGGCTGAAGAAGGTTAGAGAACACCATCTCCCCCTCCTGAATTCCATATGCATTCTGAGGGTGGTATTTTTCATGCCAGGGTGAGGACAGTGGCGCTGATCTTCCACACACACCCCTGACCGTGACAGTAGAGAAGGACATTAACTTTGAACTTCCCCATCGCAGCTCAGAGTCAGAGCTGCCCAGAAGGCTATGCTGGGGAGGGCTGTGGGAAGCAGCAGGTGTGTAGAGAGGCAAAGAGGCAAAAGCGTGTTGTTAGGAAAAATTGTCCCCAAGCCCTGAATTGGCCTTTTATCACTGTCACTCTGGCTTATAAGCCCCTGTAACGTGTGGCTTTCAAGAAGGGGGAGCTAAGTTCAGTGCCTGATGCCCTGCCAAGAGCTTTATAATGCATGGAATAAAAAAGACAAAATGTTTCTCCAGTCACATTGCTTTTCCTCCCCACCCGACTCCCTTCCCTGGGGAAGAATCATAAACACAGACAGCAGAATGACGCTCCTTTATTATTTCGCCGAGTTCTTTCTCTGCAGATGACCTATAGAAGTGATTTAACATAGACCGGCTGGAGTTCCCACACTTTCCGTGGGCTCCTCAAGCTGAGGCTGGTTGATTTCTTTGGGGTGTTATAACTATGACCTGCTCCATTAAGTAGCAAACAAAGTCCAGCTGGATATATCAAGCTCAGCTGGACTCTTTGCTTTCACACAACCTGCTTGATTAGGAGAATCGCTGTGGCCTTGTCACACGGCGTCTCGTGCAGTCTGCAAAGATTGGGCTGCCATTGATTTCTGCATAATATGGATTCACACTGCCTTTCCACAACACTGTGGCTTTCACACCCCACAATAATCTACCAAGGATTGGTTGGGCTTTTTTTTTTTTTTTCTTTCCAGTCTTCTGCTGCTTCAGAGTTACACTGGGGTTTAGTTCTAAAAATTAGTCACTCCTGGAGGTCATGTGTGGCTTATTACCCAGCACTTTACGACACATTAATTGCAACTTGATTTAGACATTTCCCATTTGGTGACTTAGTTGCAATCATACAAACAAGGTAGCCTGTAAGTCAATAACTCGGGAGCAGATAGAGGGCCAAACAATTACAGGTGGCTGGTTCTTCTCAGGGGAGGGACCAGAGCGGTTGTTACCCTAGCATGATGTTATTTGATGACTGGGAAGTGGTGTTTATCCATCTCCTTTTCTGAGAATGGTTATCCATCCTGGGCCTCTCTTCTGCAACGTCGCCTTCTCGTTACGCCTATTTTTTTTTTTTTCAAACTAAATCATGAAGCTTAAAGATAAGTGCAGCCAGGTAGAGAGATTTTATTAAACATTCCAAGACACTCTGCATCCGATGCAATCACAGGGATAAAATACTGGGATTTGGTGACCAAGTCTTACCTAATTTATTTCATTGTTGTTTTCATTTGTGGCCATATTTTTTTTTAAAGATTTATTTATTTATTTGACAGACAGAGATCACAAGCAGGCAGAGAGGCAGGCAGAGAGAGAGGAGGAAGCAGGCTCCCTGCTGAGCAGAGAGCCTGATGTGGGACTTGATCCCAGGACCCTGGGATCATGACCTGAGCTGACGGCAGAGCTGAGTCACCCAGGCGCCCCCATTTGTGGCCATATTTTTTAAATCATTAAGGAAGAATAATTTAGAGCCACATCATCATGTTCCTGTGGCATTGTGTATATAGTATATACTATTGTATATAGAGTGAAAATTGGAAAATAACACAAACCTTCAGTGATGAGGATATGATAGATAAATCATGGCTCACTCATACTGTGGAAGAGTATTTAGTCATTGAAAATTATGTAGACTTATATTTGATTAGATGTTAATATTTTTAATGATAGAAAGTCAAAAAACAAATTTATAGCATAATTCTTTTTTTTTTTTACTTTAAAAAGACACATTTTTAAATGTGAATATATGTGCATATTTTCTGGGAATACGTAATATCATTGAAAGCATTATAGAGAACTGTATTTCAATATGTTATTAGACACTTTCCCTGAGTAGAGACATTGTAACTTTTAGTAGGTTGAACTATATGAAATTGCTGAGAACCTACCATTTTGCCCTATAGAACATCATTTCATATAGTTTAGTCTAATTTTATTACAGTGCTCTTATGCATTTTTAAGTCTTGCTCATACTTGATGCTTACAGTAAGGAAAGTTTCGCTATTCTAGTATAATTCTCTGAACTTGTATTATGACCGTGCTCACTGTCTTGTGTTGTAATTCTACATTTGTTCTCTTCATTCTCTCTACCCACCCCTGCAATGTGCCTACCACTGAACCAGAGGCTAAGTATCTTTTATTTCTATGTCCTCAATGCTTAGCACAGTGCCTGACTCTAGTAGATATCAACAAAATTTTGTTTAATGAATAAAAAATGCCTTATGATTGTGAAACTAAGAAAGTATTGCCTTGAATTGACTAGAGAGCATCAAGGCATACACACCTGTGTGCAATGATGACCTGGGCAGAAACGCCTTTGGAATTGTTTATCCAAGTACAGTAGAATAGTCCTGATCTAGGGGTATTCATAGCCATCTTCTCTTGAAGAAGGCAGTGCCACTGTTAGACACAGAATTTTATTATTAAAGTTTATTGTGTAGTTCTTATATTTGAATATATCCTTCAACTAGCACTTAATATTTATATAATAAGGCCAAAAATAAGGCTTTGTTCCACATGGAGAGGTACTAAAATAGATGATCAAGTCCTCCCAGCCTACAACAAATCCAAGTGTTTTGGATAATACAGCTCACTTTAGTTGTTAAAAAAATTTTTCCTAACAATCTTTAGGCCATAATACTAATGAAATCATCAAACAATAGGTGAATGAATCTTCCTTCCTTTCTCCTTGTCCCATCCATATTTTGGGGAGTTTCAGTGTAAGAAAAGTAGGTATGAGAGAGAGAGAGGGAAACAGAGAAAGGGAGAAGGAAGAAAGGAAAGAAGGAAAAATGAAAGGAAGGATGGAGGAGAAGGAAGAAAGAAGAGGGGAAGAAGGGAGGGAGGGAAGAGAAGAAAAATACAATAAAAGGTCAAGGGGATTGTGTGTAATTGGATAATTGAACTATTCACCAGGATTTCCCTGCATTGATATATTGCGCATTGCATACCCAGAAGACTGTCTGAATGTCTACCTCCCTTCTGAAGTCCTTCTAGAAGAAGCAGTTAACATGCTGGATTTAGAATGCCAAAAGTGATTTAACATATTAGAAATGGATAGCATGAATAAGACTAAAATTAGCCCATTGAAAGCAATTCTAGGAAGCAAACTAGCTAAACTTATGGGAGAGATACTTAGCAGGGACCAGTGGGAAAATGAGGCAAAGTTGTATGGGAGAAGTAACAGCTGGCCTTTGCGGCCCATCGTTAGTGGTGAAGTGTTTTAAGGAATAAAATAATGACATCAAAGATTCCTTCTTTAGAAGGGTTAAGAACTGACCATACATAAGGAAATCACCAATAGATTCAGGAAAACTGAATATGATGGCATGTTATGAGTACTGGGGGGCAGAGGAGAAAGGAGTAGAGAAGAATAGATATTTAACTTCTTAACCTAAATATTTTTTTTCAAGATTTTATTTATTTATTTATTTGACAGACAGATCACAAGTAGGCAGAGAGGCAGGCAGAGAGAGAGGAGGAAGCAGGCTCCCCGCTGAGCAGAGAGCCCGATGCGGGGCTCGATCCCAGGACCCTGGGATCATGACCAGAGCTGAAGGCAGAGGTTTTAACCCACTGAGCCACCCAGGTGCCCCTTAACCTAAATCTTAAGGGAAGTCTATATTGGAAAAAAAAAAAAAAAACGTAGAATAACTGAACTGTTTCAAAACCTAGACCACATTAAACAAGTAGTTCAACCAACTTTCTCTTCTAGGTTTTAAGTTGTTTGGTGTTTCCCAGGAAGGCCTTGGGCAGCTTGCAGGAAATGGTGGAGTGATGCCACATTCACGTCATCCCTTCCATAAAATGTACTGAGATGAAGACCTGCCTAGAAGTGTGGAAACACACAAGGGCTATTTCTCTTTGCCAAATATAAATTCTCTCTGAACTTCACCCAAGTTCACCAAGAGCAGTCCTTTTGGTTGTGAGTTCTGTCTTTTCATGTTAGTTTTTAACTGACAGCTACAGGGTACATGGGACTTGATATAATCCCTTGTGCCTTCCCACATTTTGAGTGAACAGTCCAGAAATAAATAGGAGCAACCTGAAGACCTGAGTTGAAAGAATGGCAAATTTAATAAAGAAGAAATGACATGTTCAATTTGAGAAAGAAATTGCTTTACCAGAACAAAATTCAGTAAGATTTGAAGCCCAGTGCCTCCACGGCTACTGTGGTGCCCAGCTCCCCTGGATAGGAAGAAACCTACCTCCCATTCTGAGCTGGAGCTTCAAGAGTCATTAAAAAACAAAGCAAGACAAACAAACAAACAAAAAAACAACCATGTGCAATAAGAATTCAGATCATCTGATGTTAAGCTTTACGAGGAGGGTTTCTTCAGTGCTTTTTTTCTATGTTAGACTTGATTAAATTTATTTTTTATATCACACACCTGAATGCTGTTCATTGAGCAAATATTTCAACCACTCTTTTTAGATTCTCTGGTTTGCAGCTAAATCAATATTTTCTTGGAATGGAAATATAATTTGAATTCCTCAGAGGTCAAAAGTATTTTGAGGAAAAATACCTGTTGTAATTGCAACCTACTACTTGGATGCCAAAATCAATGGTAGCAACGTTTCAACAGAGAGGATTCCATTTAGCGCAGAGTTACCCTCTGTCTTTCTTCTTTCTATCAAAAGATGGAACTCATTCAGTCCATGTTGAGGGCCAGTGCTTTGCAGAGAACAACAATCTTTTACATTAGATCTCTACAGTTTCCTAAACTCTTCAAGGTCATGCTCTCATTAATTCATTAAAATAATTATATGAGTGCCTTAAAAGGAAGAAGTATGTCTTACTTTCTTAAACCTCACCACCACATAGCACAATGCCTGGTTAAGCATTAAATGATCATTCACTGACTCAATGGAATAAATAATACTAGCTTTACTTTATAGATGAAGATACTAAGATCAGAAGAAAATAAGAAATGTGCCTAAGATGTTATAATAATTGAAAAGCAGAACCAAGAATCATATAAATCTTCTGGTCCCAAATCTTTTCTTACTAGAAGACGCTGCTCCAAGATTTGCCACCATGACAATTTTGCTCAGATGAAATGCCAGGATTCACATTTAATTCTACAGAGATGAGTTATATGGTAATTCTAAATAGTCTTTTTGAGGAACTTGAGGCAATATTAATGAACCATGTGCAGAGCAGTCTCCACAGATTCCATCTCCATTTGTCCAGTCCACACCCCTTTTAATTTTGGATTTGTATGATTTAAGATTTCAATTAGATTGATTAGTAAGGAGATACTTCTGTAGGGTTTGAGAAACATTCTCCTGTAAGAGATTATGACTCTACTATTCCTGGGCTCCTGACTTGCCCTCTCTGGACCACTCTGGCACTTGGGTGTCTAAAGTACTACTTCCCAGCTTTACGGGAATAATAAACTCATTTTGTTTGAATTCTCTGCTGTTAAATATCTACATAGCCATTTTAAAGACTGTTTCAAAACATTCCGCAATGTCTATAAAGTCTTCCCGACTTGAGGAAGAGGAGGAAAAAACACGAGACTGTGGCATAATGTTTCCTAAAGCACAATGCCTGCTGGGCTCACGGTACTACCTGGGCAGGTGTTAGAAACCCGGATTCCATGGCCACACCCAGACCTGCTGATTCTGCAATTAGACGTAGAGCCCAGAAATCTGTGTTTTAACACATCCTCTGGGGGATGCTGGTGGTCACTCTGGTCTGAAGAACTAGTCCTCTGCAATATGAACTACGACTTTTTGGATACTCAGCTAGAAAAAAATACTAAAAACAAATAAAACCACTCAAAGAGATCTCCTCTAGGTTAAGAAGACAACCTAAATGAGGAGAGAGTAAAAGAAGGTGGTCCTCAGAGAGAATTACCAAGTGCCTTCAAGGGGCTGAATTCCAGGGCTTATATTTCTAGATAAATATTCCTTTAGGGTCCTTATAAAATGTCTCCTTGAAGCCTCCTTTTGACCTTCACCATCTTGCCCATAAGTTAGGACAGATATTATCTTAGGTGACACACCTGTACTACGCATGTCAGGTGAGTTTGTTTGTTTTACAGAACTCATCCCTGTAAAACATTTAAAACAACGATTTTCAAACATCTAGCACTTGCTTTGGAGTCCTTCTTTGTCAAACAAACAAACAACAACAACAAAAAAAAAACCCTCACTCTTTGAGAAATGGTTTTAATTTCATAGAGCAACAGTTCCTGGATTAATTTCTGATGGGAAAATTACAAATGTCTATAAATCAGAATAGACCACGTTACTATTCAGGAGAAATTCTTTACATTCAAACAGTAACTTTATAATGTCAAAATAACCGGTAGGTATTAATCAGTATCTGGGCTATGTAAATATTTGCTTGTTTCCATAGTGATTGGCAAGCCCAGATACAGAAAAAAATCCACACATGTTATCACTTCCTAATAATATGATCATAAAAACACGACTCAGACCAGACTGAGAGGAGAATAAACACCATTAATTAAAAGATTTCTAAACTCGGGGAGGAGGTGACAAATGAAGTATTGAGTGCAAAAATGCACAAAGGAGGTAAAATTTACCTTTTTTTTTCCTATTCTGAAGGAAACTTGAGCAACCCTTAATTATCTTCCAAAATGTTATTTGGAATTTTCCAAAAATAAAACATCTGACAACTGCTCAAAGCACACCGCACCCCCACCCACAAAACATACACTTTTCAAGTGGATACACAGCCATGGCTGTGAAGTGTGTTTGAAAAAAAGTGAGACTGTTGGCATTTCACTTGAAATCAACTGAGAAGTTCTTTACTAAAGAAGTGAGAAGCTTAAAGCTGTTTTCCCAAGCTTTAGGGGAGTACAGCATATTACGGAAGAGGAGCATTTGGTCAAAGAGTAAATTAGTAGTGTGGTTCACACATTGCACGAGAAATCGACACAGGAACCACAGTTGTCTTAAATAATCAGTCCCGTTAACGGGCCTTTGGTTATGAAATTTCTTCACAAAGCAGTCACCAGCGCAAAGGCTGTTTTTAGAAACACTTTGTTCTTCTGATATCGGCTAGGATAATGCGGCACCTTCCCCCACCCCCCCCCCCCCCGCCCGAATGATTTCTAAAAATAAAAACAAACACAAAAGCACAAACACAGCCTCAAGTAGCAAGAGAAGAAATGAACATGCCACAGAAGGTTATTTCAACAGGTACTTAGTTAAATAGACACTCAAGGGGAGAAAGGCAGACGGAGATCCTCAATGGAGAGAAGTCCAAATGGAAGACTATTCTGAGGGATCCTTTTCTGAGCACTTGGTAAGACCAAATTTAAAGCATCACACTAAGGGGAGAAATTGAAGGAATTACACAGCTATTGGAGACTATCTCATGTAGATGCAAATATACAAGCTAATAAAATATTTAAATATCATTAAAACAAACCATATAAATTACAAAGGGACAACAAAGAATTCCTAAAAAAAAAAAAAATACAATACCCAGATCCCTGACAGATTTCACTCTGTAACTCAATATAATTTTTTTTTTTATTTGACAGAGAGAAATCACAACTAGGCAGAGAGGCAGGTGGAGAGAGAGGAGGAAGCAGGCTCCCAGCCAAGCAGAGAGCCCGATGTGGGGCTCGATCCCAGAACCCTGGGATCATGACCGGAGCTGAAGGCAGAGGTTTTAACCCACTGAGCCACCCAGGTGCCCCACTCAATGTAAATTTTTAAGCAGAAAACTTGATAAACAAAATTAACATAGCAGCAGATTAGAAGAAAATATATGTGAATCCTATAATAGACAATTACTTTGCATCCTTAATATACAAAGAATTACTATAAATCAATAAGGGGAGTGCCTGGGTGGCTCAGTGGGTTAAAGCCTCTGCCTTTAGCTCGGCATGATTGCAGGTTCCTGGGATGGAGCCCCACATCCGGCTCTCTGCTCAGCAGGGAGCCTGCTTCCTCCTCTCTCTCTGTCTGCCTCTCTGCCTACTTGTGGTCTCTGTCTGTCAAATAAATAAATAAAATCTTAAAAAAAATTTAAAAATAAGAAAGAGGCAAGCAACAGGGGAAAAACAAAAAACAGACTGGACAGGAATGTACAGGGAAAAGGTAAATCTAATATATATTTGAAAATACGATCACTACACTACTATCAAGTGACTTTATAATTAGAAGAACGATTATACTATTTCCACACATCCTCATCAAAGCTGGTCTAAAAAACACTCAGGTTTCACTGCTTCTTTGGGTCCTCGTTTCCTTATGATGGTTCTTGCGTCACACAAAACTTATATTAAATAAATTGATATACTTTTGTCTTGTCGATTTGTCTTTTGTTATAGGGCCCGTGGCTGGGAACGTGAAATAGTAGAGGGAAAAATGTTTTTCCTCTTCTACAATGTCATGTAAATAGATGCTATTATTTGTTTTGTAACTGCTTATTTCACTGAGCATAACATCCTCAGTGTTCCTCCATGGTTACCATGTAGCAAAATTGCCTTCCTATTTAAGGCAGAATAATATTCCATGGTCTGTATTCCACAGGTATGTTTAATGATACACATGAAATGCTTCTATCATATACAATAATTAAAGTAAAAATAAAATTTAAAACTGTGCCTCCAAGGGTACATCTATGAAAATCCTTTTGTCAAAATACACAATGTAATTTCAAGGAAATTACATCTTGATTGAATATATATTTCTATAGTCTGAAAACATATACTTACTTGTTTTCGCTTCCCCGAGTTGGGAGAGAACTGTAAAACGTGGTGGAGTTTGAAAATTAAGAAATAAAGAAAAGAGAACAGAGAGAGAATCTTCTATTGAATGATTTAGTTATGTGCTAGGGACTGTTGTAAGCACCTTGCATTTTTAAGCTCATTTGATTGTCGATTACCCTGTGTGGTAGATCTTACTACTGCCCCCAGTTTACCAGGGTCCTGTGACTTCCCCAGGTGCTACCGTTAACAGCTGAACACCTGCCCTCCAACGATAGAGATCTTAGTTCTCAACATACCTGAGTATTCTATTTAGGAAGCTACCACATCTGTTTACAAGGCTTGGGAGGTGGAATTTCCAAAAGGTTTTTTTTATTAATTTTATGCTTCTTATCAATTCAGTTGCAGATACTAATCAATGAAATGACCATCAGTGAGGGAGATGTCCATAGAAGGAACTAGGACAAACCAGCCTGGAGGGAAAAACAGAGTAGACATGATTGTGGTCAAAGTCAAGACTCAGATGATCACAGGCTTGTGAGATTTGTTTCTTCAATTTTTTTTTAAAGATTTTATTTATTTATTTGACAGAGAGAGAGATCACAAGTAAACAGAGAGGCAGGCAGAGAGAGAGAGGAGGAAGCAGGCTCCCCACAGAGCAGAGAGCCGGTTGCGGGGCTCGATCCCAGGACCCTGAGAACATGACCTGAGCCGAAGGCAGCGGCTTAATCCACTGAGCCACCCAGGCGCCCCTGAGATTTGTTTCTTCATTTTTTTCTTTTTTCTTTTTTCTTTTTCTTTTTTTTTTTTTTTTTAAGATTTACTTATTTATTTGCGAGAGAGAGAAAGAGAGAGAGATAGAGAGACCAATTGCAGCATGGGGGGGTAGGGGGTGGTGGTGAGGGAGAGGGAATTAAGTCTTAAGCAGACTGTGCACCGAGCGAGCGTGGAGCCTGAGGCGAGGTTCAATCTCATGACTGAGATTATTACCTGAGCCAAAATGAAGCGCCCCTCACTTAACCAACTGCACCACCCAGCCACTCCTATTTCTTCACTTTTAAAATGTTTATGGCTAGCTGGGACACCTGGGTAGTGAAATCAAGAGTCCAACACTTGATTTCAGCTCAGGTCCCGATCTCAGTGTCATGCGATCGAGCCCTGCGTTGGGGTGTGAAGATGGGAAAAATCTCTCTGTTAATGGACAGAGAAATATTGACCAAAGAAAACACTTCCCTGATTCTTTGCTGTAGATTTCCAGTGACTGCCCTCAGGGAGCTTACAGGCAAGCAGGAAATATGGACGTTACACAGACTAACACATAAATATATGTGATCACAAGGTATGATACGTTCTAGGAAAAAAGCGCAGCATGTTCTAAGAGAAGATGAGAGGCATGGCTTGATTTAGACTGGAGGTTCTGGGGAAGCAGAAAAGTCTAGAAAGTGACATTTACACCTAGACTTGAAGGATGAGGTGAAGAGGAGTGGGGCTGGAGATTTTGAGATTGAGAAGGATTTGGTCCAGTAGAAATAGGACAGGACAGTGACACCCGAGAGCTAGGAATCCTGGCTTTGCCCGCCATGTTGGATTCGGGTTGTGTTCTCTGTGCTTGGAGAAGCCAGTGATCTGAGGGGAAACATTAAGATCTAATTTGCAATTTAAAAGAAACCTAGAGGCTGCTGAATGGAACAGGCATTAGAATGGGGTAGGAAAGGGGCGCCTGGGTGGCTCAGTGGGTTAAAGCCTCGGCCTTCAGCTCAGGTCATCCAGCCCTGCATTGGGCTCTCTTGCTCAGGGGGAGCCTGCTTTCCCCTCTCTCTCTGGCTGCCTCTCTGCCTACCTGTGATCTATCTCTGTCAAATAAATAAATAAAATCTTAAAAAAAAAAAAAAAAAGAAGAAGGTAGGAAAAAAGGAAGGAAGAAGCCTCTGCAGGAGTCCTATGGGATAGCCGGTCCTTTGGACTAAGGTGCCTGGAGGGAAGGTGAAGGTTGAGGCAGATCTAAGAGATATTTCTGAGGCAATAAATACTCATGCCCCCCCCCCACCATGTCCCAGTAATAAATCTCCACTTCTTTTTTTTTTTTTCATCCCAGATGGTTTAAGTGGAATTCTGTTATTTACTACCAAAGGAATCAGGACTACTGATCAGTCCATGCCTGTTCAATTGTCTGAGCCTTGGAACATGTGCTCCCACCACTTGGGAAGAAACTACCCCTTTCTAGGTGGAAATTTTCCCAGTAAGGCCCAATTAACTTGCTCAGAATTGGTCACCCGCTCTAAGTCCCCATCCCACTGCATACGCACCTCTGTTTATTGCATGATATGTGTTGGTCTGTCTACCCAGCTCCTTGCACTGTGCCTGCCACGTAGGTTTACTCCATAAATGTTTTTGAACGAAGCAAGAATGCCAGGCCACAGGAAGAGAGGGAAGGGGAAACAGAGAAAGAAAGAGGAAAGTAGAAGACAATTGGCTTTTCCTGGTCACTCCTGCTTTGGTCAGCATGTAAGATGTTAATGGGAAGCAGTGGGCAACCCCCTTAAATCTGGCTGGCTTCTTGTGCAGAAACCACAGTTTCACTGGCAATTTTAACCAAATTAAAAACAAATTTGTCCCCAGGGCCTTCGATCAGAGGCACTGGGTGGGCATGGAGTTCTCAGAATCAGTCATTTACCAGGCAAGTCTCACCCTGGGGGAGCCCAGAATCTTGACACAGGTGGCGTGCGCACCCACTCCGGGGGAGCTTCTTTGAGTTTAGAAAATCATTGAGTTGGAATCTGCATTCTAACTCATGGGGCTGTATAAAAAAATAAACACTCCAGATACAACCACAGCCAGGCTCATACTATGGCCGCAGACAAGCCATTTCCAATCTGTTTAGACCACGAGCGTCTAGCTCCGTCTCACGGAGACCAAGTATTTGGAATGCTGTATTTCTCTCCTTTTTGATCAATGTCCTGAGGCAGGTCACTGGATATTATCTTTTCTAAAAGTCAGAGGAAACAAGGATAGATGGCTGCCCCGAAAGGGTCTGGAATGAAGAAGGGAAGCTCTCTGTCCCACTGGTGAAAACCGTCAAGCTTAATAGAATACATTTTACAATATATTTACAATATATACATCATTTGTTTGGGCTTTCAAGGGCCTCCCTAAGGACTGTGTCCTCTCTGCTCTGCCATTCTTCGTAGTTAAAGGTCAGATATACACAGGGGACAAAGACCCACACTCAAATATGTTACAGGTGAAGTCATGTTTTTAAGTGCATGTTAATTCCTGAGGTCTAGCTTTAAGTTTATAATTCTCAATTTCTCTTGGTAGGAAGGACGGAACCAAATGCTGATGAGTCGATGTTCATGGCCAGAACCGGAACCAGCTGAAAGTTAAAAACAAAACAAAACAAAAACAAAAACAAAAAAGGGCTTAAATAAATACTTTCCAGAATCAAAGAATTTATTTTTCTTTTCCTAAAATAATTAAAACAAAATTGGGAGGAGGTGGTCAGGCGAGAAAATCTGACATCAAAAAAAAATTCACATAGTTTGGGAGTTTTGTGGAAGGCTGGAAAAGAAAAATAGACACAATCTCTCTCTCTCTCTCTCTCGGAATTTGCTCTCCAAAATAAAAAATATTGATATAGGCTCACAACAAAAAGACACATAGACAACTGCACAAACATTGAAAAAAATTAAACAAGAGACCCAAATATTGATAGAAACACTTCCTCGGACTTGTACAATTTGTTTTTGTTGCACATTTATTTTTCTCACTTTTCTTTTATATCAAAGAGGCATGTGGCTGAGAACGTCCAGAGAAGAACAGATCAAAGGCTGGCTGGAGAGAGTTGGGGGCCCCAGGCCCCGGGGCCAGGACCACTGCAGGTCCTTCCTGGAGAGAGTTTGCAGAGTCCATGGCTGGAAGCGGCCTTGCCAGGGAAGAACTGAGTTCTACACCTGCCCCACCCCCAATTTTCTAAAACTGGGGTTTTGGTGCCTTGAATCTGGGAAACGGAAATGATAATCACCCACTCTGGTTATTTCCCACTGAAGTTGGAGGAATTAAAAACCCTCTAAAGATACCTATGGAAGGCTTACCTTTCGAGCCTTCTGGAAGGCTCATTCTTTAGGCATTAGCTATTTTAATCCAGACAAAATCCTAGAATCCAGGATTCTAACATTGTTTCATGCTGTTCCCAATACGCCTAAACACATCCAGAAAGAAATGAGCCTTGTTGTGTTAAAAAAAAAAAAAAAAAAAAAAAGATGTAAAAATTGCTGCTGAAATCTTGCTCAGCAAAGAAGATATTTATTCAAAGTAATGACTCACAGAAGAGAAGGGAAGAAGGAGCCAGGAGGAGAGAGAAGATTAGTGGGCAGTGAATAAATATAACCGTCCCAGGCTCTCTCCTGACATTTCTTCTTAAGAGATATTGTAATAGGAGAGGAAGTCACCAAGAACACAAACGGGAGGGGTGGTCCAGGGGTCTGGAAGAGTTTGAGAAATCTCTTAAAGGGAAAATATTGCCCCAGGGTGCACAGGGTGGAAGACGAAAGGAATCCTTTTCTTGGTGAGCAAGGAAGCACAAAGCTGGTTCTTTTGGGAAAGGTTAGACACTAGGGGAGAGCGTACAGTGATAATAGCCAGAGTTTTGGGTCCAAGGACTACTGTTTACATCTTCCCTCCACTTCCCATTACCTATGTGACCCCAGAGAACCGGGGGTCTTCTTGCACTTCTGGGATTTAGGGGGGGTAGTTGTCCAACATCTCTCAGAGGGCTGCGGTAAAGGATACAGGGGAGGTCATAGATGATTTGCAATCTGCTTGGCACATAGCTGGCACTCAAATGGTATTCCTTTTTTTTTTTTTTTTTTTTTTCAGGAAAGGTCCACAGAATCAGAAATTGTTATGCGTGCATGAATTTTTCATCAATAATCATTGATGACATAAAGCTTCTTATTTAAAATGCACTTAAGTATTTCAAAAGTAGTTTAATCTAACTTATACCAAAGTATAATTATACTTACAAGCATAATTGCTAGATAGGAGTCAGTTTAGGGAACCAGTCATTTAAAAGTATAGTATTTGGCAACATGAATTAATCTCTATCATCAAAAGTCCTAGGGAAAGAGTTTGACTTTTTGAGTCATTGAATAGACTTTACACCAACATGATATTGCTGCCAGAGAGGAATTTGAGAAGTCCGGAAATATCGAAGTCACTTGCACAGATGAAGCACCTGCAAAAAAAGAAGAAGAAGAAGAAGAAGAAGAAGAAGAAAAAAAGGATGGGGGCGGGAGGGAATGTTGACAACAATTTAAATTAAAATGGAAGGCTCCCAGGTCCTGATCCCCACTTAACTTTCTCTGTGACAGTTTGGGCTTTGATCTTTGTACATCTTAACTTATGACTCCAGGTTTGAATCACCGAAGGAAGCACCTGGCTTTGATTTTAGCTGCTTCATTAAAAAGATTAGAACCCAAATGTTGGCCCACATTTGCCCACAGAGCCAGAAATGTCAAGATGGTCTCGGATCCCTGGAGTGTCTCCTTGGGGTGCCTTGATAGACGGAGCCCGGCCAATCGAATGACCTCACAACACCGCATTGCACAATATTAGGTAGGCACTGACTAGATGCCGTGGACCGCGCCAAGCCCTAACGGTGGTTCTCCAAAGGCAGACAGAAAAGCTTAAAACAAGTTTCATATGCGTGACCGTTTGTGAAAATTTTCAAAATAAATCTACTTCAAACAAAGTTACACACACACACTCACACACACACACACACACACACACACAGTGAGCTCTGTGGTGAACCAGGTGGCAAGATGTCTTGGAGAAGATGACTCTGCCTTTGTCATTTGCCTTGAAACTTGTAATTGTGTGTTTGACTATGCTTTGTAAGTGGAGTCTCCCGTAGGACAGTGGAGCGTGGGGGAGGGACAGGAGGGAGCCTGGAGGGGAAAGCGAAGCACCAGCATCCTGGAGTCTCCTGGCATTGGCTCCACCTCCTGGCGCACCCAGCCCTCCTTGGGTTCACTCTCCCCACCTCCTGGAAGGTGAGACTGTTGTCTTGCACCTGCTTTGGGGCATCTCAACCCCCAGGGGCCCTCGAAGGCTCAGGGTAGGGCATGACGGGGTCCTAGCATCTGCTGTGGGCAGCTCAGCAGGGATAAGCATTTTGCTTGTCTCCATTGTGGTACTAGTCCATCCCTGGGCTTGGAGGCCACGGTCTGCCATGGAGTCTATGGGGAAGCGAGATGCCTGGCTTCTCTCCCCGCTCTGGTGGGGCCCAGCTTATAAAGCCTGTCCGTGGCGGGAGAGGGGAGTCCAGCTGTTGGCTGGCCTGAGTGCACTCAGTTTCTCTGACTTTCAAGGTGAGGATCCCCCAGGAGTCTGTACAGTCTGCAGTGGCCCCAGAGTATCTGGTGCAGTAGGGAGTGTGTCCTCAGACTAGCTCTGCGCCTCGGGAGACCCTCTCCCTCCTCCAGCAGTTGTGCCTCTGGCTTGCTTTTGTCTCTCTGGTCAGCTTGAGGCGCCTGACGGACAAGCTATGGAAAACAAAGTCCTGTCACTTCAGTGATTCCACGTGCGGGTTCAATGTCCTGATATTTGCATTTAAAAGTGACACTGCGGTAATCCGATGATGAATAAGAAAATTCATGTTCGTAATATACATTTTAATTTTTCTTGACTTAGAATAACATTAAATGACAAATAAAAATTCCTTGACAAGTTGAGAGACAAAGGACAGAAGAAATGAAAAAACTTTATATATTGGTACTTTTTTTTTTTTTAAAGATTCCATTTATTTATCTGACAGATAGAGATCACAAGTAGGGAGAGAGGCAGGCAGAGAGAGAGAGAGAGGAGGAAGCAGGCTCCCCGCCAAGCAGAGAGCCGGATGCGGGGCTCAATCCCAGGACTCTGGGATCACGACCTGAGCGAAAGGGAGAGGCTTTAACCCACTGAGCCATCCAGGCGCCCCTATATAGGTACTTTTAATGGACAGTTTTTCTGCTTTTTGAACAAGCGTGCTTGTGTTTTTATTTTACACTGGATTCCCTCTACCATGACCCAGGTGAAAGCTGTGGATAAAGAGTAAAAAAAACCAAAAATCAACAAACTGAGGGTTGCTGGAAGGGAGGAGGTGGGGAGGGGGTAACTGGGTGATGGACACTAAGAAGGGCACGGGATGTCATGAGCATTGGGTGTTGTATAAGACTGATAAATCCTGGGTGCCTGGGTGGCTCAGTGGGTTAAAGCCTCTGCCTTTGGCTCTGATTGTGGTCCCAAGGTCCTGGGATCGAGCCCTGCATTGGGTTCTCTGCTCAGCAGGGAGCCTGCTTCCCCCTCTCTCTCTGCCTGCCTCTCTGCCTACGTGTAACCTTTCTCTCTCTGTCAAATAAATAAATAAATAATCTTAAAAAAAAAAAGACTGAATTCTAACTCTGAAACCAATAATGTGTTATATGTTAATTGAATTTAAATAAACTTTTTTTTTAAAACTCATGGTTTAAAATGTTCACTTCTCAGTTGATTTTGAATGGTTGTGAGGACACAGGAATCTTTCCATTTCTCTCCATTCCCAAATGATTACTTACATTTCTCATAGACCCCAAGGCCAGATCTTTCCTTCTGTTTTCATACCTTTTAGGAACTATTTTACATGTAGAATTTGCTCTTTCTAGGGCTTTTGTGTTGTTGGAACATAATTACTTGTGGCAAACCATAAAATACATACTCCACAACTCTTTATAAAACTTTTCGTAAATAGAAATCTTATAAAGCTAGCTCCCATATAGTCTAGTCTGAGAGTGATCAAAGAAATATACTCCATTAACAAGAAATAAAATTGAAAACAATTCAAATCTTTATTTGGGCTTTTCCTACTGCATGATGAGGCCCATGGATATTCTTGAAATTCCATGTCTTCCTCCCATTCCCTTCCCTCTCACAGTTGAGTTCACCCGGTCAGTGATAGAGCCAGGATCTACAGTCACCCCCTTTGCCATTATAGTTATAGTTATGTCAATGGTTGTCAAATTTTAGCAAGCAGAATCCAGAATCCTTTGGATGTCTTACAAAAGCAGATTGTTGAGTCCCACTCCCAGAATTTCAGATTCATTGCATTTCTTTTTTTTTAAGATTTTATTTATTTGAGAGAGAGAGAACACAAGTGGGGTGAAGGACGGAGGGAGAAGAAGGCTTCCTGGTGAGAAGGGAGCCTGATGCAGGACTCGATCCCAGGACCCTGGGATCATGACTTAAACCAGAGGCGGACACCCAACTGACTGAGCCACCCAGGTGCCCACATTCTGCGTTTCTAACAAGTTCCCAGGTGATGCTGCCACTGCTGGTCCGGGACCACACTTTGAGAGCCACTGACTCTGTAGCAGTTTAAAGTCTGTACAAAATAAATTGCAGAAAGGACCTTCATTTTCCTAGTGCTTTCTCACACAAAGGAAGGATACTTAGCCTTGTGATGTTCTTCGCACGGAGGAAAGATACTCACCTGCTAACAGTTTTCTTTAAACCTTCAGGCCCGGGGCGCCTGGGTAGCTCAGTGGGTTAAGCCTCTGCCGTCAGCTCAGGTCATGATCCCAGGGTCCTGGGATTGAGTCCCCATCGGACTCTCTGCTCAGCGGGGAGCCTGCTTCCCCCTCTCTCTCTGCCTGTCTCTCTGCCTACTTGTGATCTCTGTCAAATAAATAAATAAAATCTTAAAAACAAACAAACAACAGAAAACCTTCAGGCCCATTTTGCAGTGCTGGCCACTGCTGCCAAGACCAGCTCTTCCAAAGGTCTGGGTTACCAGTTAGCTCCTGCGCAGTGTGCGGAGGTGTCAAAACAGATCTGGGCGCTTCTCATCCAACCACTGCAATGACGGACACTGCTCTCAAAAATCAGGGATGACAACACACTTGGATGTTCTTTGTGCCCGTAGAAGTAGTTGAACACTATCAGTCAGCTTGGAGTTTCCAGTTACACAGGACAATGGGAATCCCCAACCGCGCTGCTAGAAGCCTGCTCACTTTTGCTCTGGCATAAGTTAGTGTAGTAATTTTTTTTTAAGATGTGTTCATTATAGGGGCACCTGGGTGGCTCAGAGGGTTAAAGCCTCTGCCTTCGGCTCAGGTCATGATCCCAGGGTCCCGGGATCGAGCCCCGCATCCGGCTCTCTCCTTGGTGAGGAGCCTGCTTCCTCCTCTCTCTCTCTCTCTGCCTGCCTCTTTGCCTACTTGTGATCTCTCTCTGTCGAATAAATAAATAAAATATTTTTAAAAAATATGTGTTCATTATACAGATAATTTTAAAAATTTACAGGCAATTTGGAAAAGAAGGGGTAAATGACCCATAATCTCACTACTCCCACAAAGCTGATATTGGCATTGTGGTTTATTGCCTTCTAGTCTCATTTCTATTCATATTATTTAACATGGTCGTAATTTGTAATTACATTGTCAATAACTCTTCTTTCACTTAACATTATACAGGATAATAATCTGTGTAATTACTTAGATTTCAAATGCGGAAGAGTCTTTAAATGTCCACAGCATTTCCTCCAGTTGGTATTATGATACAATCAATGGTCATTATTTAAGATAGACCCAACCTTTCACTTGGATTCCAGGGGCTTTTTTGTTTGTTCATTTTTGCTCTGCAGTATTTATTCAGATGGTTCACTGCTTCCCCCAAGACAAGGGGGCCTTCTCAAACACTACTTAGATATCTCCAAGTTCACAGGTCAAACCAGCGACCTGTCCTTTAGGTGGAGGCCAGCTCACTCTTGTGGGTTTCACACTCCACTCCTTCACTCCTATTTCTGTCTCCAGAACTGGGCAGCAAGACAGTTCTTCACTAATTTCCTCATTATAAATGCTTCCTTCATTTATTTCGGGGAAGAGGCCCTCTTTTCCCACCAGAATTCTTTTACTTTCCCATTCATCCATCCAAGTCCTACCAATCCTGCAGGCCACAGTGATGTGGTCTACGTCCTACCCCGTTCAGACCAGAATGCAGCTTCCCATGCGGTGCTAACATACCCTGTTCATATCGGCTCCATTGTCCGAGGGAGCACAGAGACCCCTGGGCTAAGGGCTGTTGTCTTACAGTCTCTGCCTCTGTGCTGCATTAACCTACAAAAACAGGGATCGGGACAGAAGTAAGATGTGATCAGGCCGCTGAGGTTCCTGCAGGAACCACTGTTCTATTGTATGAGGTTTCCTGTTGGAAATTAACTTATAAGGTTTCAAAAATCAAATATTGATTAGGGAAGAAATAAATCTTACTAATCCAGAGAATCAAGGATAACTTTACCAAAAGATAAGCACAGAAGAGAGTGCCAAAAACCCCATTTTCTTTAAGACAAAGAGGCTTTGTAAATAAACACACACATGCGCACACACACATTAATGAAGAAGTAAAGACGCATGTGTAGGAACTAGGGTGAGCTGTAAAGTGTCATGAAGAAACTAAGAAAGTAGTTTGTAGTCTGGAATTCCTCCCTGCTCGGAATCTGATCCCTGTCCCACTCTATCCACACATCCCCTACACACACACACAAACATGCCCAGTCTACACAAAAACTCACACACACAGTGTCTGGCAAGACATTAGGAAGTTTTTCATTCATGTATCCCACCACCAAATGGTGGTGGGATACATGAATTTTCCGTTACTTTAGAATTTTCCGTTACTTTAGAATTTTCCTTTACTTTAAGGAACTCATGGAGAAAAATTGAGTGAAATGAAAAGGCAGCTACTCATCACATAGAAACTTGTCAGATCACTACAGTAATGCACCTGAAAGTCATGCAATGCTGTGTGTCAACTATACTCAGACATCAATGAATAAATCAATTCACCAAAATAAAAGGCGGCTATTAAATTGGTCCCTCGAACCATGTTTCTGTACTGCAAAAGTGAGCTGAACTATTAAGCAATTTTTCAGTACTTTTAGCTGATACTAAGCTCAAGCTCTCCTTATTGCAGCTGTAACTTATCTAACTACGTGAATCAGTGCTACATTTTGACTATGAAGACACATCCTAAGTCAGCTTTGTCTTCCACCATTTGTGGGGAGTGGGGTTTGGGGGTGGAAAACAGCATTCTGTAAAACAAAGAAAGACGGATTCTGCCTTCAGAGATTCACCCATAAGTCCCTCTAATTTCATGTCAACACGCACACATTTTTCTGAGCGAAGAATTTGGCCGAGCCCAACCAAATGCTAATTTAATGTTCTTGTAAGATTTAACAAATTATGTGTAACTCGGTGCATATGCTCATCAAGTTTTTAGAGATGAAGAGCATATTCACCCTAGTCAATATTCATATCTTTGAGAAAAGTTCTTTTTTTTTTTTAATGTATTGGTGCTTTGACATAAGCTCGAGTGAATCTGCTTATTTATTCTGAGAGGACGGTCTTAATTCGTCCATCAGAAGAGAGAAAAGATTTGCTCTCTCATTATGATGTTTCCTTAATCATACCTGAACTTTGAGCAACAACCTTGATTGGTTGGCTCTGCGTTACCATCTATAACAACCGGAAAATACATATGGGTTGCATGAATTTGAAATCTCATCTGACATCTGAGTAATGTTAATCTTGTTTATATGACAACCTCATTATGGCATATAATTGCCCAGCAATCTCCTAGCAAGTACTGGGTTAAAAATGCCTGGAAGATGCTTGTTCTTCTCATTATTAATTAGCGCGTGTCCACTTCGCCAGATCCAGTGCCCAAACTTCATTTGTTATGTTCAGCCAAATGCATGAATAGCTTTGGAGTAATTATTTTCCAACATCATCTAATACCTCTCTGCACATCAATTAAAAATCCTCTTAACAAGGAACTGCATTTTGTTTGAGATCAAATGCCTGGTCCAAAGCTATATCAATCATGTAGAGCTAATTAGTGGCTCGGCTTTATATCATTTGTTTTACTTTATTATTTCATTGTACACTTCCTTATGAAACCAATTGAACAATTTTAAAATCTTTGTTCAATTAATTGACGGCTTAAAGGCCAGCTACCTAGTCGGGCTTTCTTCGCTTTGAAAGGAAATACACGTAAAGATGGGCAGAGACGGGGAACCCCATAGATGTGTTATTATACCTATTTACTTTCTGAAGTACCCGCTCTATAGATACAAGTTTTAAAAGGTTTATCACCACTCTTTTTCGGCTTGCAAATGATTCATTGCTCACCGTACCTTTATAGCTTTTCTCTACGTGGAAAACCATTTCGGAAGGATGAGTTGAAACAATAATAGGAGATGTAGGGCAGTTAATCTCGGAGACTGCGCATAGAAGCTCTCTAAATTACTGTGTATTTCTGTCAGCATTTTATAAACTGGTTGTCCAGCTTTCTTCCTTAGTGCAAAAAAGTGCTGAGCTGTGAAAACGGTTCAGTAGCACTCCTTTGGGGTCTGGATAGAGCTGTGGATTCCAATACAAATATGAATGAATTAAATGCATACTAACTACCCAAAGTGGGAAACTCTAATGAGGAGGACAAATTCCAGCTCTTTAGAATTTCCGCTGGCTCATCAGAACCGGGCCTCAGTGTGGGACAGACAGGGGCAGGAGAGGGCTGCCTCCTTGGCCCCCAGTGT
This sequence comes from Meles meles, assembly GCF_922984935.1. NCBI lineage: Eukaryota > Metazoa > Chordata > Mammalia > Carnivora > Mustelidae > Meles > Meles meles. Next base: position 77,096,252 of record NC_060077.1, read on the forward strand.
GCGCCATCCTGGCCTGTGGCTTCTGTCACACGCAGCCTCCCTTGGGGCACTCCTCTCGATGGATGAAATCTCCCCAGTTCACCAAATCCTGGGGCAAAGTGGCCCTGGCACTCACAAAGCCTGTCCCAATTAATGCAAAATCAGGGAGTTCATCGTGGAAAAAGGAGAACTCATTTGCTTCAACACCGGGCTCCTCTGAACGGCCCCCTTCCTCCCAAACGTGAATCCACTCTCCCTAAACAAAACTGACAAATCGGCAGATGTCAGGGCCTCTGACAAATGGGCTGGGTTCTCTTTGGTCTGTGCCAGAAGGGGGGAAATCAAGACCAAATTTTCTGAATAGTTAGGCAGGATTTAAAAATGCTTCAGAGTTCGCAAGTATGGAAATGAATGGCATGTATGTACACATTTATTACTTTGAAAATAAACGGATGGGAGAGATTCTGTCCAAGGATAAGAAGGAGGAGAAATTTTTTAAGAAAGCCTTTACAAGGTTTGAAAATCCTCTAGAATCACTGGGGGGGGGGGGGGTGGAGATTAAAAGGTTTGGGAATCCCCTAATTTACTCGTTCCTCACCCAGACGTCTGTTCTTTATAATGATTAAGTTACTAACCTTTATTTGTCAGTAATAATTGAATTTTACACCAAAGTGAATTATCGCAACAAATGAACTGCTCTGCCGCAATTTTAAATAGCCTCCTTTGCAAATTATCTCCTGTGATTTATATTAATCCTATAGGGAAGGCAGAGAAAAATTGTATGAGGATGGATGGTTTGGATTTAATGTAAATGGATAAAAGTATGTGATAGTTTCTCATGGTTCTGCAAATGAATTTAACATGATACCCTCCTGGCTCCAGTATTCATTTCAAAGTCTGGGTAGCAAGTTTAAATATAAATCTTCAAAAGGTCTGCAGGTTAGACCATGGCGAGCTCCACTCTAAGAGAGAGTGAGAGCCTGATGGAGGGAGAGAGAATTTCACTTACGGCCACATTACTTTCATTCCCTCCCAAAATCTGTGATTCACAGTGTTAAGTACCTCGATGAAACCCCTTTGGCAATTAGCCGAGGGACTCATTTGGTTGTATCAATTTCCCTTTTCCTGCTGATATAGACTTAGATTCACATTCTGTTTCTTCCTCAAATCCTATCCTAGAACTCTTGCCCTCTGACTTTCCTGCCTAATTTCTGCCCATCCTTTAATGTTTTTCTCATGTTCCAGCAACTCTTAAACCTTCCCCGGTTGTTCTCACTCATGTTTGCCCCAACATTTGTGATAACAGGAATCATCTGGGAAGTATAGATTCCCAGACCTCTCTTCTAGAGATTCTGAATGAATCCATTTGGAGCGGGGGCCCAGGAATCTGTATGTTTAACAAGCAACCCACTCAATTTATATCATCAAGAAAGTTCTAAAAACACACTAGGAGAGGGGTTGGGTCATGTTCTCGGAATGCCTAGGCAATTACAGCATTGACTACACATTTCTGTCCATCCTGCAATCTCTCTCTCTCAAATAAATAAATAAATCCTAATAAATAAATAAACCCCCCAAAACCCAAAGGGATAAAAATCAGAATATAAATTTCAAAAGTACCTGAAATTAGAAGCTTTGAAAAGTGTTCACAGTTCATGAACATTTTAACATAAAGAGATGAAAGTAAAAATTCTAGTTATGGAGATGTCGATGATATATTGAACTTTGGGTCACTTATTTTGTTTGATATTGAACAAATCGAGCCACATTTTAAAGAGAGCTCTGATTCTCCCTTCTGCCTTCTTGATATTATATTTTGGCAGATTTTCTAAGAGGAACATTATTTCATCAATGTCATGCTCACTTTCTACACAAAGCTCACAATATCTTTATGACTGACACATACGGAGATGGTGTCAAGGTCTTTGATTTGTGCTTGTGTTTATTTGTAAAATACATTTAGCCCTAGTTCAAATATGAGAGCTCTTTTCGAACTTGAGGGTCAGGAAAAAATATATATATAGATTCTCCTACTAAACAACATCTTCCTGAATATTAGAGAATATTTTGAGAACTAAGTCTGCATATAAATAAAAGTTCTATCTAGGAGAAAAAATTGAAGATACGCAAAAGAAAGAAAATCACAGCTAAATATTGTGTCTAGTATTTGTACTGCTGAAAGATAATTGCCGTATTTTCTCCATTCTTCAAAATTCATTGAAAAATTTCAATGTTTAAGGAAGTGTTTCCCAGAGTTTATTTCAGAAGACTAGTCCCCAGAGATGCTCCAGTTAAAGAAGCTAGAGTTTGAATAAATTTGTGAAGTTCTCCTTCCCCACTAAGCCATTCACTTGGAGCTTCCAGGAAGCACATTAGCATATTAAAGTCTCAAACAAATCCTGCAGTAAAGACATGAATTTGCTTGGTTTTATCCCTTGATTCCCCTAAATAATTATCCTTTCCCACACATACTTTGACAGTCTCCAAGGGTATCCTTTTTGTAAAACAACAGGTGTGAGGGGTGCCTGGGTGGCTCAGTGGTTTAGGCCACTGCCTTCGGCTCAGGTCATGATCTCAGGGTCCTGGGATCGAGTCTCTCTGCTCGGCAGGGAGCCTGCTTCCCTCTCACTCTCTCTGCTTGCCTCTCTGCCTACTTGTGATCTCTCTCTGTCAAATAAATAAATAAAAAATCTTAAAAAAAAAAAAAACAGGTGTGACATTCTAAATATCTAAAGACCAGGATAGCAGGGAAATGACCACTCAAGAGAGACACTGGCTCTAAACATACAAGATGGCTGCAGCACCATATTAGATCGGATCATCCCCATGAAGAACTCTATGGAGAAGTGTCTGTTCATATCTCCTGCTCATTTTTTGATTGCGTTATTTATTTTTTGAGTGTTGAGTTTGGGAAGTTCTTTATAGATCTTGGATATCAATCCTTTACCTGTCATATCATTTGCAAATTTCTTCTCCCATTCTGTGGGTTGTCTTTTAGTTTTGTTAACTGTTTCCTTTGTTGTGCAGAAGCAGAAGGCATCCAAATGGCCAACAGACACATGGAAAAGTGCTCAACATCACTAGACATCAGGGAAATACAAATCAAAACCATAATGAGATACCACCTTATACCAGTTAGAATGGCAAAAAAGAACAAAACAGGAAACTGCAATTGTTGGTGAGGATATGGAGAAAGAGGAACCATATTACACTGTTGGTGGGAAAGCAATCTGGTACAGCCACTCTGGAAAACTGTTTGGAAGTTCCTCAAGATGTTAAAAATAGAGCTACCCTATGACCCAGCAACTGGGTATTTACCCCGAAGATACAGATGTAGTGAAAAGAAGGGGCACCTGCACTCCAAAGTTCATAGCAGCAATGTCCACAATTGCCGAACTATTGAAAGAGCCAAGATGCTCTTCAACAGATGAATGGATAAACAAAATGTGGTACATATATACAATGGAGTATTACTCAGTCATCAAAAGGGATGAATACCCACCATTTGCACTGACATGGGTGGAACTGGAGGGGTTTATGCTAAGTGAAGTAAGTCAGACAGAGAAAGACAATTATCACTCATATGTGGAACATAAACAATGGCATGGGGGACCATAGGGAAGGGAGGTAAATCTAAAGGGGGAGAAATCAGAGGGAGATGAACCATGAGAGACTATGGACCACAGAAACAAACTGAGGGTTTCAGAGGGGAGGGAGTGGGGGGAGTGGGTAATAGGGTGATGGGTTTTTGAGGCGAGTATGTGTTGTGATGAGCACTGGGTATTACATGTAACCAATGAATCACTGAACACTACATCAAAAACTAATGATATACAGTGGCTAACTGAACATAATAATAATAAAAAAGAACTCTATGTAATTTTGTATTTTGGGGCCACACTAGTGGAAAAGACACTAAAAATTAGACTTTTTCCAATACTACAGTTTAACCCAAGTCTCTACACTAAATCAAAATAAAGGCAATATTGATCTTCAAAAAATTTTTGTATTACAATGTTTAATAGAGCTTTAAGAGCTATAAAGGGTTTTTGGGTAAGATAGTGAATTAAAACTCTATTAGAACATCTCTCATCTTCCATATATAAGGACATGATTATTCATAGAAGTGAAAGGGCATAATGAAAGAAGTGTCAAAGACTGGTTGCCAGGGTAGAAAGCAGAAGCTTCTGGAGTGAAACAGAGCCCAGGCATGGTTCAGCTCCTGACTCTACTCTCACCCTCTAGAGACTATACCGGTGAGTCCACAAATCTCTAATATTCCCCCATTCTGGAAAGAAGCAAATTGAATCAGTATCTGCATCTTTCATTCTTCGAGCCTGAAGAAATGGCCTTTGGGAAGAAATGGGGAAAGATGTGATGGGTTTGGCTCTCTGAGGTAGAAATAAGGCTCAGGGCTGCACAAGGAATTGGAAGAGCAAGCTGCATCCTAATGGTAATGGTCTACACCCACAAACCATGTAGCTAAAATCCTAATAAAGAACAATATCGCTGAGAGAGCACAGCTCAGTTATTTTAACAACAACTTTGGCATCACCTAAAAACTCCTACCTTTGCCATCCCTCCAAAGCGCTAAAAAAATGGGTAGAACTCAGTATTGATTAGTAATTGGCTTCAAAGGCTGACAACAGAGACCTATTTATAGTGGTGTCAGGAATTGAAAGCTTATTCTTTCACATAAAATAATTCAAAAGCTGTTTAGTTCAGGGTCAGGATAGTGAAACCATAGATTTACAAAGCATTCGAAGTCCTTCTCTCTTTCTTTTCCTTCATCAATAACTTGTGGCATTTATTCTAAAGTTGCAATATAGATGTTACAGATCCAGCCATCATGGTGACATTCCAGGAGGGAAGAAAGCAAAGAGCAAGGGGGAAAAATCCTCATAGCTAAACCAGATCCTTTAAAGAGATATTTCAGAAGCCCCACTTAATGACTTGCAAATATATCTATTGCTATCTACAAATGAAGTTGAGAGATAGTCTTTTCTATCAGGGCACATGGCTTCCTGGAAAAAATACAGTTCATTTGGTTCACTTTCCTTCTGATGTTTTAGTGACAGCTTTTTAAATTTTGTTTGGGGACACCTGGGTGACTCAGTGAAGTGTCTGCCTTCCACTCAGAACATGATCCTACGGTCCTGGAATCAAGGCCCAAGCCCCTGTTGTTAGCCTCCCTACTTAGTGGGGAGCCTGCTTCTCCCTCTCCCTCTCCCTCTGCTTGTGCTCACTCTCTCTCTCTCTCTCATGAATAAATAAAATTTTTTTAAATTTAACTTTTGTTTTAAACTTAAATATTTACAACTTTCTAAAGTCAGAACTACAAAAAAATGCATATTCAGATAAGTCAAACTTCTATGACTCCTTTTGGTGATTTTAAAAAATATTAATTCTTCCATTTTTCAAATAATTCACAATATATCAATATTTAGAAATACTCCTTATTCCTGTTTTGATCTACATAGTACCCTACTGCAAGGATGCACCATGTTTTACTCAACCTGGTCCCTATTGATGAACATTTGGGTTGTTTTCTCTCTTCTATTACTACAAATAATGTTGAATTAGTAGTCTATAGAACACATCTCTTCAATTTTTGCCAGCATACCTTTGTGACAGATTTCTAAAAGTGAGATTCAGAGGTCAAAGCTTACATGTTTGTAATTTTGCTAGACATTGCCAGTTCTTTTTCAAAGTTACCATTTTTTTAATTACCATCAGTTAAATGTCTTTCCTTCAACTGCCTTCCCAATAAAGCATGTTGTCAAACTTCTGGAATTTTGTCAATTTGACATGAGAGATAATATCTTTTTTAAAATTTTTATTTATCTGGGGGGAGAATACAGAGGGAAAGTCAGAGGGAGAAGCAGACTCCCCCCTGAACAGAGGACCCAATGTGGGGCCCAATCCCAGGACCTGAAAATCATGACCTGAGCCAAAAGGCAGACAATTCACTGACTAAGCCACCCAGCAGAACCTAAGAGATAGTGTCTGGCTGTAATTTTATTTTGCATTTCTCTTATTAGGAGGAAGAGAGATTGAGTACCTTTTCACAAGTTTAAGAGACACTGCATCTTTTTTTTTCTTTGAATGGTGTCTTCATTTCGTTAGATCATTTTGCTATGGTTCTTGGTCTTTTTCTTCTCTGATTTAAGAAACTTTATAAATATAAGGGACATTCTCCCTTTGTGATGTCAGTTGCAAATGGTTTTCTCCATTTGTTTGTTGTCTAGTTTGCTTCTGATAATTTTGCTATGAAAATGTGGGTTTTTTTCCCAAGCTCATGGATACAGAGAACAAAAGAGTGGTTGCCGGAGGCAGGAAAGCTGGGGGTGCAGGGTTTGGGGCTGGGCAAAATAGGTGAAGATGGTCAAAACGTACAAACCTTTCAGTTAGAAAATAAGTCAGTCATGAGGATGTAATGTACAGCATGGCAACTAATGTTGCTAATGCTCTATTACACAGATGCCTGGGTGGCTCCATTAGTTAAGGGTCTGTCTTCTGTTCGGGTCATAATCCCAGGGTCCTGGGATGGAGTCCCGCATTGGGCTCCTTGCTCAGTTGGAAGCCTGCTTCTCTCTCTGCCTGCTGCTCCCCCTGCTTGTGCTCACTCTCTCCCTCTACCTGACAAATAAATAAATAAATAAATCTTTAAAAAATAATACTGTATTATACATTTGAAAGTTGCTAAGAGAGTAGATCTTCAACTTCTCATCACAAGAAAAAATCATTCTGTAACGATGAACTATGCATGGTGACAGATGTTTACTGGTGACTGCTTTGCAGTGTACAAATATCAAATGATTATGTTTTACACCTGACACTAATACAATAGTGTATGTTAATTATGCTTCAATAAAATTTTTTTTATTAGAAAATGTGGGGTTTTTTTTAAAGCAATACAATTATTCTGGATTTTTAAAAAAGATTTTATTATTTATTTGACAGAGAGAGAGAGAGAAATCACAAGTAGGCATAGAGGCAGACAGAGAGAGGGGGAAGCAGGCTCCTTGCTGAGCAGAGAACTCAATGCCAGGTTCAATCCCAGGACCCTGAGATCATGACCTGAGCCAAAGGCAGAGGCTTAACCCACTGAGCCACCCAGGTGCTCCTTCTTTTTCCTTTCAAATAAACTTTATAACCAACATGTCTTGTTGAAGAAAAAGAAATTATGGTATTTTTTCTTGATATTAAATTAAAATTATCTTTGCAATACTGAATCTTTCTAAGAAAAAAAGGTGTTTTGGGGTGCCTGGGTGGCTCAGTTGGTTAAGCATCTGACTCTTGATTTCAGCTCAGATCATGATCTCAGGATTGTGAGATCAAACCCTGTATTGGGCTCTATGTTGAGTGGAGAATCTGCTTAGGATTCTCTCCCTCTGCTCCTCCTCCACCCCTGCTCATTCTCTCTCTTAAAAAAAAAAAAAGTCTCTTATATCTTCATTTGATAGTACTCACAAAAGCTATTTTTTTAAGGTTTGTTTTATAACATGTTTATAAACGTCTGTTTTCCCATTGATTCTTGGTTTCTCCAGATTTATAATCATTAGCAAAAAAAAAAAAGATAGTCATTACTTCTTGTTTACCAATTCTTTTGCCTATAGTGCTCTTTCATATAATTGCATATACCTCTGCTACATTGTTCAATAATAATGATTATAATGAGCATCCTTTACTTGTTCTTGGATTTAGCAGAAATGCCTTTGGTGTTTCTCTACTAATTAAGAATCTATCTATCTATTAATTAAGAATCTTTCTATTAAGAAGCCACCTATCATCTCTGTTTAAGGAAATAGCGACACCTTTCTACCTTATTGAGTACTTTTATTGTGAATAGTTGTTAAATTTTTCAAATACATTTCAAATTTTTATATATTTGTTGAGATATCATATGAAATTTTTCATAGATCTATAAATATAATGGATTATAATAATCAATTTTTAAATTTTTTATTGTTACAAAATAATCTCTACAGCTAACATTGGGCTCAAACTCATGACCCCAAGATCACGAGTTAAATGTTTTCCCAACTGACCCAGCCATGCACCCCTAATAATCAATTTATTTAATATTGAATCCTCTTGCAAAAAATCTCACTTAGTCATGGTATATCATTATTTTGATGTGCTATTGGATTCTGACTAGTAATATTCCATAAGCTGTACTTTTCTTGCTGGTACTTGTAAAAGAGATTGCCATAGAGTTCACATTTTGGAGTAAACTTTGTGTAGTTTTACCTATGCCTCTTTGAATCTCTGAAAGTTTTGGTGTATGAAAGTTGTTAATGAGTCATTGCTTGACTCTATATTGATAAATTTTATCTTCACTGAAATTTTAGCCTTTATCTTTTAAATTTATTTGTCACTTATAATACTTGACCCGATCTCTATCAAGAAACAAGAATGCAACCCCTGCTTCCTTTACGTTTTCATGCCTGATATATCTTTGTCTATTCTTTTATTTTTAGCCTTTCTAAATCTCTTGGCTTTAAATATGTATATACACACAGCATGGAGTTGATTTTTTTTGGTTGGTGTCATTCTGGTCATTTTGTGTAGGTAAATCATGTTTACAAATAAAATTTTTAAGAAGTGTTCATGAGAAGAATATTTCTTGAATTCTTCCTTGCATATTCGTAACAGTTTGTCTATAGCCCTTATGTTTGGAAGTCACTTTAGCTGGGTATAAAATCCTCAGTTCCTTTTTAAACTTGAGTTTCTAAAAAAAACTATGTTACTCCATAATCTTCTGCCATCAACCATAAAAAAAAAAATCTAATAAAAATGTGATCTCTCCTTTGTAAATAACTTTTTTATTCATATTTTTTTTTCTGGTTTTGGAAGAAGCTGTTCCTAGATGTCCAAATGATTTCTTTTAATTTAATATCCATTAATTTGAATAGCATGCATCTTGGTACTGGATGTCCCAGAAATATGATGTCTCCTCTCACTATGCAGTTTTGAGTCTTCCTTTATTTCAGGAATATTTTCTCAAATTATAATTTTTAAGATTTCTTCTTTCCCACTGTTTCTTTTTCTTTTCTTTTCTTTTTTTCTTTTTTTGTTATTCTCTCTCTCTCTTTAAAATAACTTTGTATGAGATGTATGGTGATGTTTAATTTTAAAGTAAATGTTAAACCCCTGTTTTTGATCATGGTAAGGTTGGCATTGGGTGAGAGAATCATGAGGTGAGAAAGTTATGAGGTGAAGGAAGAGGAAGGGAACCTAATACTTGTCTTGGTTCAAAGAGAACACTATATTCAAAGTTAGCAAAACTCTTTGAGTTCTAGTTCTGCTTTATCTTCTCTGAGCCTTGGTTACTCTATCAGTAAAGGGAAAATAGAGTTCTACATATCTCACAGGGTGGCTGTCAGGATCAAATGAGGTACTGAATTTGAAAGAGCTTTTAAGAGCATTATAAAGTGTAGAGGACCACACAACTGTAAGTACAAATCAAAAAAGTGAAAAGCAGCACCTACCATAGGAGTTGGCCTGAGGAGCAACGAGTTTCCTGCACAGAAGCAAGCACACAATTTGACTTCTGCTTTTGCTTTTCCTTTCACCTTCTCAAAACTCCACCCTCTGCCTCTCCTGAGCTCAGAGAACTCATGCAGAAAACCACAAGCTCAGATCTTTGCCAGCTTCAACAGACAGAGAACATCTGTTCAAAAGGGTAATTATGAATGCAACCTTTGCATCCAGTTTACTTACTAACCCTCTATCTCAGAAATTTCACATGCAAAGGTAATCTGGAAAGTCATCAAATGTCCACCTTTTTTTCCCTCCTTTGGGCAGAATTACAAAAAGGTCTTTCTTCAGTGGGTATTGAGCATACTGGGTATATAAGGTAGTGATCATATTCTACGATCCCATTTAGACTTCACAAAAATCTTGCATATACCTACATATATTCATACTGTGAATACTAAATGAAATGATTTGAGATACAAGTATTTCACTTTCAACAAAGTGTGACTATTTATATCATGGCATATTAAGGGGAAACCATTGTAGTTTTAAAAATTCATATGAGAAGACAATTTTATATCTTTCTTCATGAGTTTCACTTAGCCTTTCATTTTAGAGTGTTCTAATATTCTTCTCTCATTGGAATATTAATATTAATGAATGCCTCTTGTTAGTTTCCCTTAGAAATATCCTCTCTGAAAAGTAGAAATTAGTTGATGGGTGCCATTTTAGCATCCAAGCCCTAAACATATTTGTCCCTGACAAATGCAATACTGTGAAGGACTTGATATTTCTGTTCTATACCCTACAATCTTCCTAAAGCAACATAGGGGACTGAGCTTTAGTGACGACGGTAATTATTTTCCTTATCAACAATAACTTTAATTAAAAGGAAGTTTTTACACAGGGTAAAAAAGGAAAGAACATTTCACTCAAGGCAACTAGGAAAGGGCATCTTTATAGGAAAAATGAGGATCAAAGGCAGACATTACAGCTGGGTGATGGATATTGGGGAAGGTATGTGCTAAAATGAGTGCTGTGAATTGTGTAAGACAGATGATTCGCAGACCTGTATCCCTGAAACAAATAATACATTGTTGTTAATTTTAAAAAAAAGCAAAATGTTTACAATGCAAAGTATACATTGAATTTGCAACACATTTGCAAACTATTAAGAAAAACATTTTAAGACTAATTCTGTATGAAAATAGAATAATCATTTACTAAAAATTCTGGGTTATATAAAGAAACTTAGAAATTATTCTGAACAACTATTATATTATTGTATTATATTATATATTTTTTATTTTCAGTTGAGTCTTAGTTTCAGAAGGTTCAGTTTATTCTATTTTTCAGTTCATAGCATATAATTATTGTACAAAGCATTTCTTTTGTTTTATTTATTTACTTCCTTATAGCCCTATCTATATTCCCATCATCTAAACCCCTGCCTAATACATCTTTACATATAACATAGGTAAAGTATGTTTTATTGTTTTAGATCTTACTCTCTTTCTTACTTCTCTTTTCCCACTCAGAACTATGTTTTTAAGATCTATCCGTGTTGTTGTGTCTATATCTAGCTCTTAGTATGCATCTGCCATATATTCCCCAGTCACTCCCTCTGTGGTGGTCATCAGACATTTTCCCTATCATGCATGACAAATTTTTTTTAAAGATTTATTTACTTGAGAGAGTGAGGGAATGTGCACACACAAAGGGGTAGGGGCAGAGGGAAAAAGAGAAATAGTCCTAAGAAGACTCTATGCTGAACCTGGAGGCAGTCTCAGGCCTTGATCTCACAACCTTGATATCAGGACCTGAGCCAAAACCAAGAGTGAGAGGCTTAACTGAATGCATCACAAAGAATGTTTCAATGAACACCCTCATACAGGGGCCCTTACATAGGAATTTCTCTGAGATTGAAAGCCAGGAGTGGAATCGTTATATGGATTTATAATTTGAGTAAATACTGCTAATTTGCTGTCCAGAATAGCCAATACTCTATATTCCATCAGCACCACTTAAAGATCTTTGAATCCAACTAACACATAGTGTTATCCATCCATCTATTTTTTTTCCATTTTATATTTTTGTGTTCGTTGCATTTTTTAGACTACACTTTATTCTATTTGGGTTCCTGGCTTACCTCTCTGTATAACCTAAATATTTATTCTTTGTCTGGTTTAAATATTACAAATATATTTTCCCAATCTATCATCAATCTGTTGACTTAGCCATAGTGTGTTGAACAGATGTCTTTAATATCAATGTAATCACCCTTACTTATATTTTTTATGTTTAAAAAAAAAAAACCTTTACTCATTCATCCATTCAGTCAACAAATTTTACTGAGTGCTTCCTAGTACTGGGTACCATTTTAGTAGCTTGCAGTTCATCGACAAATAAACAAAAAGCACTACCCTTCTGCAACTTATATCCTAAATGGAAAAGACATATCATAATAATAAATAGACATAACAAGGTGAATTATATAGTATGTAGGAGGTAGTAGGCTTGTGGAGGAAAATGGGGAGCAGAATAATGGAGACCAAGGCTGTTACGTGCAGAACTGAGTTTTCACACTGGTAAGTGTCATTGATTTAAAGATATAAATTTATATACATATCAATTTCCCTCTTTATGTTGTTTAAAACCAAGACTTCCTTACCAGCTGCACTGGTGAACAAGACTTCTCTTGAGTCTGTTGGAGTGAAGTTCTAAGCCCAAAGGACCTGCCAGTCACTTTTGTTCATGTATGGGTGTCTAGTCTAATTCATTGACTTAAAAGGGGATTAAAGGGAGGAATGTCTTATGCCACTGATCCTAAATTTAGACTTCCTTGGAGGCCTGAATCATAGCCTGTTTTTGTAAATGTTCTATGTGTACTCAGAAAAAATACATATTTTTCTCAATGTCTTGGAGATATATTGTGAGATATATATATATAAAAGTTTACTCACTTTATTATTTATTTCCTTATACCTTTTCTCCCCTGCTTGACCTTAGTTTTGAGAAACATTTAATAGAATCTCCAATGACAATGTTTGATGTATTTACTTTCCCTTTCATTTTATAAATTAAAAATGCAGTCAAGATTTGAGTTAAAAAGTTGACTCACTATCACCTTCAAGTAGCAGCTCAAACTGCAGATGATTTTTTTTATTACATAGGTTCATAGAAATGAACTAGCTACAATGCTAGTAATGAAAAGCAAAATAAGTTTAAAACACCATTTAATATGGACTATGTCCTCTGCTAATGACCTTGGCAGATTTTGAAACTGCAATTATATCTGTAGTCATCAGACTATATGGTCTTAAATTACCTCTTATAGATTAAAGTGGAAATATGATGCAGTACATTTTCTGACATGAATCTATTACATAAGTAGGATGAAATAGACGAGTCTCAAAATCTGCCACTGCCAATTCAAATTACAACAGAAAAAAAATGCTAAATGGTAAATAATTGTGTAATCAAGTCCTTTCTGTCCATATAACAATAAAGAACACATCTATTGAAGTTATGGTTTCCACTCAATGCATTCTAAAACTGTACTGCTTGGCTGCCAAATTTTCTCTTCCTCCTCAGAAATGTTCCTGACTTATTAATCATATTGCTTTTTTTTTTTTTTCTGGGATGTTGTTGCCCTTACTTTGAATCAGTGGCACCTAAAATAATGCTTAGTGTTTCCCTCTTTGACTCCATTTAGCATAGGTATTTTGAGCTCTCACCCTGTGCAGAACACGATGCTAGACATCAATGAGTATGTGCATAGGAGAGAGTCAGGGAAGGCTGGTGCAGAGGACTGAGCTATGGTATCTGTCCTTAGTAGGAGTTCAGGACCCGGTGATGAAGCAGAAAGATATGCCACCCAAACAGTATGTGGATAGAAAGAACAAGGGAGAGAAGGTGGCCCAGTGTCAGGTTGACCTGAGAACCAAAGTAGTTACCCCCCAACCACCCCTGGTAGAGAGTTGAAGGTAGTATTTCAGTTTCATCCCAGTGCTTCAGGAAACAGTCAATGACTCTACCTGGCTGCGGACATTTGCAAGCAGTACAAACTGCAAAGAGCAGAAGAATGGACCAACCGCAGGGTCTTTCTGGAGAGGAGGGAGCATGCCTGGGGCTGCCTATACTATCGGTACAAAGTATTCAATGGATTTCCCAAAAACTTGAAATCATTTAAGTTTGTCTGTAAGTCTGTGATAAAGCCCAGGCACCTGCCTGCATAGGATCTTCCCAGCCAGCTCCCATATAACCTGGTTTCAGGTGATGTGTTTTAGCACCACAGAGCCAGGAGCTTTGGAGTTAGACATCAGTGAGCTGAGTTCTGCCACTTACTAGCTGTGAGGTCTTTGGCAAGTTACTTAACTTTCCTAATTTCTGTTTCCTCATCCATACAATGGACTGATTATGCCTGCCTTCAACAATTGTTATGAGCATTAACTGAGATAATATATTTTTTTAAAAAAACCACTTAGCACATAAGTGGGCATAGAATAAAAGGGCAGTAAATAATCACTATTGGCCTTATTTCCCATAAGATGGACCTGCATGATGCCACAGTTATGAAGCTGAATGAAATAAGGTGTCTCCAGGACATTTTTCTCCATTTATATTGCTTTCTGACATGGATCTGGGAGGAACATGACTCATGGGCTGAGTCTAGTCTGGTTAGCACAGTTCGATATGATTCAAAGAAAAAAGAGTCATGAAAGAAGCATCTTTTAAACCAGAGCAGTCCAATAGAACTTTCTGCAATGTTGGGAGTGATCTGTGTCCAATATGGTAGCCACAAGGCTCAGGTAGCTACTGAGCACTAGGCATGTGGCTTGTGTAGCCATGGAATTAATTATTAATATTGTTTAATTCATTTAGATTCAAAATTAAATAGCTACAAGTGCCTAGTGGCTACCATACTAGACAGTGTGTTCTAGAGGGAACTGTACATTGATGAGCTTCTGCAAGGGTCTCGCTCTAAAGAGGATGACTGAATGGAGAGTCAGAGCTGGGATCCTTCAGTGAGGCCTGCACAGCACAAAGAAAAGATGTAAGCTTACACTTTTTTTTTAACTACAAATAACTCAGAATATGAAAATTTATTTGGTGGCTTGAACTTGAGACATGGTTAGTCTGCCTATATAGATCAATCCTCTAAGTCTTCAAGATGAATTGGACATGGATCAGAACCATCTTCTTTCTCCCAGGTAGAACCTCTTCCTCTCTGTTACCACCACCACTGTTCGGAGCACTATGACTGTACCTATCCCACAGCACCAGAGTAGATTTCCTTGCTTACCTTCCTATGAGCTTCTTGAGGAGAGGACCTGTGTCCCATTTGTTTATGTCTCCAGAAACACAAATAATATAGATGATTTATCAATGCTTGTGAAAGAAAAAGACAAAGGGAAAAAGGTGGTATGAATGGAAAGAGGAAGGAAGAAGGGAAATAAAGAAGGCAAGAAGGAAGAAAAAGAGAAGGAAGGAAGCTCTCTGAGGCCTGGAGTAAGGTTACTCTTATATTAAAGACAGAACCTCCAGGTTCTTAGTTGTATTCATTCTTCTACACCACATTGGAACTTCCTGTTAAAGATTCTAAGTGGAAACACTCTTAGGACATGACCACAATGTTCCTGTTTCAAGTTATGAAGCATCACTTGACCATGTGTTCCCTTCCTTTAGTCGCTCAGAAGTTCATCTCGAAAAGCAGAGGAAACACACAGACTATTGGGCAGCTGTGTCTTAAAGTGTAGATGTACTGAAAGATGACAGAGAGAAGGGAGTGGGGGTGGTTGGTCAGTGAAAAATTAAAATGGTGTATCATTGAGATCAGAGCTGGATACACAAGTGAAAAATTAAAGGGTCCTAAGTCTGGAGGACTGACTCAGTGAGGCCAATGAACAAGTCTAATGGTGGTAGAAGGCATTGGCAGGACAGAGTGAGATCATCAGAAGTTTCAAGGATGTGATAATGCTGAGGATGGCCACAAAAAGTATGATATTGCCACAGAAATGCTATAAAGGTCATTGGAACTAACAATTCCAAGGGGGAAAAAACAAGATTAGAAGGGAGATTACATTGATTACCTGAACATACATTGAAGATGCCTATTATGATGGTTCCAGAAACTAAAGTCACAGATCAGAGAACATGACTGTGACATGGGGCACAGAGTTGTGAGGACTCAACAAATGAGAGTCACAGTAGGCTATGGTGCAGAAGGTAGTCTGGATGGATGCTGTAAGGATCCAAATAGAGGGTGATTTTCTGTAAGTGTAGAAGAAAAATGAGTGAGGTGGCCATGGGGGTCAAGGAGCATGCTACATCCCTTCCCCTCTCCTGACCTGGGTTGCTTGGGGCATAGGGAATGAACAACTTTTGCTCTTTTGAGTTTCAGAAGAATTTGTAGCCCCAGAAAGCCAAACTCCAGGTAAGGCAAGAAGTCTGGTGAGTATTCTTGGAAGACCTCCACTCAGCAGAGCAGGAAATGGAAGAATGGAAGAAAGGCCAAGTCCAGGCTGGAAATGAGATTGGGAAAGATGGCTTCAGGGACAGGGAGGAGAGAGTTTGTCATAATGGAGCACCTGTCAGGGAACAGAATGTGATGTGATTGGACAGATTCCATGTCAGCAATGGGCAGCTGTCCAGTCTCAATCACCCACTCCAAATCGGTGATTAATGTGACAAAAGCTGATGTTTCAAAAAAAAAAAAATTGTTTAGGGTGCTGATCAGGATGAATGGAATAGGAAGGAAATTGGGAATAACAAGTCCCTCCTAGGGCCTGTGAAAACACCAGTAAGCTTCACACATTAGATTTTAAAATAAAAGCCTGTAGAACTATTACCGGTAACTCCTTCTGTCTTGGTCTTATGAAGACGCAACACTATTTTCAATACACTAAGTGGGCACTGACTCGGGCCTTCTGAGTAGAATCCCTTGTTTCCAACCAGTGGATCATTCAGTGGAGCCATCCATGCAACACAGACAGCTCAACCTGTAAATCCGGATGAAGAGCTTGACAGGTCCCTACAGTGGTTGCCCAGAACACAACCTTTTAATGACCAAGTCAATGCACCACATGGCCACGACATCTGCCCCAAAATGCTGGAGTAGAGGAAGGCATACCGGCATAGGTCAGTGTCGAGGTGAAAACTTCTATCTTCCTCCTGTCATATTATTTGTCATTTCCATATGGGCCACTGACAGCTGTCAGTCAAGCAAGACTTACCCTGCTGCTGGCAAACCTCACAGCATACAAAAAAGAGACTAACGCATGTCTGTCTTAATTAGGTGATAATTAAACATTCCAGCCAGAAACTTCCAATCAATCTGACAGAACACACCCGTTGAAAACAAGGTTTTGCAGCAATATTCCATCAGACGAATAAGGTTTGGCCTGTCTTGGAATAACAAAACTTTGAAGTGCCCATCCAGTGTCTCAGAGATTTGAGGTGGGTAGTAAGTAGAGATACACCTACAGGGACAGGAAACTGGGGCATCCCTGGGAAGCTTGGGTTCCTCCCCCCTGCAAGGGAAATGGTTACAATGAGCATCATGAGCAGACTCAGATGCGGGAAAGGAGCCATGAAAGGCTCCTCAGGGCGAGAGGTGTGCATGCTCAGAGAGATTGTAGGACAACAGAGCCATCGGTACACAGGCTGATTGTGTGCGTCCCCGGGAGCCTTATCCCCTCTGTGAGCTACCTTTCTCATCTCCACAGGACCTCTCCTAAGCCACTGTCCAGACCTGGCCAGTTCAGCCTCCACAGAGAATTCCAGAGCTGAGCGTGCTTCTGTGTCTTAAAAAGCGGGTCAAGGAATAGGTGGTGCTTCTATTAAGGAACTTTTAAAGCTCATTAAACTCAAAATTTCCAATCTAGCAAGTTCATGGCATGCAGAGTTAAATATAGAAAGAATATTTACACAAAGCCTGTATTAGATTAGTTCCCAAACTGATATAATTAAATATTGAGTTGACCCAGAGTGCTGAATATTAGTTTTTGGTGGGACCTATGCCACCAAATACCTAAAAGTCTTTTGTTGTTTCTCTGTTGCAATGGATCAAATTAAGCGTGAGCTCCCCAGGCCTCATTTGACCCAAAACTATTCTGATGCTGAAATGCTTTGCCAAGTATCACACTAGTTATCCATGATCTAAGACCTATTCAGACTATCACTTGAAGTTCATGGGCAGCCTGGATGGGATTGAATGGTGACAGTGTAGCAGTTTTGGAAGAAATTCTTAAATTCTAGTTGTATTTTTTAGTTGTCACAAATACACACACACACACACACACACACACACACACACACACACACACAGCCAAGTGGGGCATGATCTGGAATGTTAGCATTGTATCTTAGAAATCCTCCCACAAATGAAACTTAGACCTTTTCTCTTCTCCACTAAACCTTGAAATTAACAAGAAGCAAAATTATAAAAAGGAAAACTAAGGTTTCTGTTGAGTGGGGTTGGGGGGTGGGTGTGTGCCACCATCCAGATAGGACACCCATTAGACTAAAAGTCCCCACACAATTCAAATGAGGTGGTTTCTGTAGAAAGATTTTACAAAGATTTAACAGTTTCTACAAGTATTATGAAAGGTTGCCTAATTCCACTCCCCCCTCTTAATATTCTGTTTTTCAATTTTTTTTTGTTTCCTCTAAGATAAGAGCCTAATACCCAAATTCTTTAATTTTCCGTTCCTAAACAAAAGCAATCACAATATTTTTAGTCAACTTCAAAGGCTTTTGTGTCACTGTTATGAGTTGGTATGTTTTTCTCTGTTCATGTGATTGAAATCACTTTGTGAAAGCTGAGAAAACTTGCTCTGAATTTTTAAGAGGTTCTGTATGTCCACCCTTGTCTGTGTAGAACAGAAATATACACCTTGCAGCTTCTATCTTGGGGGGAAAAAAAGGTAGATTGCCTGCTGAAATAAAGGCTCTGATTGCCAGGGTCATTTCATTCTCCCATGACACTGAGAGGCTTCTACTTCTGAATCTAGCATCTTGCATCACAAATAAAATATGTCTACCCTGAGGATCATTTCCTTTGGGGCTGCTCCCACTGTCCCCTCCTCCCACCCCAATTAATTTGTGGTTCTGAAGTTCCCCATGTTCCTGCATTTCAAAAACCTGACCAAAGAACAATCAATCAGTGATTCCAAAGTCCTAAAACTGTGGTAGTATTATGTGACAATATTTCACTCCAGCTGTCACACAGACAAATCAATGACTTCATAAAAAGGTTGATCTCTAGCTCACATCATAGTCTGTTGCGGGCTGAGTGGCTTTACAGGGCGCCACTCCTCCAAGTGGTGACTCAGAGATCCAGGCTGTTTTCCTCTCCTAGCTAGGTGGTTAGGAACATGTCGTCACTAAATTTGCCCCAGCAGAGGAAGAACATGTTGGAGGAGGCACCCTGGTAATTAACAGCCTCCACCTGGATGATATACACAAAACTCCACTCACACTTTAGAGAATGGAGCTAGCAGTAATGGCTTGGCCGGTAACTGCAAGGGAGGCTGAGAAACGAGTAGGAGTGTTTCATTTGGTAAACACTGTCTCTGACACAAGGACAGACTGTGGTACCTTTAATTGGATACTTTGTATGCTTTTGAAAGACATCTCTTGTATTATTGGCTTGTCTTCCTATTTAATTTTGTGTCTGTCATGGCTCCCAGTTCTACTGTAAGTACTTTGAGAATAGAAACAATATGTCACACATCTTTGTGTCTCTCTTCGTATCCAGCAAAATGTCTTTCCTATAATTGGTTCATTCAACATTCAGTCGATAAATACTCATTGAGTTTCCTTTATATGCACTGTTTTAAGTACTGGGAATACCTTGGTGTGAAAATATACTAATTTCTCCAAACTGAACTTATAAAATCAATTAAATAGTCACACGGATCAATGTAAAATTACAGCCAGGCTGAATATTAGGAAGTAAAATCACATTGTGTAAAACAAACAAACAAACAGTCCTAGAACCAAGTTTAAAGAGAATGATGATGTTGAGTAAACTAAAAAAAAAAAAAAAAAAGACCGTCATGTGGACTGTGGGAAGCATTGGCCTGTGGAGATTCCAAGAGGTAGAGAGTAATGCAAAGGGGTGCCGGGCAATTAGCAGGTACTTCTGAACTCCCTGGAGGAGTGAAGTTTTCAAACAACATTCCCTCATTTCCCGTACTATGCCTGGTGTGATAGGCAACATGTCAGGAGTAATAAAGAAAAATGGCAGTGTAACTACAAACACAAGAAACACATCTTTGGTACATTTCCATTCTGTCAGCAGTTTTCTGTCATACTCTAATGGGATCATATGAATAATTTTGTTTTCTCTAATAAGAACCCCCAAAATATATAATCTCATCAGGTTGTTTTTATATCATTCTCTGAAAGAATGAATATTAACATGATGAAAAGAAAAGATAAGCAATAGAAATACAAGTAAAATGGAATATTTGTGGACATGATTATTTTAGATATTCATATGGCATCTGTGATAAGAATGTTGTTTCTGCCTGCTCCTCTGTACTTGATGAACTACGGGTAGTTATCCGACAATGGCAGGCATCTTTGTCTTCCTATGTTTTTATCCTGGGAAAGGAATGTGTCTCCTTGACTTACATATGTTGTTTTATTTATTTATTTTGTTCAATCGTGTGCTTATGAGCTTTCAGTCTGCTCCCATGGCATAATCCGAACGACTTGGACAATTTGTTATTGTCGGCTTTTGAGATGAGAACACGAAGGCACCCTGCAGCCCTAAATGCATATCAGTTCAAACTCTGATGATTGTCATTTAAAATTATTTCAGCAAAGCCTCCTTCTTTCCTTCTAGAATTGTTTGGGGAATTTTATTTGGCGTTTGCCCGTGTTACTAAACAAGTTGCTCGTAGGCTAGATTGAAATCCAAAACTGGATCAACCTTAATTCACATACTACCGTGAATGCATATAATAAGCTTTTAATAAACACTGGTTAAAATTAAGTCAGTTGAATTGAACTGAACTGAACTGAAAAATTAAAGGCTTGTGTGGTTCAGCAAATTAGAACATTCTGCTAAAAATGGACAATCGAATCACTTGCCCTCCAGCGACATGCTCGGCCTCCACATAGAGTGTAGGTGTGTAAGGAACCACGTGCTTAGCCAGTCATGTATTCAAGCACTGAAAGCAGGTTATTTTTGTTGCATAATGTCATTGTGAGTTTCCTGTCTTTGTAACTCAAAAAATATGGGCCTTCACAAACCAAGGAAGAAGGAATGAATTATTCAGCAATGGTGTTGGGAAAATTGGCTCACTATCTGGAAGAAAAAAAAAAATCTCGAGTTAGATTTTCACCTCAGACCACACAACAAAATAAATTCCAGCTGATGTTAAAAAGTAAAATATAAAAAGTGAAAGCATCAAAACCTGAAGGAGGATCTGTGGTTTGGGATTGGCAGAAAGAAGGGGCCAGGGAACAAAGACTCTTCTACTTTTACTTTATACTTCTCTTTTGTCTTTTAAAAAACAATAAGAAACAATTTCATGCAAAATTTTCAAAGTGGAGAAAAAATATAGATGATTATTTTATTGATCTTGGGGTGATGAAAGATTTTCAAAACCTAGAAGCCATGGAAGAAAGACCAAAAGAAAATCAAGACATTCGGCAAAATTTCTGTATGTCAATAAAAGCACCAAAATGTAAAAGATGCGTGAAGAATTGGGGGAACGTTTGGAACAAGTATTACAAAGTAGTCATATTGTCACTGTATAAAGAACAATTACAACTTTATAAGAAAAACATGCACATGCACCCTACATTAGGAAAGGGTATAAGATAGGTGTTGCATAGAATATAATTAAAAGGAAAAAACCCTGATAAAATAAAAAGTAAACCTATGCAGGAGAGGAAAAAATTTTCTCCTACCATTCTAGGTTCTTTGGGCTAGTCTATTAATTAAATCAGCACAAGAGATTAAGAGGAGAAAAACAAATTTTACTTTGTAAGGGAGCCCCATAAAGACATGAGAGGCCAAGAGACAGAAAATTGAGCTTTATATACCATCTTAAGCTAAGAAGAGAGTAGGAGTCTAGGGCTAGGAAGATAATTCCCAAGAAGATGGGAAGAGCAAATGTTTGGTAAACTCATGTTTGCCATGTTATGCAGAGACAATAGGACACACAAAGGAATCTAAACAAAAAGGCCCTGTTGAGTGCCATTCCCCCTGTCCACACCTAGCCCACACTTTTTGTACTGATCTCTGGTGATAGGTCTTTACCAGGTCAGGCCCTAAATTCTCAGAGGCAGTTAAGGGGGAGGTAAAAACCTCTTCCTGAGTCTTTTGGGTCTTGACTGCCTTCAGTCCACAGTACACCTGCCAAGGTGGCACCTTTGGGGGAGGCTCATTCTGAAGCCCTTAATGCAACAGCTGTTGTACCAGAATGTCCATCATAGCCTTTTTTCTGGGATTAATGTTAGAACTGACTTCAATGTGTAATAGAAGAATGTTAAGTGGGCTCTTGTTTGAAGAGTATATATAATGATGAAAGGCTATTTTAATTATGTAAATACAAAAAGGGCTTCAAAACCAGATACAAAATACTTAATTCTGTAAAACGTGTGTTCATGTGCTCATGTATGCAAGAAAATGCTTAGGATGGAATTTTTCCTTTAATATTTCCCCAAAAATTTTAGCAGTGCTTATTTCTTCATAGTGAGATTATTGTCATTTTAATTCTTTTGTCTTTCTACAAATAGCATGTATTATTTTATAATCAGAAAAAAATTTAAAAAAAATAAAAGAAGCATTTATTTTAGGCTCATGTCTCTCTTCCCTTCAAGAAAATTCCACATATTAAGCTTAACATTCTTAACCAGATAAAATATTGTGAAAACTCCGAATGAAAGACATTGAAGATCGTTTCTCTGCATCTAACTTTCACGGGTTTCTAGCTTAACATAGAGCATAATGCCAGTGAATTAATTTAATTTTAACTTGACCCATTTAATATTTATGCCCATGCTCCTTTTTTTTCTCACCATCATCTCCTCTCCTACTGGTTGGCTTATTTTTTACCAAACTGCCAGCTAATATGGGACACCTTGAGAGTGTAAATTGCACTTTTTGAAATAGATCATGTCTTTTTTCTCATCCTTTGAAAATCTTTAAATGGAATAAGTAGAACAAATAGCTGACAGGTAGGCCCTTAGGGATAAATTCTGTTAAATTTTTCCTCATCAGGGATGTAGACTTAGGCCTACATTATAATTTTTTTCTCATAATTTGGACAAGTCCTTCACCATTAATTGAATTCTTTCTGGTCCAGGTAAAAAGCATCTAGATCATTCCTAAATAAACATAAGTCATCCTCATGCCTTTAACTACTTAATATCTTTCTTTCATAGTTTTACTTCTTGTCTTCCTGGTTTCTCTGTCCCATCATTGGCTTCCAGTTGTGTTTTGTTTTGCGTCTCATGGGGGATTTTTTTAGGGTTTTGTTTTGTTTTTTTGCAGAGCAGAAATATAGCTGTGGAGGGTAGATGAAGAGGCACACTTGAAAACACAAAATTAATAAGTGATACTGTACAGTCCCATGCTCCATAGTGATTTAACAAACAAACAAACAGACAAACAGTAGGGAGCTATCTAATCAGGGTGAAGCTCACTCCTGAATAAATGTATCTCCCTTTCTAATGCCTTAAATTTGATTATTACTGAATGATCATTTGCACTAATCCTTATCTTTTCCAGATCTCCTCCTTGAAAATGTAAATACTCCTGAAAATAGACTACCACTCACACAAAGGATTGAGTTTTCTTTAGGATTTCCTTTGCTATCATTAAAATCTTGTGGGCCCAGCTAAAGGTTCTACAAAAGGAGGATGGGGAAAACCAAGGGCAAACTTTGTAAACTTTATTACATTTTATTGGGAAAGCCCCACACATATTCTGGCAATGTGACCAGTGATCTCTTTCCCTCCTTAGTGCTGTCAGAGATGGAAAGAAAAGTGACCCAGGGGGACAGCAGCAAGAGGGCCAGTGGTAACTCTACTCCTGTACCATGAATGTCCAGGGATAGACGAGTGGAAGTTGAGCATCTACAGAACAGCCAGATATTAACCTCTGGCTCAGCTTCTTTATCAGCACAGGAAGGGAATGACAATTAGACCACTAATGAAAAACTCACATTTTGACAGCACTGGCCCTGTCTCAGCTAAAACAACAAAATGTGAATTACAAAACAAGACCCAATAAAAGAAACAAGAACAGTACTGATGGTGTTTTGGTAAACCATGGCAGTTTTCCCCACTGAGGTCTTGATTAATATCCTCAGCAAAGCTAGAAAAAGGGATAAGGCTTTCCTGTCATGAGGGCTGACCACAAACTTGTGTAATGTTCATCGATCTCTGACATCCCTACCCAAGACATGCATTTATGGCAGAACCATCCACCTTGTCCTAGGACAGGTCATGAAACATAATGACAGTCTTTCCCTGCTCCACTTCCAGCTGCTTCACAATGGCTGCTAATAAAGGTGTTTGGCTTCCATGTTGTCCATCTGTGACCCAGAAACAAACACAGAATTGTGTGTTCCTCTTTGGTCTGTCCCCAGCCTAGAAGAATGTGTCCTGGGAAAGACAAGCCAAACTTGAGCTGACCACTAGCTGCTTTCTTTAGGCTAGATTTCAATACTTCTGACAGTGCTTCCAGATCTCTTGCTTCCATAAAACATATTTTTTTTATTTAAAAGTATGAAAGAACTATAGTAGTCTTGTTAACAATCCAACAGAATCAAGCCTTGTTCACAGAAAGCACTTGGATTCCAGTGTATGTGATTTTACTCTGGGTTGTTTATTTTCTATTTAATCCAAGAGACCCTGGAGGATGGGTCAAGAATTGAAAACAGGCTAAGAAAAGGACTCGGGGAAGTTTTGCTTTGGAAGCCAATGAAAAAATTAGATTCTTATCTACTCTACAATATTATTGCTTTCAGGATTCATGGGGACTGCTATTTGAATGTAATCATTCTCTAAGGCTTTCATGCCCTAACAATTTGGCATCAATGTTTTCGGGGACTTTTAAACTAAACAACAGTACTAACTCCTAATACTGCCAAAGCAAATAACATAAATACATTGGCCTTCTGTTCCTTCTACTCAAAAGCCACTGAGTGAAATCGGTTGAACTTCTACCCAGAATCTTGAACAGAGGAACTTAGAAGATACAGTTGACTCTCATTATTGTCTACTACCCCCCACCATAGAACAGCATTTATGGGAATCATCTTTATGTGAGTAATTTTTAAGACAAAATAATCCACTTACATGTGACACAGGAAGGGGATCCAGATTCAGGGTTTGTTTGGCTGTGACATCAGGGCCACCATGCATACAGTGACAATAAAGAAGTAACTAAAGCTGGGGAGAGGGCAGCTCCAGGACCTGCAGTGAGGAGCCAGGGTACACAATGGATGCTGATTGGAGTACAGAGTCAGCGCAGAGATAAAAAACATGTCTCCACATATAAGTAACATTGACAGGTCCACTACATATAGAAACAGAGGGTAACCAATAGACATAGCTTTTTTAGCTTTTTCCATAATGGAAA
Organism: Meles meles; assembly: GCF_922984935.1. NCBI lineage: Eukaryota > Metazoa > Chordata > Mammalia > Carnivora > Mustelidae > Meles > Meles meles. The sequence goes on from NC_060077.1 coordinate 77,121,324, forward strand.
AAATATTTGGAGCTCTCTGAAACTACCAGCCTGCTTCAGAGAAATCTGCTTCAGAGAAACAGGATAAACATGTCTTTTGTGGACAACAATGGTATGTTGATCTTCTCAATTTTCTTCATAGTTAAAAATTCACAGAAATGTTAGAGTTAAAGAGACCATTGATAAAACCTGGCCAGCTTATTGGGGGTGGAAAATCAAGATCTGATAGTTTCTCAAGACTGTGAAACAAGTTTCTTCTGTTTTGAACACAAGACCTTATAATTCTCCATTTGATTCATTAGGAACAAGCTTCCTTTATTTAGGGAAGGTTTTCATAATCTTTAAAGATTTTCCTATTGGGAACAAGACTTTTTGTCTCATTCATAATACATATACCTAAGTGCAAGTGTATGGGTGTGTATATACACATACACACGCATATAATTTATGAGCCTTATTGCATATAAAGAGTTCATAAGAACAGCTCATAAACTTGACTCATAGTCACCCAGTTCTTTCCTTCTTCTTCAAACCCACCTTTCTACTAGAAAGGAAGAATGAAATTCCTTGTGATATCTATGGGATTTATATTGAGCTTTTTGTTCATTTTGAATCATAACTGGTAAAACAACGGCATGTCAGTGCCACGGGATACAGTTACATAATCCCTCCCTCGCCTCAGTTGTCTTGTCCATAAAGGAAGCATAATCATCGTACCTAACCTGCCTCACAGGTTCATTGTGAGGCTCAAATGAGGTAGTACATGTAAAAGACCTGGGATAGTGCCTGATGCATACTAAACACTTGAAACGCTGTACTATTATTAGTGTAAACACCATAAACTACACGCGATGAATTACTATTGAGTTGGGTTAGAATTCAAATCAAATCAATAAATATGCATTATCTATTATATGAAATTACTATTGTAGAAAATACACGTTCATTAGTGGATGCTCAGTTCAAACTCCATTAAACATTTCTTGGTTATCTGAATGGACCATGGGAAGTCAGGGTTATCCTATTATTCTGCTCTCACTAGCCTGGGACTAAAAAATATAGGTAGGAAGAATGCACTCGTTCAAACTGGGACGTGTCCAGAACATGAGGTTAAAGAAATCTATTAATAAATTGTGACTTCGGTAATTAAAGGTATACACACAGGCATCGTGCATGCTAAAATGACATTTTGTTAATAGACTGTCCTGGCAGTGTGGGGTGTTCTTTTAAGCTTTTTAGCAGCAACAAGCTGCTTCCTAGTCAGGAATCTTAAAATAACTATGTCATTACATAAACATTCTACATCCACCTTATGCCAACCCATGTTCTGTTTCTTTTGGAAGAGAATGAAATGAGATGAATAGGCATGACCCAGGAGTCTGTGTTACAGAATACTAACGCTCTTTGAAATGGTGGATGTTCTAAAAAAAAATGTGAAAAAGGGCCAGTGTTAAAGGTATGGCTGACCTTTGCAAGATTATTTTATTGCAAACGTTCTTTGGTTTTACAAGCTGACATGCTAGAGTCAACGTAAATAAGGTGCTAAGGGAATATTGCCACAGAGGTAAGAGTATGAACTTAAGTAGCTATCTCAGTGTGGCCAATGGGGCCTTGGGGAGGAGACCAGTCCACACAGCTAAATAAATAACAAATATGGCCCAGTCAACAATTCAAAGAGAATTAGCTTTATTATCTTTTGTCTAGCATTGTCTATTGTCTATTGTCTAGCTACAATATTATTGTACAAAAAAGCTACAATATTGTAGATACAAGCTCTAGGCAACTTCAGCCTCAAAGAAAAGCTACTGCATTATTGGAACTCGGATGGCAGGGAGCTGGGTCAGACTGATATTTGGGTCCAAATCAAATAGGTCCCAGTGGGAGAAATCAGACTTTTCAGTGAACAGGAGGAAGCCCAGGAAGTAGGGAGTGATCAGTGAAAAAGACTGGGAAAGAGGAAGGTATCTAAGGATAAGTTAGGCAGTTAATATGAAAGAAACTTGGCATCACATGATTTATAGTCAGCTGGAAGCACTTAAGAAGAGGGCAGAGACCAATGACTGAATCTGATATCTAAGTAGGATTTGGTCACAGAGGGCAAATCAAGAGAGCAGGGATTAGAACTGAACCAAGAGGAGGACTAATTAGATGCTGAGCTACTGGAATAATTCTCTGAGAAATTGAGGCTTTATTAATAGATGGAACCTTGCTTAATATTTTTAATAACTATTCCTTAAAGATGGCCCCCAGTGAACAATAGTCTTACCACACTGAATTTGAGTCAGCATCGTGAATTGCTTTAACCAATAGAATTTGACAGAAGTGACACGGTGTATTGGAACAGGGCCTTAAGAGATTTATAGCTTTCATTTTTACCTCTTGGAATGCTCACTCTTGGAACTCAGATGCCATGTTGTGAGAAGCCCAAATCTCCTGGAGAGTCTCTCTGATAACAGCCCCAGCTGAGTTTCTAGCAAAGCCAGCACCAACTGCCAGTCATGTAAGGAAGCCATCTTGGATGTCCAGCCAAATCAAGCTCCCAGGATGCAGCTGCTGCTCACATCACCTGGAGCAGAAGGACCACACAGCTGAGCCCAGTCAACTCACAGAATCATAAGAGATAATGAAATGATTATTGTTGTAAGCCACTCAGTGTGGAGACAGTTGCTATACAGAAACAGAAAACTGAGTCCGTGATGGTTTCAGGGGACATAAAAGCAATATTAAACTAAGGAATAATTACATTGTCAGATATTTGAAATGATGAACTTGAATCTTCTTTTAAAAATTTAAATTCCACCCAACATATCCTCTTTATTAAGACAGGATTTTGTATAATATACGAAAGAAAATTTTCCATCAAAAATATTTAACATCAACATTGTTTTATGATAGAAGGACAAACAGTTTATCTAAAGAATTTATTCCTTGTGTTGCTATGATTCAATTAAAAAGTAGGATGAGGTAGGACACCTGGCTGGCTCAGTCAGTTAAACATCTGCCTTTGGCTCAGGTCATGGTCTTGAGGTCCTGGGTTTGAGCCCCATTTTGGGCTCACTGTTCGCAGAGAGTCTGCTTCTCCCTCTCCCTCTGCCCCTCCATCCTGCTTGTGCTCTGTCTCCCCTCTCTCTCTCAAATAAATAAACAAAATCTTTTTTTTTAAAGTAGTATGGGGTGAAATAGAGAGTTTGAAATAAAATGCCAGATTTTCCAGTTTCATGCCAAAATTATCAACAACTTTTACTGGGAGTATCATGTCTAACTCAAAACATTGCTGTTCCGTAATTTGCTCCTATAGTTGCACATGATTTCTTGCATTGAACTTCTCACCCTTAAGAAGGCCTCTGCTCATCACAGTTATGGTTCATGTACAATTACCTCCATTTGTTTGAGAGGCCAACAACTAACAAAGCATCATACTGAGCATAAATGACAGAGGATAGAAGAAGATCAGAAGAATGAATCAAATTCAGGGGAAAACCAGAAGGAAATCCAAATCCTGTATCATTTATCCTTGGGACTAATTTCTCAGGCTTTGTTAAAATATTAAAGTGAGTCAAAGTGCACCAAGATAGGCCAGTGTGAGTCTAGGTGGGCTAAGGTGAGTCAGGGTGTGTTGAATTGAGCCAAGGTGAGTCAAGATATGAAAGTCAAGAAGTCAAGATACAGGTCAGCATTTCCCTGATTACCTAAAGTCAGTAGCCACCCAAGGGTTTGGAAGCTATGACATCAAATAAGGAAAGATTTAACTCTTGGATCGGAGTCCAAGCCTGCCAAGATCTGGAATCACAAAGATCACACCAATCATCCCAGTAGTCAGAACTCAGAAATGATCTCAAGATTCTTTCATACTCTTTCTGGGAATAACAAATTGTAACCAGAAGAGTACAGGCCATGGCCCATAAATATTTAGAGAACTGAATGCTTCTCTTTTGCAATTATACTCATCAGGCTGATTCTCAAATAGAGGGAGATGTGATGTTGAAGTGCTATCACTTTTTATTCTCTAGCACTTGTAAAGTATGAAAGGAATACTGCTTGAATAATTCCACTACATTTACTCCCATCATTTGGCATTCACTGACCATGCAGGGCACATCTTAGCTGGCACAGAGTATATAACATTAGAGGAGGAGTGTTCTCCCCTTTGCAGAATGATCACAAATGACATCAACATATATGGCTACTCTCTTGTCTTTGACTTTCTTCACTGTAGTGTTACTTCAGGAAGTAGGACAGTCACCTTGAGTCATGATTAAAAGCCTCTCATTCTTTCACATATGTGTCTCACAGGAACTACTAGATGAAAATAAAAGCCACCTGAGGGGCAATATTTAACAAGAGTAATGACCAAAAAGACACTTTGATTGGACCAAATACTGACTTGTGTTTGGAATGGAAGATTTCCCACTGAAGATCCAAATCTCAGAAACTGACAACTTCAAAGTTTTCTCAGCTGGTTTTGGCTTGAAGTCCTTTATGATTGATTGGCTGAACACCTGAATAGACACAACAGTGATCCACTTGCATGAGGGGAATTTTACATCACATTTCTGTAGAATGGAATGACACAAATGTCCCCTCTCATTTGAAAAACTTATCCAATGAAACTCAGTTCACTGGCTGGAATAAGAGCTATGGGGTTTTCCTGAGATTCCATGGGGGATCATAGGTCTAGAATCGGTATCTTCATATAGAAGTATCTTAAAATCTCTTAAACTTATACCAATGGAAAGAGTAACCAATTTGTAAATGATGGTTTTTTCTTAAAGAAATTAAGCTTACAAATTTAAAATGCATAGAGTAACTCAAGGTAACAAAATACTGACAAAATTCATTGGGGACCTACTCTAATGAACGGAGGGATTAATTTTTAATTAGTAAATGGCAACAACATTCTAACTCATAAATTCCAAATTAGCATAATCCAAATACGGTTTTATGGTAAAGAATTCTCAGTAGCGAATTCAACAAACTTTTATTGAGAATCAACTCTGTACTAGGCTCTGTAATAAATACCACAGTTGCAAAGATTAATTGGATATAACCTCTGCCTCAAGGAGTCGACGGTATAGTGAGTCAGAGAAGGATGTAACTCCTTATTATATAATGTGACAAATGCTATGCTTTTGTGATGGATAGTATGCTTTCAGAGGATAAAGGAGGTGAGGTTAAGTCCACATAGAGAATATATAAGTATTTCATAGAAGAAATAATATTGGATTTGGACATTAAAGATTAAGTAAAAGCTAACCAAATGTAATATTTTGGAGGAAAAGCATGAACAAAAGTATGATGTTACTAATGGGTAAGACATCTTTGGGAAATAGCGTAACTACAGAAAAGGGAGCTTGGGAAGGAGGCAGGAGATGAGACTGGAGAGAAGTTTGATGTCAGACCACTAATGTTCTTGAATCTTTTCTGGAGTTAGGACTTAATTTTATAGACAATAAGGAGCTAGAAGGATCTGGAAGACAAGTGGCAATTTGAGCAAATTCTTATGTGTGGAAATAGTTCAATTAGAGTTCCTACTGCTTCAGAGAGAACCAGGAATTCTATAGTAAGAAAGCAGCAAGAAAGTGTCCATTCCTGCTTTCAACTTGAAAAAAAAAGTAAAACTCACTGCTTTTAATTTTCAAGAACCAATATTTTGAAAGGAAAAAAGGTTTTCCATACCAAAAGGCAAAGCTGGCAGAATATATGAGCACGCAGTTAAGAATTACTCATTATTGCATAGTCTCTGAATCTGTATCCCCACCACTCACAGGGCTTAAGACCAATAAATTTCTAGTACCCATTCTTTTATCAATCCATGACTCTCTGAGATGATGATAAAATAACATAGAAGAGATGATTACGTTAAATTTCAAAGTGTTAATATACCCACGGAGCAACCAAAGAGCTTATCCATAAATGATAAATTAGCAAGAGAATAGGTGAAGAAGGAGAAGAAATAACACTGTGTTTACCAGATATTCATTCTACAAAATTTGGGGTGGAGCGGCCGAGGGTTCCATGTACCTAAGACTACCTGGAATAGTGGGAATCAACTCTGGGAGAGTACCCAGTGTCTGAGTGAACACCTCCAGTGGCCAGAGCCAGGGAACCTTGAGGGAACTAATCCTGCCTCCTGTGAATTTGTCTATTTGAGTGAGCATCACTAATGTCCCTTGCCCCTAGAAGTTACTTGTCCCTCAAGGACATTTGTCAACAACTGCCTGCATTTAGACAACAGTGAAACATGCGCAGGCCTCCAGGATGCTCAATTCAGCCAAATCTGCCTCCTGATGTGGAACAGCCCCCCTTCAAATTTCTAGGGTACTTGTAAGTCTCGAAAAGGAACTGAGGCCTTGATACCACAGGAAGTACTATGAAAGTGGACGTACTTTATGAAAGAGAACGTACCTTTATATCTCACCTTAGAGGAGAGAAGAGGGACTTGGAGATTGAATGAGGCCAACTTGAGATTTCACCTCAGCCACAGCAGTGGAGGAACCCACTTCTGTACAATATCACATACATGTATTTCAAGATATATTCACCTAGATGCCCCCATACATTTTTATAATCCCACAAAGAATTTGTATTTGCCTCTGACACCCAACAGATCCGGGCGTTGGACCTCAGCCAGTTCTCCCAAAACGTGCCTGTGGACACTGCCACTTTACAGTGACTCAGGGTAAAGGCAACTGGGTCTTAGGGGAAACACTATCTCATCCAGCTAATCACATAAGTCCAGGTGATTGATCAAATACACAGGACATGTGAAGGCAGTTTTCTCTGCACTCATTGGTCATGGATATTTGAAAATACCCATTCTTCATGACCAGTTCTAAAGGCCACCAACTTCTCTGGCAGAAGTTCAAGGCACTCACACTATAAAGCCCTAATCTATTTTAAAGGATGAATCTGGGTACAAACATACACATTCATCTTTTACCAGATTTTTTTTAGTTCCACCAAAGTGAAGGAATGCATTGAAGGCTAATAGTAGCAAATTCCAATTGTATGATATCATTGCCCAGTTCTGTTGACAGCAGATAGGCACTGCATACCGAGATTTTCCTGTTCATTTTCCATGTACAAATGCTTACAAAGAGATAAATGGAGAACAAAGACCCAAGCCATGACCTCTGCTCTGCCCTCTAGGACTGTAGAACCCTATGGAACCCCCAGATTAAAATCAAAGGGTGTTGATTTTATGGACTCCCTGACATATAAGACATAGAGAACTTTAGAAGGAAACTCCAAGGTAATAGAAAAATTTTTATGCTTCCATGAATGGTATATGGATTATGTTTAAGAAAACAATTTAGGAAAGAGCTAAGTAATTCCTAGTCTTTCTGGAGAAGGTGAAAGAAAAATAAGGTCTTTGAATTATAGAAATTGTATGATCATAGAGTAGAGAACTACTAATCACCGCATAATCCCTAAATCTGCATCTCTACTATTGGCCTAAAATGAATAACCTCTATCCTATATATACACTGTTCTTTTATCAATCCAGAAGAGCGTATTTGAGATGATGCTAGAAACAAACAAAACAAAGAAGAGATGGTTGGGGAAAATCTAAAACTCTTCATACACTCATGGGTTGACATAAGTTAACAGCATCTCAGACATTGTGTTCACATGTACAGTCACAGAGTTGGGGGTGAGTTTCACTACTGTCTGCTTAAGGAGATCTCAAGGCAGTTTTGTTAATTCTTTCCTATAAGCAGAGATGAAGAAGATCTTTCCCATTCACACTACCATTTTTACTCTCCCATATTACAGGCTTTACCCTCTTTTAGGATGCCTCTTATACCTGCCTTGTCAAAGCAAGTGTTGGAACACATAGGACACTTAGAGTGGGCTCAATACAGCCTCAAGCACAGGTGGGCATCAGTCCTGGTGTACACAGAGGGCCCTGAGACTCCAGCCTTTTCCAAATTTGAGATAAACTGAGGATGACTGAAAAGATCTGACTGCTATGGGAGCAGAAATAGCCTCTGGAACTGGGAGAACACTGTGAGTCCCAAATCAAGGTGTAGAGATATTCACCTGACACCCAACTTCACCCACCTGACAGCATGGGACCCTGGGGAACATGTTACTCACACCATCAGGCAAAGCCTTGCATATGGGAAGGGCTATCCTGGAGGCATAGGTGAAAATCAGACCCTAGGTCTTATTACATTGAGGTCCAGAGGAAGGCGGCAGGACTTTTCTAGGATCCTAAAAGAAAATAAAAGTTCTTTGTGGGGACAGTAAAAATGTACTTGGGAGAGGAATTCAAATATATTAACAATTGGATAGTCTCTCGCCATGAATGCAAATTGTCACCTACCCTGTGGAGAAAAAATCTCAGACTATCTCTCTTTACCCCCTATTCCAGTAGAGGCACCAGGGATTTTCTGTCCACAGAACCTGCATCTCCTCCAGATGTCCCAGGCCTCAAGTCTTGCTTCATGAGGTTTGGAGATGTTCTGACCATTAACAAGGGGTTTCTCCACAGGGAATATGGCTAGGCTGACTCTCTAATATGGGGTCATGATGGTGACAAGATCAACAAGGGAAGAGCAAAAAGGTGTTGATGGGATGAGAAGACATACAGATACACCAAGAAAGTTCTTCCTAATGCGGTTGAGAAAAGGGAATGCTGCACAGAAGGAGGAGGGGGTGAGTTGGAGGTAGAGGAGGCCAGGTGCAGGGCAATGCAAGGAGGAGGACTTTAGACAGGCAGTGGCAGTGGGAATGGAGAACACCTTTTAGATGCAGTAGCTTGGGGGTAGGAGACACTAAAGATGGTGATGAAGAGAGAGGAATAGATGGAGGGTGACTAAGGATAAAAGGATGACTTTTAAGCTTTAGCTTGGGTGTCAATAGATTGCAATGTCATGTTCTAAAATAAGAAACAACATTTTAAGGAGGAAAATAATTTGGAATTTTGGAGACAAAGCCAGATTGCATTGGAAAGAAGGAAGAATGTAATTTAAGGAAGTGGAGGTTTAAACTACGAAAGTGAGGACACGAAGGGGAGGTGAGAAGGTTAACATACTACATGCTACATACCACACACTACACACTACATACAGAGAAACTATTCAGGTGGTCTTCAATCTAGTCCCCCATTCCAGCACTGACAGTTGAAGAGGCACATGAAAGATCCAGGAGATCCTTCATTCATCTCCCCAATTATGGCCCAACCGTCTATTCTAATTAACAAAAACAAGTTACCCCTACACCCTAACACACACACACATGTACACGCACACACACACTTCAGACTCAATAGATAATTTCTGCTGCAGTTTTTCTTGTTCTACTTCCAGCAGAAAAGAGAAAGAACTGATCACCATTCTCTGTAGAATTTCCCTCCTTGGAAATCAAAGTTAATTAACATTTACTGAACCTTTCCTGGACACATGGCATGATGCCAAATTCCTAAAGGAGAATGAGAATGAATGTGTAGGTGTGAGACTAAAAACACATCAGAGGAGAAGAAGCAAGCCCGTTGAACAGGTTAGAGCCAAGTTTCGCACTGTTCTTCGCATGACTTCAGGACTCTGGAACATCCCTAAACAAACACGCATAGTAGAAAGCATCAGAATGCGTACATGTATGGTTTTAAGTTTCTCGAAATCAATTCATAAGCTCAAATACTGAGCCATCTCTAATTATCTCCTTGCAAGTAATAAAAGAACGTGAGTGTCATGTTTGAATACCTTTCCCCACTAACATCTACAGGCCCTATGCAGTCCTTTATAGGTCACAGGACCTGCAGATACTACATCTGCAAGTCCACCCCAAACTACTACACATATAAGCCCTGATCCCTCATGCTCATTGGCTTCCCTTTGCTAATGACACCAGATCTTAGCCCAGACTGAAAGATGGGGCACTTAAAAGTGCAGGGGCCTGGATTGCCAACCCTACAGAATTTTTATCTATGGAAGTTGGGCCCAATTAGATATCTTTGTTAATCTCCCAAGACGATTCTAATGGGCACCCCCATGGGATATCCTATATCTTTAGGCTTATAAATCAAAATTGATGCTTACTGACTCTTCCAAACCTACCCCTAACCATTCCCTACAAACACTCACCACTGAAGCAATGACCTGATGGTTCCTACTTCTCCCACTGTTCACATATCTACCTGGGACACACTCTTTTATCCCCCACTCCCCTTTCCACAGAGCATATTTCCCTCAAGTTCCAGTGGAAGCCAAGAAGAAAGTATACCTGTTTCTAAACATGTATATCCAGGTGCCAGGCTAGCTCAGCATCTCAGTTTGCCTGTGAAGAAAGTTGTCACCAGGATCACTGTTCAAAGAGATTGTTACGATGGGGAGAGACACATAGCTCTTCAGTCCATCACTGTCTAGGTTTGGGTGTGGGATTATATTAACTAGTCACCTTATATACAATCCAAAGCCATCCAGTATATAGTTAGTCCTCAAATTTAAGCTTCTCTCTCATAGCTTGAAGTGTTACACTGACTTACCCATCCTGCACTCAAAGTCCCCACTAAAAGTATGTGTAAGGCCCTTCAAAGTGAATACCTCTTTATGTGGCAGCAATTAGTATATGACCCAGAGACAGTGTCAGTCCCCGGCTCTTGGATGAGATGAAGCGCCAGTGGATGAGTTGGGCTAGAGGAACCAGGGAAAGCCTCAGAAAGTGTTTGCTTTCCTAACGGTCTCACCAAATACTTCAATCAGAAAAGTGTTTTTTTATTTTGGACTTAAAATAAAAAATGAAAACAAAATTGTACTTTTATCTGCTCTCTTATCTGAGAAGCATACCCAACAGTCACAACTGGCTGGTTTCCATGAACCCTCCTTCCAAAAGTGTTAGGACCCCAGCAGCCTACACTCTGAGGGGAGACTACTCTCTCCCACTACCTTCTACCAGCTACCTGCCCCAATATAACGAACAGCATCTAAGCCAGGATTCTGCCCTAGATTGTGACTCAGGATGAGTTAGGCCTGGAAAGCTGAGAAACAAAGTCAGGTCCTAAGGCAGTCATGTCCACCTCAGCAGTACTCCGAGGCTCTGTTGATTCTGGAAAAAACAAAAACAAAAACAAAAAAACAGACAAAGCACCTGTTGGAGCCAGAATTTGGGGCAGGGAGATTTCTATGTGGAATGTGGGCACGGGGCTTACAAACATAGCTCCGATAGGGGTGAGAGGCCTTCGCTCTTCCTCTAAGTTTCGAATACCAGGTTGGGGAAAGTTAAAATCACTTCAGTAACAGCAAGGGAAACAGAAACTCTCTTCTAGGATTTCTCTTTCCAATGCCCATTACTCCTGAAATGAATGTAACATTGTATGTCAATTATACTCATCAAGTTTTTTAAATAAATAAATCAAATTAAATAGGTACAATCAAAAGACATTAGCAAAAAAGTAAAAAAAAAAAAAAAAAGGAAAGAAAATAGAATCTCCAGAATGGATTTTATCAAAACAAGAATCAGCATTTTCTCTTCTTAAAGAAAAATAATCACATGAACACTCTTATCGCATTTTTCTAGGTCACAGAAGTCATTTGTATGAGTATAGAACAGCCTGTTTATCAGTGATTTGAGTTATATTTTTAGTTCTCATTGTTAACAATCTAAAGAAGTTAACAATCCAAAGAAGCATGATCAATTTATTGTCAGTTTGTGAAACATTTTAGACAGTAAATGTGAGGTTTAGAATATTTTGCTATGTATTTAAGGTTTAAAACTGTATAAAACAATAACATATGTATGATGGAGAATGTTTTCTAACATAGGAAATATCATTAAGCCATAAAATTACAGAAAGGAAAAAGGGAGTTTCTAGTATAAAATCCTTCCTGGAGATTGCTTCTCTCCCTGAAATGGCCAAGAACCTGAACACCTGTAGACTGAGTTTGTCTTTATTTCATGGCAGGAAAATATAGTCATTTTCTTAAGTTCTCTCTCCATAACACACACATTAGTCCACATGCCATGATTTTCCTGAGGACTTTGGTTATGCAAGGTGACATCACGCCTTCTCAGAGAGCAGACTTGACCTGGTTCTCCCAGTGATTTAAGGAACTTGCTTTGGGGAATGCAAGGAGAGACAACCAGGAATCAGGAGCTATAATCTGAAAGCCCAAAAGGCCAATTAAAATGCTCTGCAGGAAATTTGAAAGGAAACCACTGTAAATGGAGAAAACTTTACTAAGTATCAGACCTTCTGTGCTCCTGTGCGTGGGCTCTCTCTCTCATCCTCGCCCTCTCTTTTTCTTTCTCTCATATCCATGTGAGTGTTTGCATTTGCACGAGCGCACACACACACACACACACACACACAGTGAAATAGATTCTTTTCACTCTCATTTCCCAGATCATGAAACTAAAGCCCAACAGGTAATGTCAAGGTCACAGCAGATAATTGGCCAACAGCAGTCGTCAACCTAGCCATGTGCACATCTGTGTTATTTTTACTTGCAGAACTGCTCATACTGTCTTGCTGAGATGGTTGCTTTCCTCTTTATTAAACTGCTCACTGGCTCTCATGCCTAAGCCGGGACGGAGGTTAAGAGAAAAGGTTCTAGGACCAGGATATCTGAGTGAATTGCCCACCACTTTCTAGCTGTGCAATCTTAGGCAAGATCAGTTTCCTTATCTGTAATATGGAGGTTGTTTGTCTCTTACGTCATTAAAAAGATTAAAGAAGTTAATACAGATAAAACATTGAGAAACAGTACCTATCACTAGAGACAAGACAGAAACTTGTTCTGGGTTAAACCACTGTGATTTTGGAGTTGTCTGTGTCTGCAGCATGTCTAGTTTGTCATTCAAATACAGTTGAATAAATGTCCGTTAAATTAATTTTGATTGAGTCATTATGCATAAAATTTATGTGGCAGGAACAATTGCTGAAGAGGACTATGGTTTTCTGCTTCTATTATGTTCTTAAATTCAACAATGTCTTCTGTAAAGGATTATTTTCCATTGTATTCTAAAGATCAGATTTCTTCTGATGAATAACATTATCTGTCAATAAACTTATTACTTTTATCATCAAGGTATCAGCACTCCATAGAGCACATAATCAGCTCAAGCAATATTTTTTCTCTTATTTCACTCAGGGATTTCATCGGTTGATGCTAATTGAGCCCATTTAAAAAAAAAAAAGCCTATAGGACACATAGGACACACAGATCTTTTATTTTAAACCTTCTAAAATCTGTTATGCTTCTAGATGAAAGACAATAGAGATATCTGAAAGTAAATAAATAATAAATTCCCAAGAAGTCCGTTTTCAATAAATGATGAGAATTGGAAAAGTAAGAAAATCTGTCTTGGGTATTCCCATCTGAACTGACAGCCTCATTATAATTTCTATGAATGTGCCTCACTTACAACATCCTCAACTAGGAGAGAGACTGCCAGCCTTGACTCTGGGTTTCTATTGTTTCCTGGTTGAATTCAGGGAGTTAAAAGCCTACCACTTACTTTAGTCTGCAGTTGGCTGTTGTAGATTTATTTCCCTCAGCTCTTTGAAGGAGTGCAAGCCCAAATGAGAAATTCATCGGATGCTAGTCTGAATGAAAAGAGGGATCCATTGCTCTGTCTGCAAAAGGGGATATGACATCAGTCTACCATTGTGTCTTGTTACAAACCAGAGTAAGCCTCTGCAAAGATAGGATACAGTTAACTTTAAAAAATGCCTATCAGCAAGGTGGTCTTTAGCTTCCAGGTGTTTGAGTTCCTTCTGAACTTTTCCTTGTGATTGAGTTCCAGTTTCAAAGCATTGTGATCTGAGAATATGCAGGGAATAATGTCAGTCTTTTGGTATCGGTTGAGTCCTGCTTTGTGACCCAGTATGTGGTCTATTCTGGAGAAGGTTGCATGTGCACTTGAGAAGAATGAGTATTCTGTTGTTTTAGGGTGGAATGTTCTGTATACGTCGATGAGGTCCATCTGATCCAATGTTTCATTCAATGCTCTTATTTCTTTATTAATTTTCTGCTTCGATGATCTGTCTATTTCTGAGAGAGTCATATTAAGATCTCCTACTATTATTGTATTCATATCAATATGACTCTTTATCTTGATTAATAGTTTTCTTATGTAATTGGGTGCTCCCATATTGGGGGCATAGATATTCACAATTGTTAGATTGCTTGCTTAAGAATGCTTGGATCAACCAGGAGATCAAAGATGAACTTAAACAATTCAAAAACCAATGAGAATGAAGACACTTCGGTCCAAAACCTATGGGATACAGCAAAGGCCGTTCTAAGGGGGAAATACATAGCCATCCAAGCCTCCCTCAAAAACATTGAAAAATCCAGAATACACCAGCTGTCTCTACACCTTAAAGAACTGGAGAATCAACAACAAATCAAACCAACTCCACATGCAAGAAGGGAAATAATCAAGATTAGAGCAGAGATCAATGAGGTAGAAACGAGAGATACAGTAGAACGTATCAATGAAAGTAGAAGCTGGTTTTCTGAAAGAATCAATAAGATCGATAAACCATTGGCCACACTAATCCAAAAGAAAAGAGAGAAAGCCCAAATTAATAAAATTATGAATGAAAAGGGAGAGATCACAACTAACACCAAGGAAATAGAAACAATCATCAGAAATCATTACCAACAGTTATATGCCAATAAGCTAAGCAACCTAGATGAAATGGATGCATTCCTGGAAAACTACAAACTCCCAAAATTGAACCAGGAAGAAATTGACAACCTGAATAGACCGAAATCTAGTAATGAGATTGAAGCAGTGATCAAAAACCTCCCAAAAAATAAGAGCCCAGGACCTGACAGATTCCCTGGGGAATTCTACCAAACTTTCAAAGAAGAAATAACACCAATTCTCCTGAAGCTGTTCCAAAAAATTGAAGCAGAAGGAAAACTTCCAGACTCTTTTTATGAAGCCAGCATTACCCTGATCCCCAAACCAGGCAAAGACCCTACCAAAAAGGAGAATTTCAGACCAATATCACTGATGAATATGGATGCAAAGATTCTCAACAAGATCCTAGCAAACAGGATCCAGCAGCACATTAAAAAGATTATCCACCATGATCAGGTGGGATTCATCCCTGCGTTGCAAGGTTGGTTCAACATTTGCAAATCAATCAATGTGATAGAACAAATCAATAAGAGAAGAGAGAAGAACCACATGGTCCTCTCAATTGATGCAGAAAAAGCATTTGACAAAATCCAGCATCCGTTCCTGATGAAAACGCTTCAAAGTATAGGGATAGAGGGAACACTGCTGAACTTCATAAAATCTATCTATGAAAGACCCACAGCAAATATCATCCTCAATGGGAAAAAGCTTGCAGCCTTCCCGTTGAGATCAGGAACACGACAAGGATGCCCACTCTCACCACTCTTGTTCAACATAGTATTAGAAGTCCTAGCAACGGCAATCAGACAACAAAGAGAAATAAAAGGTATCCAAATTGGCAAGGAAGAAGTCAAACTCTCTCTCTTTGCAGATGACATGATTCTTTATATGGAAAACCCCAAAGACTCCACCCCCAAACTACTAGAACTCATACAGCAATTCAGTAACGTGGCAGGATACAAAGTCAATGTACAGAAATCAGTGGCTTTCTTATACACTAACAATGAAAATAGAGAAAGGGAAATTAGAGAATCAATTCCATTTACTATAACACCAAGAACCATAAGATACCTGGGCATAAACCTAACCAAAGAAGTAAAGGACCTGTACTCGAGGAACTACAGAACACTCATGAAAGAAATTGAAGACACAAAAAGATGGAAGACTGTTCCATGCTCTTGGATTGGAAGAATAAACATTGTTAAAATGTCTATACTGCCTAGAGCAATCTATACTTTTAATGCCATTCCGATCAAAATTCCACCGATATTTTTCAAAGAGCTGGAGCAAATAATCCTAAAATTTGTATGGAATCAGAAGAGACCCCGAATTGCTAAGGAAATGTTGAAAAACAAAAAACTGGCGGCATCACGTTACCCGATTTCAAGCTTTACTACAAAGCTGTGATCACCAAGACAGCGTGGTACTGGCATAAAAACAGACACATAGACCAGTGGAACAGAGTGGAAAGCCCAGATATGGACCCTCAACTCTATGGTCAAATAATCTTCGACAAAACAGGAAAAAATATTCAATGGAAAAAAGAGTCTCTTCAATAAATGGTGCTGGGAAAACTGGACAGTGATATGTAGAAGAATGAAACTTGACCATTCTCTTACACCGTTCACAAAGATAAACTCGAAATGGATAAAAGACCTCAACGTGAGACAGGAATCTATCAGAATCCTAGAGGAGAACATAGGCAGTAACCTCTTCGATATCAGCCACAGCAACTTATTCAAGATATGTCTCCAAAGGCCAAGGAAACAAAAGCAAAAATGAACTTTTGGGACTTCATCAAGATCAAAAGTTTCTGCACAGCAAAGGAAACAGTCAGCAAAACAAAAAGGCAACCCACGGAATGGGAGAAGATATTTGCAAATGACAGTACAGACAAAAGGTTGATATCCAGGATCTATAAAGAACTTCTCAAACTCAACACACACAAAACAGATAATCATATCGAAAAATGGGCAGAAGATATGAACAGACACTTCTCCAACGAAGACATACAAAAGGCTATCAGACACATGAAAAAATGTTCATCATCACTAGCCATCAGGGAGATTCAAATTAAAACAACATTGAGATACCACCTGACACCAGTTAGAATGGCCAAAATTAGCAAGACAGGAAACAACGTGTGTTGGAGAGGATGTGGAGAAAGGGGAACCCTCTTACACTGTTGGTGGGAATGCAAGTTAGTGCAGCCACTTTGGAGAACAGTGTGGAGACTCCTGAAGAAATTAAAAATAGAGCTTCCCTATGACCCTGCAATTGCACTGCTGGATATTTACCCCAAAGATACAGATGTAGTGAAAAGAAGGGCCAAGGGCCATCTGTACCCCAATGTTTATTGCAGCAATGGCTACGGTCGCCAAACTGTGGAAAGAACCAAGATGCCCTTCAACGGATGAATGGATAAGGAAGATGTGGTCCATATACACAATGGAGTATTATGCCTCCATCAGAAAGGATGAATACCCAACTTTTGTAGCAACATGGACGGGACTGGAAGAAATTATGCTGAGCGAAATAAGTCAAGCAGAGAGAGTCAAGTATCATATGGTCTCACTTATTTGTGGAGCATAACAAATAACATGGAGGACATGGGGAGATGGAGAGGAGAGGGAGTTGAGGGAAACTGGAAGGGGAGATGAACCATGAGAGACTATGGACTCTGAAAAACAACCAGAGGGTTTTGAAGGGGCGGGGGGGGTGGGAGGTTGAGGAACCAGGTGGTGGGTAATAGGGAGGGCACGTACTGCATGGAGCACTGGGTGTGATGCCAAAACAATGAACACTGTTATGCTGTAAATAAACAAATAAACGAACCAAAAAAAAATGCCTATCAGTTGCCCACCCATCCATATCACATAAATACATAATTAACTTTCTAAACATGGATATTTTTGGCATTTAAAATTGTGTATTAATCACTTGATATTTTGCCCATTCCAGGCTCTTTATGTAAATATTGAATTGAGAGACTTCTTAAAATGCACAGAATTTACTTGGTCATCTTCAACAGTAGTTGACTAAATACATAATTAGAGTATTTTTAAAACAGGTATCATAGACTCAGTAATCTTTAGTGAATTTTTGCATCATTCTAACCTAAGGTGTCAAGACTTAATTAGAATTTGAAATTCATGGATCATTGACCAAAGCACCGTAATTGGTTTGGGCATATGCACTACGGCAGATCACCAGTGAGCTAACTCCTTAAAACAACTACTCAAAAATGCTATGTTCAAGGTGTGTCGATTTGCCCATTTGGAATACTTCTCACAGAGAATTAGGCATTTTAACATCTTTAAAAAAGGAATTTTAATTTATTCCCAGTTGATATGGGAAAGCTAATTTTTGCAAATGAATATCAACTAATTAAAGCAAAAGAAATGATAGAAGTTCTAAAAATCACCATTTTGCAATCTAATCCCCACCCATGAAAGCATTGATTCAAAGAACATCGGTGGGAGCCAAAACTGTTAGATAAAATGGAAAGGCTAGTTCCAAGGTGCCCTGAGTTATCCCATTGATTGCTTGTTAATTGCAAAGAAAAAAATAAAAGAACAAAACCATTCAATGGAGGGATCTGACCATCTTATTTAGCATCACTATTGGTGGATCTGTCAAAGATGTTCTGAGATGCAATATGCCATGCCCAGCAACACCTATGAGATCTTCTTGTTAATAATTTTTAATTTAGTTCTCATCAAGCATTTAGACCTAACCTGCAGTTTTCAGAACTAGAAGAACAACATAAATCACTCCAACAGGAATCAATCAAACTAATCCAGGACAGAGCATAGTCCAAGGCAATGCCTACTCACCAGAAAAATCGATGTAGGAACTTTAAAAAATGAGGGACTATTACAGAAGAAAAGATACTAACAACAAAACAAAACAAAACACAATAACCTCAAGAGATGTGTGAACTTTGGACCCTCATTTGGTAAAATTATAGAAGACATGTTGGGGACAACTGGAGAAATTTAAATCTGGATTGGCTATTAGATTACTTTATGAAATTATTGCTTATTTTCTTAAGTTATAATGATCTTCTAGTTATGGAGGCTAAATGTCTTATACTTAGGAAATATTCGCTGAAGTAACTCTTCACAATGAATACAATTTACATCCTGCTGCACGCAGACACAGAAAGGTATGAAGCAAATACAGTAAAATGTTAACAGTTATACATACGTGGTGGATATGCACATGTTCATTAAATATTATTTTCAATTTTCCCATGTTTGTAAATATATATCCACATATATATAGTAAAATATTTATATATTCACATATATATATAGTGAAATATGTATGTATCGACATATATAGAGATAGATAGATACTAGATAGATATAAAGTCAGGGAGAAAAAGAATTCTTGCCTCCATCTTCACATTATATTTCTTGCTTTTCAGTAGTTGTTGTAAAAGTATGTATGTGTTTCATGAGAATATTTCCCTAGAAGTGTGTATATTTAATAGAGTATGACACACAGCCCTTATTTATTTACTACTTGTGCTCATTTGGATCTAATTGAATCAGAGCTTATTTATATTACTTGGTCATTCCAGACATGTGTTTCTTTTTGCACCACTCTAAGATTCAATTCATTCATTCTAGCTGTCTGTGTTAATTGAGCATCTACTGGGTGCCAGGCAAAATACTAGTTCCCAGAAAATCATGGTAAGCAAACACAAATGTTGATAAATGTCATAAATCTTACAGTCTAATAGAGAAGAGAACCCTTCATCAAAATACGGTATGGATATATAGTAACAAAATGTATTATACATGTGTTATCAAAATAAAGCTCAGGGAACTATGAAATGAAAACAGAAGACTCTGGTTTAGTATAGGGAATGTTTACTGAAAAGTGAAGGGTGACTAAGCATTTACCTAGAGGAAGAAAGTGAGCAAGGAAATAAAGTCTCCAAGATGGAAGGGAGCATGGCTAGTTCCATGAACAGAAAGGCCAGTGTGGTTGCAACAGAAACAACAGAGGACAGGAGGGGGCTGATTTGGCTGAGGGGTAAAGAGAAGTCCAATCACACAATGCCATTAGGCCATATGGAGGATACCGATCTCTATCTAAAGAGAATTGGATAATTTTAAAGGTGAAGGTGACAAAATCTGATTGGCATTTAAAAAGATCTTTCAGGCTGGAGAGCCTGGGTGTCTCATTTAGTTGAGCATCTGACTCTTTATTTCAGCTCAAGTCACGGTCTCAGGGTTGTGAGATCAAGCCCAATGTCTGGCTCCACTCTGGGTATGCCCCCTGCTTAAGATTTTCTCTCTCTCTCCACCACTTCTTGCTCCCTCCTCTTCTTAAAAAAAATAAATAAATAGGGGGAGGAGTCAAGATGGCGGAGAAGTAGCAGCCTGAGACTACATCAGGTAGCAGAGATCAGCTCGATAGCTTATCTAAACATTGCAAACACCTACAAATCCAACGGGAGAGCGAAGAGAAGAAGAACAGCAACTCTAGAAACAGAAAATCAACCACTTTCTGAAAGGTAGGACTGGCGGAGAAGTGAATCTAAAACGACGGGAAGATAGACCGCGGGGGGAGGGGCCGGCTCCCGGCAAGCGGCAGAGGAACGGAGCACAAAATCAGGACTTTTAAAAGTCTGTTCCACTGAGGGACATTGCTCCAGAGGCTAAACCAGGGTGAAGCCCACACGGGGTCAGCGTGGCCCCAGGACCCGCAGGGTCACAGAAGGATCGGGGGTGTCGGAGTGTCGGAGAGCTCGCAGGTATTAGAACGGAGAAGCCGGCTGCAGAGACAGAGCCGAGGACTGAACTCTCAGCTCGGGGTTACCTTGAACTGGTCACGGGCTGGGTGAGCTCGGAGCGCGGCTGGAGGCTGGGGATACGGGAGTGATTGGGTGCTGTCCTCTGGGGGCGCACTGAGGAGTGGGGCCCCAGGCTCTCGGCTCCTCCGGGCCGGAGACTAGGAGGCCGCCATTTTCATTCCCGTCCTCCGGAACTCTACGGAAAGCGTTCAGGGAACAGAAGCTCCCAAAAGCGAACCCGAGCCGATTACTTAGTCCGGCCGCCGGTAAGGTCGGTGCAATCCCGCCTCGGGCAAAGACACTTGAGAGTCACTACAACAGGCCCCTCCCCCAGAAGATCAACAAAATATCCAGCCAGGACAAAGTTCATCTATCAAGGAGAAAGCAGGTTCAATTCCTAAGACAGCAGAGCAATTCCAGAGGAGGAGAAAGCAAAGCACGGAACTCATGGCTTTCTCCCCATGATTCTTTAGTCTTGCGGCTACTTCAATTTTTTTTTTCTTTTTTCAATTTTTTTTTCTTTTTTCTTTTTTCTTCTTCTGCTAAATTTTTTAAAACTTTTACCCTTTTCTTTTTTAACGTTTTTTGACGTTGACGTTAACGTTTTTTAACGTTTTTTAGTTCATCTAAATATATATATTTTTTCTTTCTTTTTTATATTTTTTTATTTTTTTAATTTTTTTCTTTTTTTTCCTTTTTTTTTTCTTTTTTTTTTCCCAGAACCTGTTTTTATCCCCTTTCTCCCCCCCACAATTAGGGGTCTCTTCTGATTTGGTTACAGCGCATTTTTCTGGGGTCTTTGCCACCCTTTTAGTAGTTTATTTGCTCCTTCATATCCTCTTATCTGGACAAAATGACAAGGCGGAAAAAATCACCACAAACAAAAGAACAAGAGACAGTACCGAAGGCTAGGGACCTAATCAACACAGACATTGGTAATATGTCAGATCAAGAGTTCAGAATGACGATTCTGAACATTCTAGCCGGGCTCGAAAAAGGCATGGAAGATATTAGAGAAACCCTCTCTGGAGATATTAAAGCCCTTTCTGGAGAAATTAAAGAACTAAAATCTAACCAAGTTGAAATCAAAAAAGCTATTAATGAGGTGCAATCAAAAATGGAGGCTCTCACTGCTAGGATAAATGAGGCACAAGAAAGAATTAGTGATATAGAAGACCAAATGACAGAGAATAAGGAAGCCGAGCAAAAGAGGGACAAACAGCTACTGGACCATGAGGGGAGAATTCGAGAGATAAGTGACACCATAAGACGAAACAACATTAGAATAATTGGGATTCCAGAAGAAGAAGAAACAGAGAGGGAAACAGAAGGTCTATTGGAGAGAATCATTGAAGAGAATTTCCCTAATATGGCAAAGGGAACAAGCAACAAAATCCAGGAGATGCAGAAAACCCCCCTCAAAGTCAACAAGAATAGGTCCACACCCCGTCACCTAATAGTAAAATTTACAAGTCTTAGTGACAAAGAGAAAATCCTGAAAGCAGCCCAAGAAAAGAAGTCTGTAACATACAATGGTAAAAATATTAGATTGGCGGCAGACTTATCCACAGAGACCTGGCAGGCCAGAAAGAGCTGGCATGATATATTCAGAGTACTAAACGAGAAAAACATGCAGCCAAGAATACTCTATCCAGCTAGGCTATCATTGAAAATAGAAGGAGAGATCAAAAGCTTCCAGGACAAACAAAAACTGAAAGAATTTGCAAACACCAAACCAGCTCTACAGGAAATATTGAAAGGGGTCCTCTAAGCAAAGAGAGAGCCTAAAAGTAGTAGATCAGAAAGGTACAGAGACAATATACAGTAACAGTCACCTTACAGGCTAATAATGGCACTAAATTCATATCTCTCAATAGTTACCCTGAATGTTAATGGGCTAAATGCCCCAATCAAAAGACACAGGGTATCAGAATGGATAAAAAAACAAAACCCATCAGTATGTTGCCTACAAGAAACTCATTTTAGACGCGAAGACACCTCCAGATTTAAAGTGAGGGGGTGGAAAACAATTTACCATGCTAATGGGCATCAGAAGAAAGCTGGGGTGGCAATCCTTATATCAGATCAATTAGATTTCAAGCCAAAGACTATAATAAGAGATGAGGAAGGACACTATATCCTACTCAAAGGGTCTGTCCAACAAGAAGATCTAACAATTTTAAATATCTATGCCCCTAACGTGGGAGCAGCCAACTATATCAACCAATTAATAACAAAATCAAAGAAACACATCAATAATAATACAATAATAGTAGGGGACTTTAACACTCCCCTCACTGAAATGGACAGATCATCCAAGCCAAAGATCAACAAGGAAATAAAGGCCTTAAATGACACACTGGACCAGATGGACATCACAGATATATTCAGAACATTTCATCCCAAAGCAACAGAATACACATTCTTCTCTAGTGCACATGGAACCTTCTCCAGAATAGATCACATCCTGGGTCACAAATCAGGTCTCAACCGGTATCAAAAGATTAGGATTATTCCCTGCATATTTTCAGACCACAATGCTCTGAAGCTAGAACTCAATCACAAGAGGAAAGCTGGAAAGAACCCAAATACATGGAGACTAAACAGCATCCTTCTAAAGAATGAATGGGTTAACCAGGAAATTAAAGAAGAATTGAAAAAAATTCATGGAAACAAATGATAATGAAAACACAACGGTTCAAAATCTGTGGGACACAGCAAAGGCAGTCCTGAGAGGAAAATATATAGCGGTACAAGCCTTTCTCAAGAAACAAGAAAGGTCTCAAGTACACAACCTAACCCTACACGTAAAGGAGCTGGAGAAAGAACAAGAAAGAAACCCTAAACCCAGCAGGAGAAGAGAAATCATAAAGATCAGAGCAGAAATCAATGAAATAGAAACCAAAAAAACAATAGAAAAAATCAATGAAACTAGGAGCTGGTTCTTTGAAAGAATCAATAAGATTGATAAACCCCTGGCCAGACTCATCAAAAAGAAAAGAGAAAGGACCCAAATAAATAAAATCATGAATGAAAGAGGAGAGATCACAACTAACACCAAAGAAATACAGACAATTATAAGAACATACTATGAGCAACTCTATGCCAACAAATTGGACAATCTGGAAGAAATGGATGCATTCCTAGAGACATATAAACTACCACAACTGAACCAGGAAGAAATAGAAAACCTGAACAGGCCCATAACCAGTAAGGAGATTGAAACAGTCATCAAAAATCTCCAAACAAACAAAAGCCCGGAGGGCACGTTTTGCATGGAGCACTGGGTGTTGTGCAAAAAGAATGAATACTGTTACGCTGAAAAAACAAATAAAATGGAAGATTGAAATTAAAATAAATAAATAAATAAATAAATAAATAAATAAATAAAAACAAAAATGTTCTTTCGATTACAAGACTATAATATGGTGAGTGGACTGAAGGGGACCATGAGTAGAAGTTGGGAAGGAGGTGATTATGAAAATCCAGGGAAGAGAAAACAGTAGCCTCAGTCAAGGTATTGATGGTGGAGATGGAGAGAAGCAAATAAATTTTTAAAATCCTTAGGAAGTAAAGCTAAGAGACTCTGTGGTTGATCAGATAAGAGTAGAGGATGGGGGCACCTGAGTGGCTCAGTGAGTTAAGCCTCTGCCTTAGGCTCAGGTCATGATCTCAGGGCCCTGAGATCGAGCCCCGCATTGGGCTCTCTGCTTAACAGGGAGCCTGCTTCCTCCTCTCTCTCTCTGCCTGCTGCTCTGCCTACTTGTGATTTCTCTCGATAAATAAATAAAAATCTTAAAAAAAAAAAGAGTAGAGGATGAAAGAGTCATCAAGGATACTCTTAGGGTTCTGCATCGAGCTGGTGAGCACAGAGCACTGAAGGGGAAACATGTTCATTTAGATGAACTCCAAGGTTAGGTCAGATGTGCTACATTTGAGGGTATCTTTAAGCCAAAAGATTCTTCAGGCAAAATCCAATGGCGTATTATCTAATTTTAGACATTCTTAATATAGTTACAGAACAAAGAGAATTATTTTGTAATAAAATAAGATTTTGCATTTCCAAATGAGGCTTCACCTTAAAGAACAATGCATTATGCCAACAATCCTGCCATTACTCAAAATTCACCTAGGGTTCCTCCTTGTAGATCAACTCAGAGAGCCAGTGTATAGCTTCTCTACTGTCAGCCATGAATGCAAAGTGTGCTTTCTAGTCCTCCTCAAGCTCTTCCATGCATCTCACCAGCAAGGCCCACTTTAAGCCTTGCTTTGTCTTTATACCTTGCTGTATCTCGTGACTGAGCTTTCTGAGTTTGTTCACCTCTGAATTGGGGGAGGGGGCCCTTGATAAGTAGTAAGAATTAAATGTAGAAAACTGATCTCATTATTTCACCATCAGACCATAATTTTATCCAGCGTGGTCCAGCGCAATCATCCACTTGTTTCCCAAAGCAGGCTCTGACCAATTTGAATCAGTCTTCTGAAATAACAAATCAACTCACAAAAGACCAGAAAAAGAGGAAGAAGAAGAAGGGGGAAGGAGACAAAGGAAGGGAAGGGAAGGGCCAAAAGGAGAAGGATCCATGGGTGATAAAAGTGTCCCAGGCTCTGAAAGTATTTTTCAGATATGTTCCATAAGAGCCACTCAGATAATCACAGAGCCTGTGACTATTCTGAAAAGTCCATTTGAACAACCAAACTTTGACACACAAAAAAATCGTATACACACACATTTCCCACAAAATATTAAAAATGAAACCTAAGAGTCAGATTAAATAGTCTAGCCCATATGACACCACAGTGAGAATTCACTAGAAAACCTAGACCAGCCTTCCAAACTTTACAGTGCATCAGACACACTTTGGGTATTTGTTAAAAGTGTTCATTCTTAAAGCCTATTGAGTCAGAAACTGCATATATTCTCAGGTCTGTGTAGCTAATATATTTCATTCAACTTCATTCATTCATTCACTAGATAGAAATTTCTCAATCCTTGTACTGTCTGTGCTCTGGTCCTGGCTCAGTCTTCTCATATCTGTTGACCTTGGGAATGTCACTTAACTTCTTGTCCTCAAGATCTTCTGTAAATGGATGCATTCCTGGAAAGCTACAAACTCCCAAAATTGAACCAGGAAGAAATTGACAACCTGAATAGACCGATATCTAGTAATGAGATTGAAGCAGTGATCAAAAACCTCCCAAAAAATAAGAGCCCAGGACCTGACAGATTCCCTGGGGAATTCTACCAAACTTTCAAAGAAGAAATAACACCAATTCTCCTGAAGCTGTTCCAAAAAATTGAAGCAGAAGGAAAACTTCCAGACTCTTTTTATGAAGCCAGCATTACCCTGATCCCCAAACCAGGCAAAGACCCTACCAAAAAGGAGAATTTCAGACCAATATCACTGATGAATATGGATGCAAAGATTCTCAACAAGATCCTAGCAAACAGGATCCAGCAGCACATTAAAAAGATTATCCACCATGATCAGGTGGGATTCATCCCTGCGTTGCAAGGTTGGTTCAACATTTGCAAATCAATCAATGTGATAGAACAAATCAATAAGAGAAGAGAGAAGAACCACATGGTCCTCTCAATTGATGCAGAAAAAGCATTTGACAAAATCCAGCATCCGTTCCTGATGAAAACGCTTCAAAGTATAGGGATAGAGGGAACACTGCTGAACTTCATAAAATCTATCTATGAAAGACCCACAGCAAATATCATCCTCAATGGGAAAAAGCTTGCAGCCTTCCCGTTGAGATCAGGAACACGACAAGGATGCCCACTCTCACCACTCTTGTTCAACATAGTATTAGAAGTCCTAGCAACGGCAATCAGACAACAAAGAGAAATAAAAGGTATCCAAATTGGCAAGGAAGAAGTCAAACTCTCTCTCTTCGCAGATGACATGATTCTTTATATGGAAAACCCCAAAGACTCCACCCCCAAACTACTAGAACTCATACAGCAATTCAGTAACGTGGCAGGATACAAAGTCAATGTACAGAAATCAGTGGCTTTCTTATACACTAACAATGAAAATAGAGAAAGGGAAATTAGAGAATCAATTCCATTTACTATAGCACCAAGAACCATAAGATACCTGGGCATAAACCTAACCAAAGAAGTAAAGGACCTGTACTCGAGGAACTACAGAACACTCATGAAAGAAATTGAAGAAGACACAAAAAGATGGAAGACTGTTCCATGCTCTTGGATTGGAAGAATAAACATTGTTAAAATGTCTATACTGCCTAGAGCAATCTATACTTTTAATGCCATTCCGATCAAAATTCCACCGATATTTTTCAAAGAGCTGGAGCAAATAATCCTAAAATTTGTATGGAATCAGAAGAGACCCCGAATTGCTAAGGAAATGTTGAAAAACAAAAAACTGGCGGCATCACGTTACCCGATTTCAAGCTTTACTACAAAGCTGTGATCACCAAGACAGCGTGGTACTGGCATAAAAACAGACACATAGACCAGTGGAACAGAGTGGAAAGCCCAGATATGGACCCTCAACTCTATGGTCAAATAATCTTCGACAAAACAGGAAAAAATATTCAATGGAAAAAAGAGTCTCTTCAATAAATGGTGCTGGGAAAACTGGACAGTGATATGTAGAAGAATGAAACTCGACCATTCTCTTACACCGTTCACAAAGATAAACTCGAAATGGATAAAAGACCTCAACGTGAGACAGGAATCTATCAGAATCCTAGAGGAGAACATAGGCAGTAACTTCTTCGATATCAGCCACAGCAACTTCTTTCAAGATATGTCTCCAAAGGCCAAGGAAACAAAAGCAAAAATGAACTTTTGGGACTTCATCAAGATCAAAAGCTTCTGCACAGCAAAGGAAACAGTCAACAAAACAAAGAGGCAACGCACGGAATGGGAGAAGATATTTGTAAATGACAGTACAGACAAAAGGTTGATATCCAGGATCTACAAAGAACTTCTCAAACTCAACACACACAAAACAGATAATCATATCAAAAAATGGGCAGAAGAGGGGCGCCTGGGTGGCTCAGTGGTTTGGGCCGCTGCCTTCGGCTCGGGTCATGATCTCGGGGTCCTGGGATCGAGTCCCGCGTCCGGCTCTCTGCTCTGGAGGGAGTCTGCTTCCCTCTCACTCTCTCTGCCTGCCTCTCTGCCTGCTTGTGATCTCTGTCTGTCAAATAAATAAATAAAATCTTTAAAAAAAAAAATGGGCAGAAGATATGAACAGACACTTCTCCAACGAAGACATACAAATGGCTATCAGACACATGAAAAAATGTTCATCATCATCAGGGAGATTCAAATTAAAACAACATTGAGATACCACCTAACACCAGTTAGAATGGCCAAAATTAGCAAGACAGGAAACAACGTGTGCTGGAGAGGATGTGGAGAAAGGGGAACCCTCTTACACTGTTGGTGGGAATGCAAGTTAGTGCAGCCACTTTGGAGAACAGTGTGGAGATTCCTGAAGAAATTAAAAATAGAGCTTCCCTATGACCCTGCAATTGCACTGCTGTGTATTTACCCCAAAGATACAGATGTAGTGAAAAGAAGGGCCATTTGTACCCCAATGTTTATTGCAGCAATGGCTACGGTCGCCAAACTGTGGAAAGAACCAAGATGCCCTTCAACGGATGAATGGATAAGGAAGATGTGGTCCATATACACAATGGAGTATTATGCCTCCATCAGAAAGGACGAATACCCAACTTTTGTAGCAACATGGACAGGACTGGAAGAAATTATGCTGAGTGAAATAAGTCAAGCAGAGAGAGTCAAGTATCATATGGTCTCACTTATTTGTGGAGCATAACAAATAACATGGAGGACATGGGGAGATGGAGAGGAGAGGGAGTTGAGGGAAACTGGAAGGGGAGATGAACTATGAGAGACTATGGACTCTGAAAAACAACCAGAGGGTTATGAAGGGGCGGCGGGGTGGTGGGGTGGGTGGGGTGGGGTGGGAGGTTGAGGAACCAGGTGGTGGGTAATAGGGAGGGCATGTACTGCATGGAGCACTGGGTGTGATGCCAAAACAATGAACACTGTTATGCTGTAAATAAGCAAATAAAAATAAATTAATTAATTAAAAAAAAAAGATCTTCTGTAAAGGATGGAAACAGATTTCTAAATACCTTCTTGCTTGAGAATGCTCCATGCCAAACTTTGCTGCTTTTTGAGTGGCCCAGGACTCTACAATTATTCTTAGCCCATGTACACAGTCTCTGAGCCCCACAATTGTTCTCTGATTGGCTGGACAACCTGAGCTCTGACCTCATGTTCATCCTCATAATTAAGATAACTGTAACATGACTGGCCTTGCCTGATTTGCAGCCTCTCACCTTGTTTCCCAGACCACCAAACTTGATGATGATTCCGGAGTGAAGGCTCGTGTAGAGCTAGGATCGTGTACCCCAGGAAGGCCTCCAAGAGTAGGAGGGGATAGATTAGCAGACAGGAGAAAGGGAACTCCAAGCAAGGAGATCAGCATGAGCAAAAGCATGTGAATGAGAATGGACAAGGAATGCCCAGGGGTACTCTGTTATGACCAGTGTTTGTGTCAAAAAAAATGGTTGGATTCAAGAGCAGTATTCTAGAACTCAGGTGAATGTTTAGGTTTGTTTCTATCCCAATATCCCAATATCAAAATATCCCAATATCCCAATATCAAAGCAAAGAGAAGGCTTAATGAAGAGCTGAGTGTGAAACAGGACTGTAATCGTGCACTGGAGTGAGGTTCTCTTATCAAATAGGACAGTGACAATTAAGCTCACACTTTGCATATGCCATTTAACATGCATCTTATACATTGGCAAACATAAACACCTACCAACGGACGCAGGTAACCAAATGGGGAAGAGACTGCATGTGCTTCCAGAGAGCGCACTCCTTCAGAAGTGGGTAGAGAATTAGATTGTGCAGGCAGGAGACATTTGGTTGGGACAGGGCTTTGCTGCCAACTCAGCCTCTGCCATGTCATGAGTCACAGAACTGGCAGGCTCTGAGTACACATGCAGTCTTAAGACCCTCTCTGCTTGCCAGTTCTACTGAGTATATGGTACCCAACCAAGGCCCACTTCTTCAGGGAGGGTTATTTTGAGTGGAATTTCTCCTTTGGAGGAAAAAAAAAAAAAAGACATACAAAACTTCCTTCATAGTAGATCGATAAAATGTTCCCAAAATTCAAACTGAGAAAAGTGTCTACATCATCTGTGGCTGGGATTTTCCTTTATCTAAGATCGTTTAGACTGAAGGAGCACACTGACGGCCAAGTCTCCCAGGACAGGCTGCTGGCAGCGCCTTCTCTGAGAAAAGCAGCAGATGGCCTCTAGAGAGCACAAGGAGTCAGCCAAGATTTCCCTAGAGAATCACTGAGTGGTTACTTTAGGCACAGAACCCTCTAGGCCCTAACCAAGTCCAACCTTCATTTAGAGTTTGAAAGCCTAGGGTATGTGAGAGTCATCCACCACCGAACACGATGGTTCCACCCACACAAGAGGAACTACTTCTTCTCCCCAAAGTCAGCCTGGTTCATGTGGGACGTCACAATAGCTTACTTCTCCTAGTGCAAATGCCACTTCTGTTGGCCTCGTGGGTAGTTTTAGAGGGCTCAGTTCTTACTTAATCAGCCCTCACCATGTTAAGTTGGCTCATTGCTTTATGCACTACATTTGCTAACTTGAACTAAAGGCCACGAGTGTGATTAAATCAGATAAATTTTTTCGGTGGCAGTTTTGTATTTCTGGAGGTCACAAAAAAAAAAGAGAGTTTTATCTTTATCTAGGAGAGCCTGGAACTAGGCTAACTTCTATTTTAATTTTGAGTCAACTTACAAACATTCATTGGATAATTATTCCTCTAAGGAACCTACCATTCTGGGATGAAGCAAAAGCAAACCAACACAGAACATGGCAAAAAAATGATGATAATAATAATAATAATAAATAATGAAGTGTGGTCATACTTTTCTTTTAAGAAGTCATCAATAAAGGGTCCTAGATGAGTAGTGATGGCCCTCCAAACCATACCAAGATGTTAACTGAGGAGCAAGGATGTGTTCTCAAGGAATATGAAATACACATGAAATAATGTACTAGGAAACGACACAAAGTATAGTTGGACAGATTGGTTCTAATGCCTTGGAATAGACAGTGTACTGTTTTGCAAAGTGTCTGCTATGGTTTATGTGCTTCATTTTGGGATTTTGAGGTTTGGGGCAGTTGACTACCTCTTCAGAGAAAGCCTGCCACATCCAATCTGCTAAGGAATTTGGATACCTGTTAGATAGGTCGGATACCAAGAAGAAATAATTTGTCCATCCCTCAACACAGGAACCGCTATTCATCTTAGTTCAGCATTTTGGGCTTAGTGCAATGCCGTGATGCTCCAATCTGGGCTGTCAGATCCTTCATTTTGGAAAGCTGCAGACGTATTGTTCTTTGCTTGATAAGGATGAATACACTTTGCATTTTAAGTTTTTATTTTCTTTATTGCTCTTCTACTTTTAAAAGCATCTTTATACTGAAGGCAAAGCGATCACGTGACAGGGACAGGAAGTAAGCAGGGCAAGGACAGGCTATCTCCTGGCATGCGCCTGTCTCTATGCCTTGATCATAATGCTTTCTCTGCCTGCTTTGCCCAAGAGCTCATCTCTGGATGCCCAAATTCTCTTCATCATTCAAAACTTTTGTCAGATGCCACTTCTAGGAGGCCCTTCCAAATCTCTATCCTGAGCGATTATGATCTCTCCCTTGAACTTTCACTGATTCTCTCATAGCATTTAGCACTTTCTCCCATATATAAGTATTTACATATATTGGCTCCTATAATATATAACCATGCATATCTTAAGCAACTTAATATACTCTGCTGCATCCAAATTGATTACAGTTTCTTATTAGCAGTCCAATTCAGTAAATACTTATTGGAAATATTTACTAGATAAATAAATAATTGGTCAGGGCAAGCAGATGCTCCCAAAGAATTTAATGTAAATCTAATCAGGACACAAAAATGGGGGGAAAATCATGGGCACAATTCAAGCAGATATACACCCTGGATAAAAGAAGCCAATACATCAAATTACTGCTCCGTTATTTGGCTTAATCTGTCTCTTCAAGGTTCTGCTTCTTTAAAAAACTTCTTTTCTTTCCCTTGAAATTGTGGGAATAATCAGGAAATGGATCTATTAAAATATAAACATTTCTTGAGAATTAGTTGTAGGTAAGGCTTTCTTCTATGACTTGAAACCCAGTCCCACTGATAAATTTTAAAATGAGAAGAAAGGAAAAGCAATTAATCAATAAAACAGTGCTGCCCTACCCATATATTAAAAATAAATCAAGCAGATATTACTAGAATGGGAAAGAAAGGACACAAAGGAATATAATCTATCAGTAGATTAAAATGAATATGTGTAAAATGGCATGGGTATTCACTGGAGTGACTTTTTCCCTAATGACCAAATTTAGGGTAAATACAACAGCTACCATTTCTTGAGTACCTACTCTATGCCAGCAAATGGAAGCACTTTTTATATATTGTTTGTGTTATATTATATTTTATATATTCATTTATCACGATGCTTCAAAGTTAATATTATTGTTCCTATTTTAGGAACAGTATTTTTCCCCCTTCCTTAAGGGAGGAAACTAAGGCTCACAGAGCTTAAGGAACTTGCCTAAGCTAATATAACAAGGATGTATCATAGCCATTATAACTCACTACCTACAGCAGTAAAACCAAATCATGGGATTCTCCATTTCTTCAACTCTTACAAGCTTAGACACACATATCTCAGTTATGTCTCATCTCAACCTTCTTAATTAGGCCCAACTTCAAAAGACTGACTTGTAGGCCTATAGCTGAGAAGTAGAGAAAGACATAAGAATTGCTGGGGATAACACATAAAGTGAATAACCCACATCAAGGTATACCACTGTTGACTACAGAGTTTAGAATTTATTAATATTCCTGGTTCCAATTATCTCTCCTACTACACCAAAGCTGCTTTTGTACTGCGTGACAAGAAATATGCAATCAAGGCGTGTGTTTATATATATAAAATGTAATATATTATGATCTTCCTTCTACTCAAGAGTGCTTTAGAAAATACAGCCAAGTCTTTCTCCTTTTCCCTATTCACCTCCCCCAACCGTCCCTCTCTGTGCCCCATCCCACAGGAAAGAGCCCAGGACATTTGGGCCTGGGGAACCGTGGGAACCAAAAGGCTTGGTTTGTCTTAGAAGAAATCTGGTTGAGTTTGTAGCGTAAAAAGAGATGAATCTAGAGAGTTTCAGTTAAGCATTCAAAGTTCCCACAATCTTATCTGCCACCACTGTGTTTTAATTTCTCATCCATTGTTCTACCTACCTTAAAATAGTCTGTAAATACATTCCGAATCTGGCTGTTGGGTGAAATCCCTGACTATGCATACAAAAGGCTGATGGGAACAGCAGTCCCTCTATACCCAGGATGCTCAGTGCCACCTGCTGGAGCAAGGAAGGAGGATTTTTCATGGGCAGAGGCTATCACTTCGGCTTCTGTGAGCTCTGGTCTCCACAACCTAGAGATACCTGAAAAGTACACTAGGGCAGCTGGAACATATGTGAGCCTGGCTTCCATAGCACCTAAATCCTTGCATTTTGAGCTTTTGCATAGCAAATAGAACCATTAATAAAACAAAAAGGCAACCTACTGAATGGGAGATATTTGCAAATGATATTTCCAATACAGGGTTAATATCCAAAATATATAGAAAATTTACACAACTCAACACCCTCCCCAAAAGAAACCCGACCCAAACCTATTTAAAAATGAACAGAGGACCTAAATACACATTTTTTTCCCCAAAGAAGACATACAGATAGCCAACAAACACATGAAAGGATGTTCAACATCACTAATCACCAGGGAAATGCAAATCAAAACCACGATGAGATATCACCTCACACCTGTTAGAATGGCTAAGGTCATAAAGACAAGAAGTAACAAGTGTGTGCAAGGATGTAGAGGAAAAGGAATGCTTGTGCGCTGCTGGCAGAAATGTAAACTGGTACAGCCACTGTGGAAAACAGTATGGAGGTTCCTCAAAAATTAAAAATGGAAATACCAGATGATCCATTAATTCCACCATGGGGTATCTACCCAAAGAAAACAAAAACACTTATTTGAAAAGATGTGTGCCTTATGTGTATTGTAGCATTATTTATTTATGTACAATAGCCAATTATTTATTTACTTACAATTACTTATTATTTACAATAGCCAAGATATGGAAGCAACCTAAGTATCTATCCATAGGTGAATGACCAAAGAAGATGTGATCTATATACATATATGTGTGTGTATTATATATATAATGTAGCATATAGACATATGTATAATGTGATATAGAGAGACATATATAAGGAATATTACACAGCCATAAAAAAGGATTTTTGTTTGTTTGTTTTTGTTTTTGTCTTTTTACCATTTATGGATGGACTTAGAGGGTATTATGCTAAGTGAAAGCAGTCAGACTGAGAAAGACAAAATACCATCTGATTTCACTCATATGTGGAACTTAAAATAACGAAATAAAACATGAATGAACAAACAAAAAGCAGAATCAGACCTATAAACACAGAGAACAAACTGATGGTTGACAGAGGGAAGGGGTAGGGTGGGTAAAATGGGTGAAGGTTTCCAGCTGTGGAATGAATAAGTCCAGGAGTAAGAGGCACAGCACAGGGAATACAGTGGATGATACTCGAATGATGTTCTGTGGAGACAGAGGGTGACTGCGCCTGTGGTGAACACAGCCTAATGTACAGAGAAATTGAATCACTGTGCTGTACACCTGAAACTAATGTGACACTGTGTGTCAACGATCCTCAAATTTAAAGATGTTTTAATTAAAAAATAAATTACATAGTGAATATTATCTTGTATCATTAAAGTAATCTAATAATTTTTTTTTTTTGCATTTTGAACCACACTTCTTTGCAATGACCTGCTTTGTTCAACAATACATCAAGAGCATTTTTTCTTGTTTTTCTAGGTAGATGGTCATGGCAGCTTTTAAATATGGCCCCAATAAAGTCTAAACACGATATTACAACAGCAAAGTCAACAGAGTGAGAGGTGGTCCATCTCTGAGTGCTCAAGTTTGCATTGCAATGTAAGAGACAAGATTTATTAGGACGTGGGAGGCCAAGGATTAATAGAATGAATCACCTTATTTCCCCTAAAGGTTTGACCCAGTGCGTGATTTGTGCCTGCTAAGCTGATATAATGATGAACAATTCCTTTTATGATTGTAGCTAAAAATGGAACCTGTGGTAAGACCTTACATAACCTGAAATGACACATGGCAACTAAAGGCCACTTCTCCCATGAGTTCTTGGAGCCGAAGTTAAGTTGGCATTTAATGAAAAATGTAAATCTGGGAGCATTTACCCTGGTAACGGCACTACACATTCATCTAAGTTAGAACTTCCAGCCTTCACAGCGTAAGAAAAATACAGGCTCACCCTGAAGTCAGGTTATATTAGATAAACATTTTTCATATGGATCTTCTAACTTATTCTTCACTGCCAACTGCTAAGTGTTATCATTACCATTATTAGGAACAACAATAGCAATTAATTTGTAAGATACCTATCATTCTGAAGACTCGCATTTTATATATCAAAAGACATTACTTATAGAAAAAATTTAAACAAACATTAATTGCAGGGTACAATATTGTTTTAGTTTCTCTCAGACTGAGAGTTACGCAAAGAAAAGTGAGGAGAAATTATCTGTCTATTATAAAAAGTCATAGGCTTGTACAAAAGTCTGGGTAAAAATACCACAGGGTTAAGTGACTTCCTTAAGGTCACACAGTTTAGGCAACTAATTTATTTTTAGGCAACTAAAAATAAATCTGGTTTCCCCACCTAGTCCCAGTCTTGAGAACACAGAGAGAATAAGACAAATAATGAAGTGAAAAATAAAATGTTAGCTAAAGATATGACTCAAAGAAAATCTGGTTGTAAGCACAAGGATGGGAATAAGCATGGGGCAGACAAGGAATGGAAGAGTCAGGAGACTTGGCTCAGGATGAGTAAGGTTGAGACTTATTTAAGATGATGTCAGTAAGCTCAGCCGGGGTAGACCACACCATTCTTATGAGGAATTTAAATTTTATTCTAAGAATCATGGGAAGACCTGAACAGGTCCTAAACAGGGAAATGACGTGAAATAATTCATAGCATAAAAATATCACTCTGCTGCTAGACTGAAAAGGGTGAGAAAGGTTGGGGAACAGGGGCCAGGAGACCAGGTGAGGGTCCGCTACTCTGCTGTAAGTAAGACATGACCGTGGTTCACTCCCTGCTGCAGAGATGGAAATCTAATTGTTCCGGAGTAAGACCTAAACACATCTTCAAAGCTGGCCAGGGAACTCTAGTGTCTATTCAGGGTGGAGAATCACAAGTAGAGTGTAAGAGCAGTGAAAATGGAGAGTAATAGATTTGGGTTGTTTTCAGGGTAGAGTCAAGAGGACTTGATGGTGGGCTAGATGTAGACAGGGACAGAGAGAGAGGAGACGAGAGGTACTTCTAGGCTTTAAACCTGAGAAACTGTGTTGGTGATTCCATTGCATAAAATACTAAAGTCTAAGAGAATAGCAAACTTGGGCAGGATCGAAAGCAAGGATTCTATCCCAAATATATTACATCTGAGATGTCCAGGTGAGGATATCCAATAGTCAGTTGGATATTCAACTGAGGAGATCAGGAAAGAGGTCAGAAGTAGATATGTATGTGAGTGTGTGCACACGTGCGTGTGTGTGCACGTATGTTCATATCTGTGTGTGCATGTGTGTGTGTGATCAATACAAAGATGGTGTTTAAAGCATTGAGGACTGGGTGACATACTTAGAGAAGGGAGTGTTGAGAAGAGAGGGGAACCCAAGACTGAATCCTATGACCCTCCTCTGCAGATTTCTAAATTTTGGAGTAATAGTCCAAGAAGTGGTAGGAGAGCCAGTACGCACAGGGTCTCCAAAAAGAAAAAAAAAATCTTTCAAG
Organism: Meles meles; assembly: GCF_922984935.1. Taxonomy (NCBI): domain Eukaryota; kingdom Metazoa; phylum Chordata; class Mammalia; order Carnivora; family Mustelidae; genus Meles; species Meles meles. Next base: position 77,157,778 of record NC_060077.1, read on the forward strand.
AAAGAAGGAGTGTTGGGGCACCTGGGTGGCTCAGTGGGTTAAAGCATCTGCCTTTGGCTCGGGCCATGATCCCAGGGTCCTGGGATCAAGCCCCACATCAGGCTCTCTGCTCGGTGGGGAGCCTGCTTCTTCCTCTCTCTCTGCCTGCCCCTCTGCCTACTTGTGGTCTCTGTCTGTCAATAAATAAATAAAATCTTTAAAAAAAAAAAAAGAAAGAAAGAAAGAAGGAGTGTCAAATGCAGCTGAGATGCCAAATAAGATGAAGACAAAGAAATGGCAGCTGATTGCACAATATTAAAATTATTACAGACAATAGCAATTTGTGGAGAGCAGTAAGGCAGGGGACTCACGGGGAAGAGAGAGATGTTAGCCCTGATCGTGACCATAGGGAAGATTTCTGGGAAAGAACACAGAGACACACAGTCAGTAGCAGCATGGGAGCAGGAACTCCCTTGATCAAGCTGCTAAGGCAGGAGAAGATAAGGGAGGAAGCATAGGGATGGGTTCTGGTTGTTTAGCGGTAACTCACCTACTGCTCGATTCAGTTGTCTGAGTCACGCAAGCAGTGAAGTCACAAGTTGATGGAGAGGCAGAGTGGGAGGTGAGGTGAGGAGTGGTTTTAGAGAATGGTGTCGCCAATACACCGGGGGTGCATTGTAGGAATGCTGACTGCGCGGCCATTGGAGGTCTGCGGTAGGGAATTTTTAATAAGAATTGTCACCACAGGTGTGTTTTTTCTCTCTAACCATGTTCAGCTGTTTGGATTGAGGGCAAAGTGTGTTGGTAATTGAGTTTAATTAGGGTTTGAGTTTGCCAAATAAATATAATGAAGTGAGAGACAGAGCAAGGAAAAGTGTTTGCAAGGGATCAAAAATGGACCCAGGTAAGGAGGAAAGTGAGCACGGTACCAGGGTGTGGAGGGATAATAAACGGGATCATGACAGGTCTTGCTTGATCGGTAACTTGGAAGGCAGAGCCAAAGATTTTTCAAAACTATATCTTAAAGCAGTAAAGAAATAGAAAGTTGTAAACAGAAAGGCTGGTCAGAGTAAAATGTTTTTATCCACACCAAGACAAATGGAGGACACATTTCAGCACACCAAGCATAAAGAGACATCCAAAACTGATCCAGGATGAAAAAAAAAAAGACCTTCCTTGCACAGGAAAAAAGAACAAGAATCAACTTTTGATTCCTCATTGCTATCTCTGGATTGCAGAGGACAATGGTGTGACATTTTCCAAAATGACTTTCATCAATGTATTTTAAAAAATGCAACCTGACTAATGTAATCCTTGTGCAGCAGGAAAAGCTTATCAACGGTTCCACTGAACTTGGTGCCGTGAGTTCGTGCAGAACTCCCTACCCATGTATAAGATAAAGGATTCATGGGTGAAGGTCCAGGTAATGGTGTCTACAACTAACTCTTAAATGGTTAAGAAAAAAAAAAAAAGAGGAAGAAAAGTAAGTCTGGCAACATCTTAACAATTGGTGGAACTTGGTGAATCTCAGATGTTAATTTTATTACCTACCACTTTTCAGTAGATTTGAAGTTTAAAAAAAAGAAAAGTTGGCAGAAAATAATAATAAAGGGAACGCCATCCTCAAAAACAAGGCAAGGAGGGCCTAGGTAGTAGCTCAGTTAGTAAAGCTTCCAGTTGGTGATTTCAGCTCAGGTCATGATCTCATGGGTGGTGAGATCCAGCCCCAAGCTGGTCTCTGTGCTCAGCAGGGAGTCTGCTTAGGATTCTCACTCTCCTTCCGCCCTGCCGCTTGCTCCCCCCTGCTGCTCCCTCCCCACCCCACTGCTCTGCCTCTCTCAAATAAATAAATCTTTATAAAAAAAAAAAAGCAAACAACAAGGCAAATACTCCATGTATCAAAAATGGAAGCACAAAAAGAAAACACAGTAATCATCAAGGAGGTAGCAGAAAACCCACCCGACTCTGGGACTAGAAACAGGTGAGGTTGTCCAGGAATACGAACTCCCCTGTGGGGGATATATCTGCTTCCCGAAAAGAAAGCTGAGCCAGGTGAGTAGCGCGAAACTACAGCGAGCAAAGGGCTCCCCCTGCAATGAACACATTTTATAAAGTAGCAACCCGGCCGGGCCCTGGGGACCTCTGCTGCTCTGCTGTCTGAGCTGACAGGAGGCACAATGCTGCTGCCTTGGAAATTTGATTCGTGAGACTCAGGCAAGATGAGCGCCTCAACACAAGACGGGACTTTTGGACCCGGATGATGGTGGCTGGGGAAGTGCTGCTATAAAATGGCCTTGACATGTTCAGGAAAGATCCGAACAGTGAATAAAGAAGAAAGGAGGAGAAGAACTTGTGCCTGGAATCTTGAGGAATCCTGCAAAGGCACATCAACAGAATGCTTGATGTTGGAGACTCTAGTTTAACATCTGAACCGTCGCGAGGACAGATGGGACATTCAGATTGAACTGTCATTTACTGAGCAATTACTACATGCAGCAGCAAGCTGAAGGAAGCTTTCACAGGTTACTCTTGCCATCCTCTCACATTTTATAGGGGGCGAACTAGAGGCGCAGAGAGGTACGGTGACTTGCTCTAAATTATGTATAGTAAAAGGGAAAGTGGGAGATTTTCTAAACCAAGTTTTTATTGTTATCATCATCATCATCAATCATCATCATCTTCAATGTGATACATGATCCACAGAACAGGGTAAAGTGGGCACAAAAGTCAACAGAAAGGGCCAGGAGAGGAACAGGGACTTGATGGGAGGGACCATCAAGGATGAGCAGAATTTACATAGGAAGAGAAGAGAGGGGTGCATTCCACATGGGGCACGTAAGAGACGAAATGGAGACAGAAGGCACGAACCATGTGGAGAGGACTTAGCGGAGACCCCTCCAGCTGCATGTTCTACAACATGCGGGAGCAAACAAATGACTCCCGGAGCCAAGCAGCGTGTGAATTCTTTTTGGAGAAACATAGCGCTTAAGGGCCGCAGCACAATCCTGAGGTAATGAATGGGAGTTTTCTCCCTGTTGTCAGGGGCATTCTCCTGGATGATTAATTGACAGTTCTCCAGCCAAGCCCTAGTTCCTTCTGGAGGCCATGACCCTTGGTGTGCACCTGCCACCGCAGACCGAGCAAGAAAATGTATTGTCTTCCTCTTTCTCTTCTGAGTGCTGCAGCGGCTGGGCTGCTTTAAGGAAATCTTCTTTACCTAGAGTGTAAACCTGAACTTCTCTGGTTTTCAGGGTCAAAGCTTCACATTTTTGGCACATTCAGGGAAGTGGTACTTCAGAGGCTGATTTGAAAAAGCCTGTTGCTCACATGGCACAGAGGCTTGTGCCCTCATTCTTGCCTTTTTTCACTTAGTGGCTTTCTAACCGCGTTCCTCAATGCCGCAGCCCCGTCCTTGTGACAGCTAGAGCAGTTGACTGGACTCGGGAGGAAATGGGCAGTGTCTCTCACATTCAGAAGGAGAGAACCATTACCCTAAAGGGAAAACAAACTGAGCTCGGGGTGCGTAAACTCACAATTTGTCCTTCCATTCCAACAGTCCCACAAAGACAAAACCAGTATGTTAACTGCCTTATTTAAAAGATTTTTGTGGCTTTCAAAGAATGGAAGTTTTATTTTCCAGTCTCAGAAACACTACATGCTCCTTAGGCCTCGTTAGCAACATTTGTGGTGTACTCAAGTTGGGGCTGAAGCATTTACCATGAAGAATTCTGGAAGCCAGAGACTTTGGGGAATTAAAAATAAGAGTAAACATCCCATGAGCATTTACTGTGTGCTACAGAGTGTTCTAAGTGTTACACATAAATCATCTCAATTTTATTTCATCCTAACGATGACTTTTTGTCATTCATTCATCAAACATCTGTTTGTTATATGCCTGTTGTGTCCAAGACTCTGTTCCAGGGGGATGGAGACACAAAATTAAAAGGATGAATAAGTAAATCACATAGTGAGGTAGGAGGTGATAAGAACTATGGAAATAATTGATTAGGAGAGAGGGGTTCAGGAATCCTGGAATGCAGCAGGGAAGGTGCACTGAGAAGGTACATTGTAACAAACACAAGGAGAGCAAGAGGGTGAGCCATGCCATATGTTGGAAGAAGAACATAGGCAGAGAGAAGCACTGTGGATTTGGATTAACATAAGCAGGGAAAATAAAGATAATTTATTGGAAGAATATTAGAGAGTTTACTGAATTTAAGAAAAAAATGGAAATTTAGTATTATTTTTGAGCTAGGCAGAATAAGGTCTCCCAGCGTTGTCTGTGTCCCCCTCCCAGAAAGCTGGGCATATGATAGATTACAAGACAAGAACAATTAAAATTGCAGATAAGGGGGGCGCCTGGGTGGCTCAGTGGGTTAAGCCGCTGCCTTCGGCTGGGGTCGTGATCTCGGGGTCCTGGGATCCAGTCCCGCGTCGGGCTCTCTGCTCAGCGGGGAGCCTGCTTCCCTTCCTCTCTCTCTGCCTGCCTCTCTTGTGATTTCTCTCTGTCAAATAAATAAATAAAATCTTTAAAAAAAATTGCAGATAAGGTTAAAATCAGAAGATTTTTAAAATCAGAAGATTACCCGGCTTTTCCAGGTGGACCCAATGTCACCATAAAGGGTCTTTAAAATGGCAAGAGGGGGGATGCCTGGGTGGGCTCAGTTGGTTGAGCAGCTGTCTTCGGCTCAGGTTAGGATCGCAGAGTCCTGGGATGGAGCCCTATGTCAGGCTCCTTGCTCAGCAGGGGAGCCTGCTTCTCCCTCTGCCTGCAGCTCCCCCTGCTTGTGCTTTCTCTCTCTCTGACAAATAAAATCTTTAAAAAATAAAAAATAAAAAGCAATTGGCAAGAGGGAGGAAGAGGAGAAGAACCAGAGAGACAGAAATGTGAGAAGGACTTGTCCGGACATGGCTGGATTTGAAGATGGGGGGAGGGGCCCTGAGCCCGTGAGCACCGCAGCCTCGAGAAACAGGCTGACCCAACATGAACCAGCTTCAGCCACTTTCCTTGCCTGGGTCACGGTTTCCACCATTGGATTGTACCTGGTCCGTTTGGGGAGCACCAGGGTCAGCGCAGCTGGCGCTGAGAAAGAGAAGGAAGATGCGATCAGAGCGGGGTGGTGGCCAGGTGTCACGGGCAATTGAGACGTGCCCATGAGCTATTGGGTGGGAATTCCCAATTTACAGAGGGGGCAAGTGAGTGATTAAGTAACTTCCCCGAGTTGAAACAAGTGAGATATGACTTCAGCCTCTTTGCCTTCAAACCCATGTTTTTATCAGCTCAGCCAAACCGTTCGGATGAAACTTGGCTCTTACTGATGCTGTTGCCGCATCAATGCGTCTCCAGATCCCTGCAGTGGTGTGTTCAGGTGGCCTCATTGTTCACGACCTTGGGTTAGTCAAGAGCATTGCACCTTGTTGCAGGGTTGCACGCAACGCTAGTGCGCGCCATGGCAAAGACCTTAGTCCGTTATCTTTCTCTTCCAAGCCCTTGTCTTTTCTACTTTCCCCTGCCCTTTTCCATCACGGAAGGACCAAAGGGATTTTTCTGAATCTCCAGCTATAGGGTTCTGTTTAATTAAATAAGGAATCTTTCCACAACCTAGTCGGACTTGCCCATGATCTTACTAGTTTTTAACCCAAGTTTCTATGCTTTTTCATATCCTTTGAGATTCAAGTTGAGCTACTCTCTGAGCATTATTGTAGGTAGCAGCCATCTGTTATTTCTGCCTGCCAGCGTTCCTGCCCTCTTCTCTTGCTAAGAGTGTCCTCGTTTTTCTGCATTCTCCATGTATCCATACTTGGTAGCTCTGTCAATCAAAGTGTCACAGCCTCTCCTGGCCAAGAGGTGGGACTAGACACAAGCTTAGCCAATCAGGCTTCCTGGGAATTTGAATCTAGAGGGCAGTGAACCAAGTATGAAAAATTGTTGAAGCTGGTTCACCAACGTATTTCGTGGTGAATGCCTTTTCTGAGACCATGAATTGTTGGGGAGTTTTTTGTAAATCTGGTAGTGCCCAATTTTCACTTTTTCTTAGAGTCAGTAAATTCTCCATAATCTTCTAACAAATTATTTTTAATTTTCCTTGTTTGTGTCCACACAAGTCAGTGTCGGTTACTTACAATTAAAACAAACAAATAAACTTAACTGATAAAATCTTGCTTCTTGACTAACTAGCTTAATTTACTTTGGCTTTAATATTTTGTGCTTCAGGGGGCGCCTGGGTGGCTCAGTGGTTTAAGCCGCTGCCTTTGGCTCAGGTCATGATCTCAGGGTCCTGGGATCGAGTCCCGCATCGGGCTCTCTGCTCGGCAGGGAGCCTGCTTCCCTCTCTCTCTCTCTGCCTGCCTCTCTGCCTACTTGTGATCTCTCTCTGTCAAATAAATAAATAAAATCTTTAAAAAAAAAAAAAATATTTTGTGCTTCAAAGGCTCTTAGCTATGTTACTAAATATGACTACCTTCCATTAATTAAGATGTAGATTTTGCTTCTTAACATGGAATACATTTTTCTCCACATGTGTGGGATTTTTTTTTTATTATAAACTCCAAGGTTGGAATAAAGCAATTTATCCTGCAATTTTATCTGATAACTAATATCTTTCCTTTATTTACCACCCCCCCCCCCTTTTAGGAGTAAGTGAGTAGAGATATGGTCCAAGATTTCAAACCAGGGTCCCTTTCTTATTTGCTTTATACTTTACAGAAAACTCTCTCTAAATTCATCTACTTATTTGTATGGTGTCTACATAAGAGTAACATTCTAGAGGGAAGGTAGTCTCTTAAAAATACAAAATTGTACTTAGAGAGAGTAATTTATTGTATGTTAATATCCTTTAGTATAAACACTTTCATTTGGGTTACTTTGTCATAATAGTGCTGTAACATAGCCACAAATTTGAAGTTCTGGCCAATGGCATATAAGCAGATTTGCTACATAACTAGTTCCATTTTCTCCTTCCTCCAGAATGGATTATAGACGTGAGATGGCTGGAGTTCAAGTAGCCATCTTGTGCCATAAGATGGAAATCGCAGACTGAGGATAGTGAAGCATCCAGAGAGAAGTTGCCTGAGTCCATGATGACTTCATGACTCTACTCTGCCAACCTTGGGCATCCAAGCTTTTTTGTGTAGATAAAAATAAATAAATAAATTCTTTTGTTTAAACCCATGTTACTTGGATTTTCTGTCTGTTGCAAGGAACTTACCGTTATGATTCCTTGCCATGTATGCATACTTCCCTTAGCCTCTGTGGGTGACCTCAAATATGGTACAGGATAAATTGAACTTAACTTCCAAAAAAATATGCAATACACATGTTGAATATCAAACATGCCTGTTGTATCTATTTCATTGAATATTCCTAGATAGCCTGGGACTTGATCATCTCCTCACCCACACCCACTGAAGCTATATTCTGTCCCTGACCTATAGGGAAAGGTCTCAGGCTGCACTGGCCTTTCTATTCCTGCCATGCAACTTTATGGATTTCCCAGAACTCTCAGGAAGACTCGAACTTTGGTCTTCTTCAAGGTCATATGGTTTTCACCCTGTCTTCCCCATGTATCTGCTCTTTGGCTTTGGGGGATATATTGAACCCCTTGGTGTCTCTATTTCCTCACTTGCAAAAATGAAAATCATCTTGTAGAGCTGTTGTAAGGATTGAACAAAATAATACACATAAAGCTCTTAGAGCCTGATGTATAGTAACTCCTCAAACAGTATCAATTCAAATTATGACTGTTATTTCATTCCAAAAGAGAAAATATGAAGTCATAAAGACCTTGACAAGGGAGAACTCTACCATCTGAGGAGACCGGTAGACAAGAGACTAGATGGGGTATTGTCTTCATAATCATCGTCAAAAAACCAAGGTCTTATTTCATGATAGGAAGATAGCTTTGGGTGCAAAGATATAGATCATCCCCATTTCTCACCCTTTTAACTTAAAAAAAGCTTTGTATCAAATAGGTCTTTTTCTCTCCTTAGAATCCCAGAGGATAGCAGTGATGTCTTTCTAAAAGGAGAATTCCTCAGAGTTGAAGATGGCTTACTCATTTCAGTTGTCACTACATTTTGTCTTACTCTACTTCCCTGACTCACAGGTCTGTCCCAGGGGCTCCTGCAAAGTCAAACATACCATGAGGAGGCCAAAACACCCTCCCTCGACTGACTATGAGAACTGCTCTCTCCTCCTCCTTCAGGAACACCCCTAGACTTTCTGAAATGAGGCATTTGCCTACAGTGTTTTGCAAATAGGTAATATCTTTTTAACTTTTTTTTCTTAAATTCTTTTCCCTACCTTATAAAGTCATTTACAGGAATTTATCTTATTCTAGATTTTTAAGTGTCATTTTTAACAAACAGTCATCCTTGAAACTACATAAAACATGGCAAACAATTCCCAGTGGAACTATTTGCTTTCCAATTAGTATATAAAATTATGATGGCAGAGAATTGAGGATTAAACGGATTTGAGCTTCAAGACTTTTTTTTTTTTTAAGGAAAAAAACAATGTATCGCTCATTTAACACTGTCTCTTGGTGGCTTTGGACCAGTTCCTTCTCAGTGTTATCTGATTCTGGCAAATTTACCAGGAAGACAAGATTACAGTGCCCACACTCTTCTTTTCAATCTTTCCAGAACCTTATTTGTATCTCTATGTCAACAGAGTGAAGAAAAGATAGTGTTTCATTTGGAGCAGCCCAAAGCTACTGGCATGCTCCTTAATTAGTGTCTGTGACCAGTTAGCATTGTTTAGATTTCATTCAACACACTTACCCAGAAACGCACTCCTTCTCGGCTGCTGTGGTATGCGCCAGCTGTCTTTAATCTCTTAGGACCCAATTCACGGACCAAAAATTCTGTTATGAGCACAAATGTCTGAGAGTGGGCTTTTGTTTATTTTCTTCTTAGGAGACAACTTTAATATATTTCTTCCATTAAAAATAAATGAGTAAACAAATACCCAAACAAACACAACAGGCAAAAAGCAGAATATCTCACTTCCAACTAAACTAAAGTTTGGCCCACATGGAAGTCGCACCTCTTTTTGGTCAAGTAATTACTGCTCTTCTCTTAGCAATAATAAACTCATTCCTAAATGCCATTTTGAAGACTAAACAAATCCATGACAAAGAAGAGGGACAAAGAAGCTTATGGTTTCAGGCAAAAAGGTCATTATTTCCATTGGCCAACCCATGCACATTCCAGTTCTTATAAAAGCATGCCACTGAATGCTACCTTAGTTCACATCCCTCCTTTCCTAAATATGTGAGCAGGAGTGTCTGCAGACATGCCCATGCACCTGGGTGCATTCCCCTCGTTCCAAACTTGGGGCAATGGGGCACACAGATCTCCTTGTCAAGGTTACATGGAATTGGACCCTGGTGGTAAGCAGATCTCAGCCCCCATGGAACCATGGTTTTCCCTTCTTCTAGAAATAAAAGTCTTCCATAAAAAATACAAGTATCAGAAGAAACTAGAAAATCGAACATGGTCCCCATTTTTCCAGTATCATTTTGATAGAAAATTAGCTGATAGGCGTAAGGATTCCTAGAATTTTGTTCAATGGCTGAACATCACCAAAAATGAACTAATACAGTTTGCCAGGGACCTGTGACAGTACAAAGGGCCCTTAATAATATGTGAGAGACCAGAAGGCACAGGCTCAGTCCTGAGCCAGCCACCCAAAATGGTGTTAAGGAACCGTAGAGGGAGGGGAAGAGGTAGAGGCTATAAACATGTGTGTTTGTTTTCCCCAAGAAATTAGGCTATGATGGAAAGGAGAGAGGGTCATTGGCAACAACTTGGACATGGAGATGAAGAGAAATTTGTTTGGAGATTGATAAATATATCTGTAAGTTGCTGAGCAGTAAACTGTTGATAGTAAGAGGTGGAAAATACCAGGGAAGGATAATGTAGAAAATGTGAGTCTGGTCCTCCTCAGATAACAGGGTGTGGGATGGAGAAAAATAATCTCGAAGGGAAGGAAGGGTACCTTTTTTCTTTTACAAAGAAGAAGTGAGAATGAGCTCCATGTGGTCTCAGCTAATTCACTTCTCAGACTGGAATCCAGAGGTAATGGGCATAAAAAACTGAAAACCATCTTTGAGAGGCTTTACTGACCCCAAAAACAGCTCCTCCAGGAGAAGGAAAGGAAAAACTCATTGCAAAATGTTAGCGACTACTGTTGGGTATATTAAATGAGGTGGCCCATTTTAGAGCTATAAACAGGTATGGAAGTCTGGGGAATGGGACCCCAAACAGCTGATGTTGCTCTCCATCAACCATCTGGGTCCATAAAGAAAATATGTGTGGAGAAAAGAAAGCAAGGCTTAGTGACACATTCCACGAATGTATATTAAACACTCCCTATGGGTAGGGCACAGGTGCTAGGGATACAACAGTGGGCAAGAGAAAGTCCTGTTCTCATGAGATTTACATTCCACCTCCAAATTTATCAAGAAAAGCGTGACCTCAGATTGTCAGCCAAGCTGTCTATTCTGCCTGTTGCCATCCCAGAGACCACCCTGAGATGTGAGAATGGCTGCACCTGCCATTCTTAATAGCAAACAAGAGAAAGTGAAAGAGGCAGAACGTTTGCCCTCACAATGAAAGCAGAACTGGAGAAGGCCACCTGTCCCAGCAAAGGAAGAGGGAAGGAAACGGCCCACATCCTGGCAATGACCTGGAGAGGCAAAGGGGCTGCTGATGGGACTTACCCCTAGACAGTAGCCCGAGATCTGGGGTCCTCTATGGCCTCAGGAGCCCAAGAGAAGTTCAATAAGAGTCCACACCCATGCATGGTAGGACCCTAATGCCATGCAACAATGGCCCTCAAATCTCCAGGCCGTGACCATTTCAATGTCCTAAAACTGGACCAATTCATAAAAACTCATCTTTGAGTAGTGGAAAGAAGTTGGAGAAAAAGAAGAGAAGGACCAAGAATTCCCTAGATTCCCAAATCTAAAATTCACCCTCATTTTCTTGTTCTTTCTCCTGTTAACCCCTGTGCCATGCATGCTAATGGCCCAGTTTCTTGCCTAGGGTCTCTTGGGGCGGGAGGGAACCACACCACCCATGACCACTCAGGAAGCCATTTCTCCAATTCTTACTGCCATTCTTATATTTTCTCCTGCAAACAACAAGATGGGCAGCCTCAACCCACAATGCTTTTAAATACCCATTGAGAGTCTCACAATTCTGTTACCCAACCTCCAAGGTCAGCACTCATCCAAGTATCACAGTCAGTAACATAAAATACTGCAAGTTGAGACAGAAAATGGAAGATTCCTCATTATTTTCCTTTAGATTCCCAAATCATTATGTGGAAGAAATTAAGTTTGTCTTCAGTACCATTCATGATCTTGACTCAATCTATCTTTTTTGATCGTGAGCTACAATTTGTTCAATGCACATTTTGTACTTGCTATATTCTCTTTCACTCCAGACCCTGGCTCAATCTGTTTTCCTTTGCCTTTGCTTCAAAAGCATAATCTCCCATCTGACCTGTCCTCTTTCTTCCTCACCTATTTACATAGTTCCTTCTCCCATCCCACCTCTACCATGAAGATTTCTCCTGCCAACCTCAGCCCATGGCATTCTCCTTTCTCTGAGCTCATAGAATGTCCATTATTTGTAGCTAAAAATGGTCTGGATCCAATGCCAGTGTGTGGGTATGTAGGTTTTCCTCCACACATCCAACAAGCCAGTCTCCAGCACCAGCTGGGGACACTACCATTTGACTTAATTCTGACATTACCTACCTGGAGATTTCAGATCCCGCAGGTGAAGGTCTCAGGCCCACAAAAATGCCCCATGCCCCACTTCACATGCCCATTGCCCGTCCAGGTTGTCACCCGTGCCTCTGACCGACTGGCTACAGCCTGAAGTTTCCCACCACCTCCTCTTCAGGTTCAGTTCATTTGCTAGAATGGGTCACAGATCTCAGAGAAATATTTTTGTTACTATATCACCAGTTTATTACAAATGGACATAACTCAGGAATAGCCAGATTGAAGAGATGCTGAAGGCAAAGTATGGGAAAGGGGTGTAGAGCTTGAGAGCCCTCTCAAGGGGCCATTCTCCCGGAATCACCATGTGTTCCCCAACCCAGAAGCTCTCTGAACCCCATCCTTATGGGGTTTATGGAGGCTTCATAACTGTTGGTACAGGCAGGACTGATTAAGTCATGGGCCATTGGAGATTGATTCAACCTCCAGCCACCCCTCCTCTAAGGTTAGGTCAGGGCAGGATGGGTGATGGACTTAGTTCCAACCCTCTAATGACTTGATTGGGCCCCCTGGCAACCAGCCCCCATCCTTAAGAAACCTGAGTGCTTTTGAGAAGTTACCTCATTAACACAACAAAAGACAGCTTGGTAACTCACTTAGGAAATTCCAGGGGGTTTAGGAGCTCTGTGCCAGAAATGGGGAGGAAGTCCAAATATATTATTTCTTACTGTAGCTCACAGTAGCTCTCCCTGAGATTTAGCATTTACAGTCATGTGTATATGACCTGCTTCTCCTGATAAATTACAACTCTGTAAAGAAGTCCTCAGTAAGCTGAAAACTCCTAAAGGGTATCTTGCATATGTTTAGTATGCAATAACCATTTTTATTTTAAAAACTACATATACCTTGTTTATCTTATAAGAGAATTTAAACAGGTGGCTTCTGTATATTGATTGATTGGATGATTCATTAAAGGATTGCATATATATATAAACTTGGGGTTCACACCAGCATGAAAGGCCCTCAGTAAATGAGGCAGATCACCAGTACCAACCTGCTCAATCATGGGTTGCAAGTTTGGAGGTAAATTACAGCATAGCATATACCCTTTTGCTGCACAGGTGTAGAATCTGAGGTTAAATTTCCTCCTCCACCTATAACACACATAATGAAACAAATATAGAAACAAATAATAGGGAAGTAAGTTATAGATGGTCCTTTAGAAGTCAATTTCATCTGCGCATCTAACCATAAAAGCAGCATCTGCTCTGCTAAATACAGGTGTTTTATATCCTTGTCATTAATTGGAGGGGACATTATGTCATCATACATCAACAGTTAAGGTTGGTTAAAGTGCCACTTATCTCAGGTGCTGTCATTAATCAGGTTCTTTTCAGCCTGGTGACTCCAGAGGCTTGGCTCAAAGCTGCTCTATGTGAACGGGCTTTCCCTGTGGGTTTAAGGTGTCTTTTTATTATCATTTTGAATGAAAACCCTGGAACCCCGACATAAGTGGCCATGAAGATAACTGTTCTGATTTTTCAGGAAGAGAAACGTTTCCCCCTTCATCTTTGTCTCCCCCATGCCTCCACCGAAGAGCCACACAGGAGAGACAGGCACATCAACTCAAGCAGTTGTCTCATCATGGTTTAACCCTGCATGCATTGCAACGAACCAACTCTAGTCCTTCCGGCACTAAAACAGAGCTGCAAGGCAGCACCTTCTCTTTCTGCCTGACACCAACATCACCCAAATGCCTTCCCGGCTACCCCAAGCCCACGGCGTGATGTCCATCCTAGATAGATTTCCAGCGTGCATTCTTCCTTAGTCTCTGCTTTCATTGATAAGACCTGCCCTTTATCGTGTTCCATCAAGACCACTGGAAGTGGCTTAAATCGTTCCAGGTTAAGTTGTCAGGGACGATGATGGAGGCATTTAAAAATATTGGCTTTTATACTCTCATCATCCAAGCTCTGAAAATTAACATAAAATGTTCAGGTTTCGGGTTGATAATTCAAGCAGCGGACCATTGGGTCCATATCAAATTCTCACTCAGAGAGTCCCTATAATGCCTTGAAAATAAAATTCCCTCCATATCCAAAATTGGGGTCACTAATTGTCTCAACCTGTGCAAGAGATTGGAAGAATAAGGGAGGTATTCATATCATTTATTCATTCATTCAATGAATATTGTATCGTCTATGTGGGGCTGTGTTAGCATCATACAATGATGACCAGAAATAGACACAGCCCTTGCTCTCAAGACTTTATAGGGTGAATGGGAAAGAAATGAACCAAATAGCAACTTAAAAACAAAAAGGAGGGCACCTGGTGGCTCAGTGGGTTAAGCCTCTGCCTTCAGCTCAGGTCATGATCTCAGGGTCCTGGGATCAAGCGCCACATCGGGCTCTCTGCTCAGCAGTGAGCCTGCTTCCCCTCCCCACGCCACCCACCTGCTGCTCTGCCTGCTTGTAATCTCTCTCTGTGTGTCAAATAAATAAAATCCTAAAAAAAAAAGGATAACTGTGAGTAGTTCTTCAGAAGAAAATGTTATGTATCCACACAAACAAACAAACACAGTGTGATCTGACTTATGAATTCAAAGGTCAGTCACGGGAGGATGGCGTGCAAGGAAGAGTATTCCTAGAGCGGGAACAGCAGGCACAAGGTGCTGTGGGAGAAGGAAGAGGGCAAATTCCAGAAATTGGGCCCCAGTTGGCAGAATCCTAAAAGGCCCCAAGGTCGTCATCCCTTGGTATACACACCCTGCATAATTTCTCAGACTGTGAATATGGTGAATTTTGTTCCCATGATTAGGTTATATTATATAATACAGTTAACTTTTAGAAAGAAAGACTATCTAAGCAGATCTGATCTAATCAATGAGCCTTTTAAATCTGAGTCTGGAAGTCAGAGACAGAGGCAGTCAGAGATTCAAATCATGAGCAGGATTCCATGCACCATTTCTGTCTTTAAGATGGAAGGGGCTACGTAACAAGGAATGCAGATGACCTCATGGAGATGAGATCAGACCTGGCAGGCAGCCAGCCAGGAAATGGGAGCTCAGTCCTACACATGTAAGAAAACCCACAACCGCCCACAGCAGCAATGAGCTTGCATGTTAATTTCCTAGGGCCGCCATAACATAGACATTGAACATTGCCCATTTCAGAAGACTGGAAGTCCAGGATTGTGGCATGGTCAGGGTTGGCTCCTTCTGGAGGCCGTGAAGGAGAGTTCTGCTCTAGATCTCTCTTCTTGGCTCATTGATGGCCTTTGTCTCCTCCCTGTGTCTCCACATCTTCCTCCCTCTAACATGTCTCTCTCTGTGATAACATTTCTTCCTTTTACAAAGGACACCAGGCATATAAGATTAAGATCCACCTTATGACTTTTTTTTTTTTTTTAACTCAGTCACATCTGTAAGGACCCTATGTTCAAATAAGGTCACATTCTGAGTAACTGGGTTTGGGTCTGGGTTTAATTTGCAGTATTGGGTCACATTCTATGATTCTGAATTTGGGGGAGGGGAAGAAGAGACACGCAACACAACCCACTGAACTTCAAGAGTGGATTTTCCCTCAGAGCCTCCAGACAAGGTCTCAGTCTAGCCAACAAGATGGCTCGGCCTTGTGAGACCCTGAGCAGAGAAGCCAGGCATGCCATACCTGAACGTGGACCTCCCAAACTGTGAGATCAGAAATGAGTGTGGACTTAAAGCGGCAGAGCTGGTAAAAATTTGTCATGCAGCCACAGACATAAATAGTGGCAGAGCTTGGTGACAAAAAGAGGCTGGCATTGTAGGAGGGACGAGACCACACAGGGCCCTGAAGGCAATGGCTAAAAACTTTGTGTTCTTTATCCTGAGAATGAAAAATGAGAAGCCACAGAAGGGACGAGGATGATAATGACACAAGCAGAATTTGTTTCTCTTTGTTTTTCTTTTTCATCTTCGCTCTTCTCCTCTTCTTCCGAATGAACATTCCAAAGGACTACGAGGCTGCAGAGAAAGGTGGGCAGATCTTGGTCCCACGTTGATCATTAGTCAGAGTCTTATTGAAAAGGAAGAAGGGGAAAGACGAGGAGGACAGAGGGACAATAAACATCACTTCTCTCGGGCTCCCTCTGAGTCTGGGTACGATTCTGAAGCATTTTCTGACCTCATGCTCACAACAAGCTTATGAGCCTTATTTTATCCACAAGGAACCGAGGGATCCAGAGGTTTCAGAACATCCTGAGGCTGTCGGCTCATGGAGAACCTCACTGAGATTTGAATCCAGGCTGGACTGGCTCCAAAGTTATTCTCCAAACTCTTCAAACTCAATGCACTAAAACTGTGCGCCCATCCAGCCTCGGCCGCTGGCGTTCCCGAGTGTGTGGTGTATTTGGTCCGGGGCTTGGGAGAGGCCTAGCCGTCAGCAGGACAGGTATGAGCGCAGTGGGGTCGGGAAGATTGGCTCAATCAAAGAACCGCCACAGACCTTGCACGGGAGCCCAGTCACCTACCCGGTGCGTCCCCTTCCTTCTCCTCCTTTTCTCTTGCCCGAATAAATCATCAGTGGCAGAGCACAAGGGCAGTAGGGCTTGGTAACAAATCCTTCCCGGAGATGTAAGTTGAGGTAAAGCGTTTTCCAAGCCCCTCTCAAGACCATCCAAACTCCAAACGGTCCCCGGCACCACCTGGGAGCACATTCCAGCGAATCTGTGCTGAAGAATGCAGGACGCGGGGCCAGGAATGAATCCAGCCTCTCCGTCTCAGGGCCTTTCTGACGATTTGCAGAAAACATTCAAGTCACCCATCAACATTCCGGCAATCACTGGCGATCTCTGGCAGAAGTGCAAATTAAACTGATCAAATGCCCTTAAGACCATGGTAAATATTCTATGTATTTCCTGCAATGATTTACAAGAACTCACATCTCCCTACGTTTCCCTAGAGAATTATTACATTCTATATTCTTTACCTTTTTATAAAAAGACGGGTGCACTGCTTTTCTAGCATTCCTTTACACGCCTTTGATAAATTACTGTAACCAGATTAGGGAGATAAAATAACCAGTCTATTAATTACAGTGATTATTATTTAATGGAAAATGGGATTCTAGGCAAAATGTGTAGGAAGAAGAAAGCTTAGCAATGCATTATATAGATGTGGTATTTTATCTTTAAGAGTAAGATAAGTGTCTGGTGTGTTCCACAATCTACCGAATATGTTCATTAACTCTGCAAGATTTATATGTATAATTGACCATAATATTTTAACACAATTTGCTTGATTTGGCTGTACATGAGGAACAAGGAAAAGCTGTAATTTCAATTAAATTGAGTAAATCCCTCAACGAACACGTAAAAGGCCAGGTCTTCCCCACAATGTGGGAAGATAGGAGCTGAGCATTTAAAAAAAAAAAGTTTTTTAATTGGAACAAGGTATTACTTTAGTTTTAAATTTATTGGCAATTTATTTTATAAATGATAGGGGTTGGAAGGAAAGATTTCCCCACATCACTTATCCTCATAACTAATCTCAAATACAACCAAAAATGTAATTTGTGGATAAATGTTGATACTTTCAAGAGAAAGCTTAACTTCATGGCCAGATCCTGGCCCGACCACTAGTAGACATCA
Source organism: Meles meles (assembly GCF_922984935.1). Classification (NCBI taxonomy): domain Eukaryota; kingdom Metazoa; phylum Chordata; class Mammalia; order Carnivora; family Mustelidae; genus Meles; species Meles meles. Next base: position 77,175,117 of record NC_060077.1, read on the forward strand.
GATCTTGTCTCACTTTCCTCAGCTGTAAAAATGAGAATAAGAGTTACATCTGCCTCCTTGGAATTATATAGATGAAAGCAGGAGTCTGGGGCACCTGGGTGGCTCAGTCATTTAAGCATCTGCCTTTGGCTCAGGTCATGATCCCAGGGTCCTGGGATTGAGCCCTGTGTCCTGCTCCCTGCTCAGGCGGGAGCCTGCTTCTCCCTCTCCCCACTTCCTACCCCTCTCTGCAAATAAATATATACAATCTTATTTGATTGCAAATAAATATATACAATCATAAAAGAAGAAATTAAAAAAGAAAGAAAGGAGTCTGTGAACTATGGCCAAATCCCGCCAGCTGCCTTTTTTTCTGTATGGCTGGCAACCTGTATTTTTAAATGGTTGAGGGAAAAAAAAACCATATTATCTTGTGACATGTGAAAATTTTATGGCATTCAAATTTCAGGGTCCCTAAATAAAATTTTATCGGCGCACAGCCACCCTTATTCACTTACATATTATCTATGGCTGTGTTAATGCCACAATAGCAAGATTGAGTAACTGTGACAGAGACCATATGGCCATTCGGCCAACTGAAATACTTATTATTGGCCTTTTACAGAGTTTGACAACCCTGGACAAAAGGAGTAATACGCAGGTTCTCAATGTTAGCTACACATTAGACTCACCTAAGGAACTTTTAAAAAAACCTTTTGTCCGTGTCACACTCCAGACCAATTAAATAAGAATCCCTGGTGCTGCATGCCAGGTGTCAATAATGTTACATTTTCTCAGGGGTTCCAATGGGCCGCCACATTTGAGAACCAGTGGACTAATGTGCTATAAGGAGTAAAAAATTAACACACAGTAAGATCTTGATTAGTGTTAGCTGAACGGATAAAATACATTCTCCTTTTTAATTCCTTAGTGTGCATCAGTAAAAAATTATTAAATAACCACTGGGTACAAAATAATTTAATTTCTCTTTCCTCTATCTTTCTTCCCTGCCTCTGTTCTCACCAGCATGCAAGAATTAAGGCAGAAAGAAAAGGGAAGTTTCCTTCTGTGTTTCAAGTTTCTAAACACTCAGCCATTCAGCATTTTATGTGTTCATTTATTCGTGCCACAATTTTTCAGTGTACGATTTCAAGTTCTCAACAACCCTCACAGCAGGTGAGGGCTCCAACGACGTGCTTTCCAAGCCCTAGAGAGTGCGCTAGCGTTCTCGTACTGGGTCCCCTGCGTTTGAGCAGAAGCCCCGGAATCTGAATCTTCAGGTGGTTCCTGGCAACAGTCTTGTGCATATAAGCTGACTGGCTTAGCAGCAGCCTTCAAATGAACAAAGGCATCCCCAACAGCCACTGATGAAAAAGAACTCCTCAATGCATGTGTAGTTATGTGACCAAACAATTGATTAGGTGAGGGCATGTATTCCATATTAGAAAATACAGGAAAAAATAAAGCAAAAGAAAATATATTGGAGTATGGGAGAGGGGGCAAAAAAACAGAAGGTAATATTTTCAAGAGGTCTGCGATCCAGTCAGTAAAACACAATCAACACACATTAAATACACTGGAGATTCCAGCCCCATCTGGAAGAGTTCACTCCTGTCACAAGCAATGAACACCCACTAAATCTCTGGGAGGTGGGTATGGGCACAGGGAGAGAGAACATTGGGACAGACATTGGGACAGAGAGATCAAGTACGTCGATTTGATTTCACACGACCTCTGATTCCAGCTCCATCCGTCACTAGCTGAATGATCTTGGGCAAAGGACTTCCTTCTCAATGCCTTGATTTCCTCAGCTGTAAAATGGGGGTAATAATTCCTATCTCTGGGAGATGAAGTGATTGTTTTCAAAATACATATACAACCTGGATTTTTTTTCCCCCTAGTTCTTAACACTGTGGGCTGGAAGATGGTCTTTACAGCTGAAAGCACAGTGAGGACCGACCCCCACCCCCATGCCAAGAACTGGGTTTTTAGTACAGAAGTCCTTCCTTGAGCACTTCCTTCACAGCGAGGTATGAAGTCCTTGAAGGAAAGTTGATGAAATTACATCAATGTCCTTTTCAAGAAAGCCTTGCAACGTGTGAATTCAGTATACGTTGAAAATGCATGTGCCTAACTAACTCCTTCACATTACCAGGGGACCTTCTGAGTGATAAACAGACAACAGGTTCTGTTTGCAATTTCCCACTGCATTAGCCCCAAGCCCAAGTGTATCTTTTGCAGCCTTCGCTCCTGGAGTTGGTTTTAACTCTGGAAAATGTATACTCTTGGTGACACGTTTCCTCCAAAGTCAATCTGATTTCGTTCATGGAAAGACTTCCTTTGCTGTGTAATATCCTTCTCTATTTCTTCTGAATAGCCCTGCATATACTTTTGTTGCTTTTGTGTCTATTCTAAGCACAATTCCATTTTTTGGTCATTTAAGTTCGTATGTGACCCACCTGTGAGCAGCTCCATTCTGCTCATTGCACTTTCTCTTTTCTTCTTCCAACTTTAAGACTTTGCTTGAATGGTCATTAGGCTAAGTGACATACATTTTTTTCAATTATGTTATGTTAGTCACCATACAGCACATCATTAGTTTTTGATGTAGTGTTCCAGGATTTATTGTGTATAACACCCAGTTCTCCATGCAATATGTGCTCTCCTTAATACCCATGACCGGACTAACCCAAGGAAACTGTAGAAAGAGAAATTAGAGAATTGATTCCATTTACAATAGCACCAAAAACCATCAGATATCTTGGAATAAACCTAACAAAAGAAGTAAAGGATCTATATTCTAGGAACTACTGAACACTCATGAAAGAAATTGAAGAAGACACAAAAGGATGGAAAAACATTCCAAGCTCATGGATCAGAAGAAAAACATTGTTAAAATATTAAAATGTCCATGCTGCCCGGAGCAATCCATACTTTCAATGTTCCATCCTGATCAAAATACCATAGGCATTTTTCAAAGTGCTGGAACAAATAATCCTAAATTTCTATGGAACCAGGAAAGACCCCAAATCGCCAAGGAAATGTTGAATAAGAAAAACCAAGCTGGGGGCATCACATTGCCTGATTTCAAGCTGTTTTACAAAGTTGTGATCACAAGACAGCATGGTACTGGCACAAAAACAGACACATACACCAGTGGAACAGAATAGAGAGCCCAGATACGGACCCTCAACTCTATGGTGAACTAGTCTTTGACAAAGTAGGAAAAAATACCCAATCGAAAAAAGATAGTCTCTTCAATAAATGGTTCTGGGAAAATTGGACCGCTGTATACAGAAATGACATGCATTTTTAAAGTTCTGGTTCACCACCCTCCACTTCCTCCACTTCCTTGGGTAACTCTTCCTCCTGACTCCTGCTTTGTTAGCCGTGCAGGGTGTTAAAGGTGGAAATCATTTTTCATGATTTTTATGCATCATCATTCAAACTACTTTTCTCTATAAATAGACCAAATAAGATTCATGGACAATGAAGACTGTAAGTGCCTTTGTGTTTTCATTTTTGATTATATACTTATCTTCTTACACTTTCAAAGTAGTCCTCGATTTTTGCCATAACTTTGTCAATTTTTAGTCCCAAATAAAATAAAGCAAAAGGGAGAATGAATCCAATAAACTGAAATAATGCAAGAAAATGCAATGAAAATCCACATGGTAACAGAAACCCCATGGGACTGAGCAGAAGGGCCTTCCCTCCTGTAAGTGCTGGCTCCCTCTTCTTCTCCGTCTCTAATACTCATCTCTGCCATGAGATACTTACGTTTCCATGGATCACATTCATATTTTTGCATCTCTAAAATTATATTCTGTCCCTTTGGAATGACTTATAAAAGGGTGACATTACACAAATCAAGAATTGTGTGTGTGTGTGTGTGTGTGTGTCTCACCAAGAAGCTCTAACCTCCACTTTGCCCATTTTGTTTACTTAACCAGTTTTCGTTGATCGATTTCTCTATAACAACAGAACTCATGTGTCTGTCCTACTGCCTATCCATACAAACCAAATAGAAAGGGCTAACAAATGTTCAAGAAATCTCACCACCTATTACAGTAATTATCTATTGCTGAATAACAAATGACTCTAAAATATAGCAGTTTACAACAGAAAACACTTAGGATCTATCTCCCAGTCTCTGTGGGTTAGGGATTCAGGCATTGCTGAGCAGGGCGTCTCTGGTTCAGAGTCGTACAAGGCTGAAATCAAGGTGTGGCTGGCTGGCTGTGTGGTCCCACCAGAAGGCTTGTCTGGGGGGGAATCTGCTTCCAAGCTCACTCAAGCAGTTCCTGGCGGGATGGAGTTCCTCAAACCCTGTGACTTGGGGCCCTCTCCATGGCAGCTCCTGTCATGGGGTAGGCTTTCCAAGAGAACAAAAGAGGGTGTATAAGATGGAAGCTACAATTTCTTTTTTTTTTTTAAGATTTTATTTATTTATTTGACAAAGATCACAAGTAGGCAGAGAGGCAGGCAGAGACAGAGAGAGGGAGAAGCAGGCACCCCGCTGAGCAGAGAGCCCGATGCGGGGCTTGAACCCAGGACCCTGGGATCATGACCTGAGCTGAAGGCAGAGGCTTTAACCCACTGAGCCACCCAGGTACCCTTATAATTTCTCTATAATCAAATCCCGTCATTTTTGCCATATTCTATTAAAAACCATCACTTGACCCAGCCTACACTCTGGGGAAGGAGTTTACACAAGGTGTGAACAAGGACATGGGGGGTCATTGGTATTCATATGTCCAAGGCTGCCTCCCCCTTCTGCCTGAAACCTGTTTGCACAAACCTCCTCATCTCAGATTCACCAGCAAACTTTGTGTAACGTGCCACTTTATTTATGCCTATCCTGAAAGTACAGCCATTTGGGAAAGTCTCAGCAACCATCACATCTATCCATCCAGTAATGCAAATTAATATAAAATATTTTTCAGAAAAGAGATGGTCTTTCATAAGAGGTAAATCTCTTAAAATAGAGAGTAAAGGCATTAAAAATAAAAACCTTCTCCATGCCATTTGAAGAAAAGACAACTCACAAAAGTTAAAAATAAAAGATTAGATAAAGATAGATCACTAATACAAGGAAAATGCAATTCAGAGGTTGTAATATCAATATCACAGAGGTAGAATTCAAAGTAAGACATTAAATGGGACAAAGAGGATCATTTTATTTTACACAGTTTACAGTGTAAAATAAAGATATCATAGTACTGAATTATGGGCCCCAAATGAAAAAGTATCAAAATACATAAAGCAAAACTAATTGAATTAAAGGTAGGAATTGACAGACATAATGCAATGCTCCCTTCCCTTCCTGACAGGTGAAGGTAAATAGCACTTACAGATGTAGAAGATTTGAACAGCAAGCCTAGAAGTGAATTGATTTAATAGACATACATTCAGCTTAGAGCCCCATAGTTAGAATGGACAGAGAACACAGCGTCTATGTCAGTGCTCATGAATTATTTACCAAAAACGTGATCACATATTGGTCGATGACAAAAATAAATTTCCTGAAGCAAAAATCAAATAGAACATGTTCTCTGAATGCAATGCAATAAAAGTATTAAAAAATACATTAAAAAATCAACACTTTTGTTTTTTCTATTATGACCACCTTGAAATAAAATAAAGAAGATGAAAACATCTCCTCCCCAGCTGGAGTATAGCAGTACGATGATCTTTTTAGTCCCCAGGGCCATCGGGCAGGGCATGGGACCGGCCGAGTCCTCCAAGTTAAGTTTGGCCTTGAGGAGCCTCACCTTGTTTTCCCAAAGTTCTATACAAAACTTATTTTCTGTATGTATCATGAAGTACAAGACTCAAATTGATCTTGTGGTCTATGAGTAGATTACTGATAACAAGACTACCGTCCCCAATTTTAAGCACAGTAGGGGGGGGAAGAAGTAATAAAGATAAAAATAGAAGTTGAGAAATTGGTTTTCCTAAATAAAATTGATAAATGAAAGGCTAAAAAGGATGCTCTTTCGAGTTAGATAGATTGGGTTCAGCGTCCGCCCAAAGGATACTAACTATGGTGCCTAAGGTCAGGGGCTACTTAAACTCTCAGAGTCTCGGTGTTCTTAACTGTGCTGTGATGCAAACCAGAAGGTTGTTGGGGGATTAAGTGAGATAATATACATCAAGTGTGTGTGTGTGTTAAGAATTTATTTATTTATTTAACAGAGGAGAGTGCGTGCACAACAGGGAGACAGGCAGGCAGAGGGAGAGGGAGAAGCAGGCTCCCCGCTGAGCAGGGAGCCCAGTGTGGGACTTGATCCCAGGACCCTGGGATCATGACCTGAGCTGAAGGCAGATGCTCAATGGACAGAGCCACCCAGGTGCCCCATATAATTGTAGAGTTCTTTTCACGAAATCTCTAACACCTAGTGAATATTAAAAATATGTCTGCTATTACTAACCATGTGTGGGCTCTTTGAAAAGATCAATAAAATAAATCAACCTCTGATTCGTTTGAGGATAAAAGAGGAGAAAATGAGAAACATTAATGACAGGAAAGCATATGTAACAACAGATATGATTATTTTTAAAATTATAAAAGAACTATATGTTACTCTATTCTACCATACTGAAAATCTCAATGAAATGGATTACTTTCTAAGAAAATATGAATTCCAAAATCTTATTCAAGAACAGTTAGAAAACGTCAATAGACCAAAACTCTTTAAAAAAAAATTGAAAACAATTTTAAAACATGATCTCCACAAAAAGCCCATAATGTTTAGGGTTTTTTTTTTTTTTATTTTTCCAAGCATGAAAAAATGGCAACATATCAATTCATGTACAAAATGAAGACAATCTTTCACCCAAATCTGTCAAAGCACGAGAAAAAAAAATACTGTAACCAATCACGTTTATGCTTATTAGATACAAAAGTACTAAATAAAACACGAATAAATAAAGTTCAGATGTATAACACAAGGGTAAGCACCATGACTAAGGAGGCTCAATTCCAGGAATGCGATGATGGTTCAACTTGGAAATGGAGTCATAGCATTCATGTTAATAGGACAAAGGAGACAATCCATATAAACATCTTGCTCTAGGGTAGAGGTTGAGGGTGTGATAAATTTCACTATCAATTTCTAATTTTAAAAAACTACTAATAAAATATAACAAAATAGATTTTTCCTTAATATTATTTACAGAAGTATCTATCCCTGACCAACTGTCCTAATAAAATCAGGAATAAGACAAGGATTTCCATCATCACCACTTCTATGTAAGATTCTCCTGCAATTCTAGTTAATGCAATTAAATATAAAAATAAAAGATTGTAAAGGTGGAAGAAAAACAGCCAGGAATTATAGACGCTATGGTTGCTTACCTATGAAAGGTGTTGGAAAAAGAAGATTTATATGAAGAAGTATTAGAACTGACATCCGTGTTGGTATTCAGCTGCTATGCCATGCAAAGCGTGTGCAAGACAGTCACACACCGTATCTGTGTTGATTGGTTGTTTCTCATGCGGTACCACTGATCTAGTATTTTGAGTTGTAGCTGGTAATAAAATATATCATTTAGAAGGCAACCAATCAATCAATAGATAACTCGAGTTTCCTACTAACCAATTATGATCAGTTAAAAAATACGATTTCAAAATGATCCTATTCACAGTAGTAATGAATGATATAAAATAAATAAAAATAAACTGGACCCCAAACAATATGCAATACATTTTAAGTGAAAACCATTAAGCTTTGCTAAGGGTCACATAGAAGCTTACTGTGTAATGAATATGGAAAGGCTTGGTGCTTATCCCCAAAGTCTGTGAATAAGACAAGAATGTCCAGGGGCGCCTGGGTGGCTCAGTGGGTTAAAGCCTCTGCCTTCCGCTCAGGTCATGATCCCAAGGTCCTGGGATCAAGCCCTGCATCAGGCTCTCTGCTCAGCAGGGAGCCTGCTTCCTCCTCTCTCTGAATGTCCACCTACTTGTGATCTCTGTCTGTCAAATAAATAAATAAAATCTTAAAAAAAAAAGACAAGAATGTCCATATTTACCACTCTATTCAACATTGTGCTGGAGATGCTAACAAGATAAACTACACAAGAAAAACAAATAAAATTCACCATGTTGGAAAAGAAGAAACAACAACAACAACAACCAAAAAACAACAACAACAAAACCTGAATTACTGAATACAGAGAGGCTGTATTCTTACTACAGGAATATTGTACAGGTTCGCTGCAAATTAATCTATAAATGTAACTTGATCCTTTGGAAAATCCAATGCAATTTCTTTTTGGAGTTTGATAAAATTCTGGTAGAATAGACAGGCAAGAATGTTTTGAAAAAGAGTGATGAATTGAGATTTTCCTTAGCAGATAGCCAAATGTGTTATAAAACCACAATACTTAGGATAATTTGACATTGGTGCCGAAAATAGACATATCAGGTGAAATCAAGTAGGAAGTCCCAAAGCAGTCCTATGTATATTTAAGAATTTAGTGTATGATAAAGATGGCATTTTAAATCTGTGGAGAAAAGATAAATTGTTCAATTAATAGCTGCAGAAAATATGTTGACTAGTTTTTATAATCTTGAAGTTAGGAAGAACTTTCTAAACATGACAGTGCAAGATGAAACCATATAAGAAAATAAGGATATTTTGACTTCCAAAAAAATTCCACTGACAAAAATTGAAGAAACAGAATAAATTAGGAAAAATTATATATATATACACATACATATATATACATATAAAATGATTTTATTTATTTATGTGACAGAGAGAGATCACAAGTAGGAAGAGAGGCAGTTTGCGGGGGGGGGGGGGGGGGGGGAAGCAGGCTTCCTGCTGAGCAGAGAGCGGCTCGATCCCAGACCCTGGGATCATGACCTGAGCCGAAAGCAGAGGCTTAACCCACTGAGCCACGCAGGCGCCCCAGGAAAATTTTTTAAAGCCAATATTTTCTTGTTCATCAGTCTATCCCCAGATCCTGCAATCGTGCCTGGCACACATTAGGCCTTTGAATAAATGGCGACATAAAGATGTCTTGCAAGGCACTAAGGGAAAAAAAATGAATGCTTTGGTTTTAAAAATTAGCAAAAGACATGAGCCATAAAAAAGAAATATAAAAAGTCAGTAAAAAGAAATCTGAAAACTATAAATCTCACTAATAATAAGATAAATGCAAATTAAAATAACAATTTGGGGCACCTGGGTGGCTCAGTCAGTTAAACATCCAACTCTTGATTTCGGCCCAGGTCACAATCCAGGGTTGTGGGATCAAGTCCCGTGTCAGGCTCCATGCTTGGTAGGGAGTCTGCTCGAGATTCTCTCTCTCTCCCTCTGCCCCTTCTCCCTGTGTGTACTCTCTTTCTAAAATGAAATAAATCTTTAAAAACAAAATAGCACTTTGCCATTTTACACTATTCCTATGTTTTCTACTGCTCTTCCTACTGGCCAGTATGTGGGGGAAAAGAGCACTTATCAATTGCTGGTATAGATTGATACATTTTCTCTCATAAAAATGTGTGCAAGATAATTCAAAGTCTATAAAACTGCAGACTTTCTGACCTAGCAATTCCATTCTTAGAATATTTTCTCTACAGAAATTATTAAAGAAACATGCAATGATGTAGATACAAAATTATTCATCAAGCATTGTTTATAAGAGTGAAAACTAGAAACAAATATTCAAGACAGGGAACTGGTCTCATCCATTTGGTACACTTTTCAATGGAATATCACCCACCAAGGGTACATAAAATTATGCATAATGTAATTATGCAATTAATATCAAAAGATGTTCATATGCTGCAAGTTCAGAAATACCTGTTTCAAGGCAGCACATGTAAAAGTCCTATCGTCATATGCATAGAAAAAACTGGAAAAAAATATCAAAATTTTAGGAGTGGTTTTTATCATAATTTATTTTTTCTTCTTCATCTTCTGAATGGTCTAATTATTTTCAATAAATGTGCTACTTCTATAATAAGAGTGATAATCTAAAAAAATAGAAAAGTAGTAATTAGTATTTTCTTTTTTTTTTTGAAGATTTTATTTATTTATTTGACAGACAGAGATCACAAGTAGGCAGAGAGGCAGGCAGAGAGAGAGGAGGAAGCAGGCTCCCTGCTGAGCAGAGAGCCCGATGTGGGGCTCGATACCAGGACCCTGGGACCATGACCTGAGCCGAAAGCAGAAGCTTTATCCCACTGAGCCACCCAGGCGCCCAGTAATTAGTATTTTCTTTAATGTTTCCATCTCCTGGGTTTACTGTTTTACTTTGCATGGTTTCTTTTCATGAGGTCTCTATAATCTAAAGACATTTGCCCGAAGTTAACATTCAGTTATTGTTAAATGGAAACCCTAAACTGTTGTCTGCTCTCTACCATTGCATTCGTCTATTACTTCCAACCGACCTCATCCCATCACTCTTTTATTTTTAAGCTTTCCTTATAACCTTCTTTTTGAAATCATTTCATTGACATATTGCCTCTTTGTTTGTTATTTTTGTTTCTCTGCCAGAATGGTATCCCCACAAGGACAGGGACTTTCACTGCTTATGTTCAAAGCTATTTCCAGTACCCAGGGTGGTAACTGCCGTATGGTAGATGCTCAGTAAATACACAGTGAGTAAATGAACAAATGAACAAGTGAATGAATGAATGATGAATTAGTCTGTTTTGGAAGGCATGGTTTACTTTGTATGACTCAGCAAAAGATCCATGGCCTCTTAGGAAAGTTTTGGAATTAGATCAGCTCATTTTCTCTGTGAAACAGTGAGGCTGACCTCCCCGGCAGTGGTGTATATAACATCACTGGAGTCTAGAAGTCAGTAGAGCTGGTCTAAAGTCCTGGTCTCACCACAATCAAGCTTCCTAAACAAGTCTGTTTTGCTATCCTTGCAAGACTGGCCCTAATCAAAAGCTGGAAAAGGGCAAGAGAGTAAGCTGCTACTCTTGGTCCCCCCACTTGTGCTGTCTTTCCTCTTTGGAGGGCTCACACACTCTCCTCGGTGCCCTCATGCTCTCCTGCTCTAATCTCCCAGTTCATGGATAGTAGGGCTGCTGAAGTCTCCATAGGCTCACTAGGCCCATATCCTTGCCCTCGTGACCTCCCTCATTGGTCTCTCATGGAAACTCACTTTCAGGGAAGTACCCAAAAAGCTCATACAAATTGCCCTACTCTACATGCTTACCCATTAAAATCAGAACATTCTTATTGCCTACAAAGCAGAAATCCTTGGCCAGAATCATTGTCACTTTCTGACTTCTAAAACTTAGATGACGGAAAAGATGCCAAATAATTATGAGGCACATTTACCAGTCACCTAGGTGTGATCCAAGAATAAAGTTATTTAAAAATCATAATACTCTCTAATACAGAATAATTTAATTAATAATAGATGTTATCACTAGATAGACATGCAAGTCTTTAAATGCCATCAGCCCTGTGGAAGATATAATAAGTTGGATCCACTCCTAGCTCGGTGGGCTCAAGATCTAAATTGTAAATGTGAGATATTATTATCTGAACCTCCCAGGACCACCTTGGCACTGAGAGGAATTGTATTGCAATCTTCTATTTAATCCTCTCCTATTTTTTTCCTAGATATTTATAACACAGCTGTGGAAAGGTGCTCCTGGCAGGAAGTTGGCATGCAATTTCTCAGGCTGGGAACAAATATCTGAATCAAATAGGAGGAAAAAAAAAGTCCAAGTGGATGAATTTGTTCAAGTTTTAGAGCTGGGGGGAAAAAAACACAAAGCAGTTGAAGCTCTGGTCTAAAAAACATTGAGTGATGTCAGGGAATAGGTAATTACCTGAATAATCCAAGTTCCAAACCCCCTTTTCTCCAAATTTTCAAGTAACACAGGCCAAGGCTGATTTCCCTTTATGTATGGGGTTGGTGATCATTTCATCTGAAGACACTGCATAGAAGACTCTATTTTCAAACACAGATAGACTCAACTTTCCAGACCCAGATTCTAGAAGCCTTTGATATGTAAGTAAAACATCTTCACTTATAATAGACTTTGCTTTTTCTTTCTTTTTTGGGGGGCGAGGATGAGGCAGGGATAGTGTGCTGTATGGTTTTCATCATTTACTAACTAAAAGACTTTAGGAAAGTTACTGAAGCTACTTACGCATCACACGAGACTACTTGAACTGGAGGGAACATGAATGACTCAAGACTGGAAGATGTAACCATTCATTGGGCTCAAAGGACACCAGTCATCTTTGTTCTACAAGTGAAATCAGAGACCAGGCTCTACTATGCAGGAAACAGCAATTAATCAAACAGCCTAAAAGGGAAAGCAGACTTTGGAAAGTGCAAAGATCACTGCTACAGACAGTGACGGCATCCTTCACTCAGGCCACAGAGCTGGACAGTGCCCACGTCCACTCAGCAGGACTGTACAGCACTCCACAGTTAACTAAACATTTAAGAGACACCATCTCATCTGATCTTAACATTTTTTTTTCTTTTGAGAGGGACAGGCAGAAGCTAGCTTCTTTGAAGCATAGAACCAGACTAGCAACTGGCCTATGGGTATCTTCAAATAAACGAAATCAGTCACAAACCCTTCCCTAGGTAAAGATCAAGACCAGAAGATCTCAGAATTTTAGGACCTTCCTGATTGTGTGAATATTGTATACATGCACCATTACAGCCTCAGCCTGCACGATCCCCATAGTAGAATTTTATAGAATAGGTAATTAATTGCTACTGTGCTACTAATAATTGGCAGTATTGAACACTTACAATCTTCTATACAATTTTCCAAGTATATCACACATATTACCTTATTTTATTCTCGTAATAACTCTAAAAGACACTCAACTACCCACCATCAAACGAATGGCCTGACTTTAGTCAATTAAACAGCACTTCATGACACTACACTCCTTCCTCTCATCACAACCATAGCATCGTGACGTTCATTGACTCTTACTAGAAGTACCTGGAAAGGGAAGGAATAATAGAGGCTGGGTAAGAGGCAGCCCTTCCACTGATCAGAAGCTCATGTTTCTTTTCCCTGGCTCCAGGAAACTGAGTTCTGCTCAAGCAGTAAAAACAATTTTCTAGAATCAAGAGAGGACCTCATGATTAACCCAATCTAGAAATTCTTGATCCACACAGGATGCAATTTTGCTGGTGGAATTTTTCATTAGAAAACTTCAGTGAATATTTGTTAAGTGTTTATTTAATGTTTGATATAATCTGGCCCTGCAGAAGAAATAAAATATTATCCTCAGGATCATCATCATAGTAACAGATACTATTCAGTGACCACCAGTTCCATCTAGACTCTTACATAGGCTCTCATCACCATAACCAGGAGGTTGGAATTATTGCTACTGTCTGACAAGTGGAGCTAAGAGAGATGGAAAAACTCACTACCTTGAACTTTAGTTCAAGTGAGAGTCAGTGCCTCTCTGAGCCAAGTTTAGCTTGACACAAAAGCCTGTGTTCCTTTCTATTCTATACTTCTTCATGTGCCCAATCCCCTGTTCTTGAGGATATTACACTTCAGAGGAGAAAAAACTCATGAAAATATAGCCAAAGGTCCAGGATGAAGTGGGTGGTGCTGTTCAAAATGCTGTCATTTGGGGCACCTGGGTGGTTCAGTGGGTTAAAACCTCTGCCTTCAGCTCAGGTCATGATCCCAGGGTCCTGGGATCGAGCCCTACATCAGGCTCTCTGCTCACCAGGGAGCCTACTTCCCTTCCTCTCTCTCTGCCTGCCTCTCTGCCTACTTGTGATCTCTGTCTGTCAAATAAATAAATAAAATCTTTTTTAAAAATGCTGTCATTTGTAGAAGACAGCAATGACAGTGGTCAGCAGAGGTCCTGGAGGGGACATGACGTGGGCTATGATTTTAGTGGGCCACAGGTGAACTGACTAAAGACTCCCAATGTTCCATCAGAAAGTTCTCTTCTTCTTCCTTTAAAGAGTTTCAGCTCGGTCCTGGTTACCCAACTGGAGATTATATTTTCCAGAATCCCTTACCACTAGGACCACACGAGCCTGTTACAATCCTATTAATGAGAACAACACTCTAAAGGTAACAGAACACAGATAGAAGGACCTGGTTCTTGGACCTCTTGGAGAAGGCACTCTTCCCACCATGATATAATAGAAAGAACCTTTAAACTGTCTTGAGGCACTATATTTTGTGATATCCTTTTAACAGTAGCTCAGGTGACTCTCTAACCATGCAATGAGCCAAGTGTGGAGGTCTGTTGTGAAGGGTGATTAAATAAGCTGCAATGGAGAGTTTGGGAAGGCAGAGTAGAAAGTCACCTAGCTTGAAAAGCCAGTCGTGGTCCCACTGTCGAGTACTGAGTTCACCATTTATCTATCTAATCACATTCGTGGAGTATCATCTGTGATGTGCTAGGTCCTTGCTCACCCTGAGGATGCATAAGAGAAAAGGTCTTGCCACTGTCCACAAGAATCTCAGCATCCAGAGGGGACTATAAGGAGAAAACAACCACTTAACATGGAAATAAGTACCATGACACATTGCCGAGGGGCTGTGGGAGCACAGGCAGAGGAGGCCATCCAATAAAATGCACATGCCTGAGAGGACCTTGGGAAAGAACACACGGACAGAATCATAAAGGACAAGTAGATATTGGCCAGGTAAAGGCAAATAGGCCAGGGAAGTTGGGGTCCAAAGAAAATGTTTAGGGGAGAGGTTAACAAAAATGATGGAGAAATGAGGTGGGAGGGGGCAAAGCATGAATTTATTCATTTATCTATTTATACAAAAATATTTATAGGGCATCTATTTATTGAGTTGGTATAATTAAATTGCTTACAACAGAGCATACATATACAATATAGAGCATACATATACAATAGAGTATATGGTAAGAACTGCTATTATTAAGATGAAATAATCATGTGCCATACTATGAATATAGTTATAAAAGCAAGAAAGACACTGCCTCTATCCTCTCAAAATTCTACCTAATGGATAAGACATATTTTTTTTTAATCAAGAACACTAAGATTCTGTCATAACTGATAAGGAAGTAGATAAAGATACTAGTATAATTTATGTTAGTTGATGTAACCAACAATCCTGAAATTTCAATTTCACCATACCAAATGCTTACTTTTTACTCACAGTATAGCTATAGATTGGGCAGTTCTCCTTCTCAAGGATGACTGAGAATTCAGATTCCAACCTTCTTCTGGCTCCTTCTACCACCCAGGAATTTCCCAGAATATTTTTCTAAATTCTATTCATCCAATTAGTCATCGAGAGGAAAGGAACAGCCTGGAAGATGGTAGATAGATCTGATACTTAGCCACTTCTGGATGTGATAAACATCACTTGAACTCTTATTTCATTGGTAGAAATGAGCCATGTCATTCCACCTAGATGCAAAGGGGTAAGAAATGAAGTTTCTCAGTGGACAGCCATTTATCAACGGAAACTCTACTTAAAAGAAGGGGAACACCACTTGTAAGTCAGGTGAGACTTCTCTGAGAAAGTAATATTTCAGCTAACACTGGTAAGCCATGCTGGGTAATTTTAAGTAGATCTTAAAACAATGGAGGAAAATTTTAATCAGGGGAGCAAATAATCTGTCTTAAATTTCAGAAAGATCACTCTGACTGCAGCATAGGAATTGGATTTATGGAGAACAGAACTCTTGCAAGAGGATGCCATAACCGAGATAAGAAATACCGAAGACCAAAACTAGCAGTGTGATAATGGGGTTGAAGAGAGAGAGAGAGAGTACTCAGGCCAACTGGACATGGTAAAGGATTGGATAGAGAGATAGGGAAAGGTAGGGAGTAAGGATGCTGGTCAGGGATCTGGTTTGAATAACTTAAGGGACTGAAATACAAGTAAAGGAAATAAAGGGAAATAGTGGTTGAGTGGGATGAGAATGTTGATTTCTATTTTGGATAGGTTGAATCTGAAGGAATTACTGAGCATTTAGATGATAATATTCAAGTTTGAAATCCCAGGGTTGAGATGTGGGATGGAAAGCAGCAGCTTCCATCAGCATGTCTTGAAAATAATCAGCTGAAGTGAAAGTTACATGGAAGCCATGGAAATGCCTGTGACCACCAGGCTACACTGCTTGGACTTCATCTTTCAGTTAGGAAACCCTTCCCATCTGTTTTCTAGGTTTCTCCCACCTGGAGGACTTCACTGCTCTTTGCAATTTCACAGTGTTATCCTGTCTTCCTTCCCCAGCTCTCTCCTTCCTCAGCCACCATCTGGATGATTGCCATCATGCCTTAAACAAACTCTATTCTTACAGTTTTATTCCTCCCTGTCTTCTTTTTATTGTATGACACATAAGTTCCATTGCTTTTACAGATTGTAGATAGATGCTATGCAGGTTTCCACTATAGAAGTACTCCCCTAACCCAGCCAAGCTCACACTCTTACACTGGAGTTGACAGAGACAGTTTTGAACAGCTGTTCCTACCACTATGCCCCAGGTTCAGAAAGCATAGCACCTCCTCGACCAAGCAGAAATGAAGAGTGCCATTTTCCTAGCCCTGTGCGCTCTGTCTCCCACACCCACATTTGCATTCGTTCTCAGCTTGTTTCCACTCGGCCAGTTTTGTTTGCATGTCTGGCACTAGGGGTGGCTCCCAGGACATTTTGCAGCCCTCTTCTTTCACCCAGAAGGAAGGTGGACCACTCTGGCCCCAATGTACTGCTGAATGCCAACTGGCAGGTGGCGGGGGCCAGGGAGGGCGATGACACTGCAGGGCACTCCCAGCAGGCAGGGAATGGGGGCACCAGATTGGCACCCACAGTTACAGCTTCAAACTGTCAACAACAGCCAGAATCTTGGATGCTGAACCCTCCTGTCATTCTCCACACTCTTGGAATCTTCTCAGAGTGGCTTGAATACTAATGTAAAGGGAGACTCTCAGAAGCCACCTTCAGTCTAGGAATCAGAGAGCTGAAATAGCATCTCATCCTCTTTTAAATTCGTGGAACATAGAGATTTAGAAGACCTTCTCTCCAGTTCTAGCTCCCATTCTCAGAAATTCACTTCTCCTTTCTTAAGAGAGGAAGATTTCTCCCCTTCCTACACCCACTACTGCATGACATCCACCTACCTTCTCTGGATTTTCTCTCTCTCAATCATAATCCATTTAACCAAATCTCCCCACGTGCTACAGGCAACTTTGTGACCAAATGGCAACAGCTCATTTGCTTTAAGGCATGTTCCAGATATTTCCTGTTAGCCTTGGATCTCTACCCTTTTCTACCTTATTCTATGCTCTGAGATGCTGGCTCTCCAGGACTGCATCAGTGAGCTCCTTTGCTTGCTGACAATGGAAGTTTGGCATTTAGGAGTTTCCAGGAGGGAGTAGAGGGTGGGAAGAGAGTGAGGTCAGTGTTTATTGTCCCAGTTCCCTTCTGGCCAAGCACTGAAAGTTGGATGCTTCCCTCTACAATAGGTTACAATTTTTGTTAGAAGATCCTCTCCTTATAAGTACTCTCTCTGGGTCCCCATAGCTGCTTGTTCCTTCATATCTAAGGGTGGTAATGGCTCCCTACTATTGGTAGCCCCAGAGTACTGCAGAATCCCTCCTTGGCTTCCAAAAAACCTTCTTATAACTTTGTAAATATTTCCTTAATTAATGCCTCTTCAAATACTCCATTTGAATGTGCCATCTATTTCTAGTCAGGACCCTGACTGATATAAGAGACTCTTACAACACTACAATGGAAGGTTTTGCTAATTTAATTCAGTTTAATACAACAAACATCAACTGAGTGTTTACTGTGTGTCAGGTCCCATTCTTTGTCCTGGGGCTTTAGCAGTGAACAAAAAAGAAAAATTCCTGTCTTTGTAGAGATTACTTTCTAATGGGGGGGGGGGATAAACAATTTTTAAAATAAATAAGCAACTATATTCTAGCAGGTGATAAATGCTATGAAGAAAATATAAATCAGACAAAGGAGATAGGGAGTGGCAGGATTTGAGAGGCAGGCAATGCAATTTTTTATATGGTGGCCAATTGATGGCCTCAATGAGAAGAGACTTGGATAAAAATGCAGTGAGGACACAAACAAGTACAGTATATGGAATGTTGCCCTGGGAGAGTCCACACACAGTTTAAGAAGATAAAATGGATATACAGGAAATTACATGTAGCACAAGAAAACAATGGAAAAGATGTCAAAATGGTGGTAGATTATTAAAAGCCAGTCAAGAATATGATACTAAGTCTTGTCATGTCATAGGTTGGGTTCTTTGTGAAACAGACTGAAATGAGTCTGTGAGTTGCATGTGTGGGTAGAAGTACCTTTGGATAGGAAGGAATCAGGATTGGATCTAAGAAGTCAAACTGTCCTGTAGGCTCAGCAGCCTCAGCCAACCATTCAGAGCACTCTAGAGTTGAAATGGCCCATCAGAGGGATCTCATGTTGGACTAATGTGGCAGAGCCTTCGTACCCTCACCCTGACCAGGCACTGGATGTGGGCCACCTGGAAGGTCATGGCTAAGAGCTAGTCAGTTATCTGAAAATAAGATATCCCTGCAGGAACTGAGAGCTGAGAAGTGTCTGTTGATGGTACCATGAGTAGTTGCAATAAGTCCTTCTTCAGAGAGGGATTAGGACAGCACATCTCCATGTCCACTACACCCATGTACCAAAAAGTCTTGAAAATGAAACTGTTAAACCATTATCTGTGTATCATTGAGAATCAGAGTTATTAGGGAGAAGCAAATATTGGTCTTAATTTTGGTTCTGCATAGTATAGATCTATGATCTGGCAGCTGATCTGGGGGAAGATTGTAGAATGGATTGGTAAAGCAATGGCTTGTGGTCTCTTAGAAAATATCATGATAACTTTTAAGAACAGGTTCCCCCAAGAACATATCCTGCAAGATTACTCTCACTTCCTTTGATAATATTACCAAATTAGTTCATTGGGAAATTTGATAGACAGAGTATGTCTGGATTTTAGAGAAACTATGAAGATGCTCTCATTAGAGTGGCATGCTAGACTAAATGCCTGCCATCCCACTCTCCCTTTCCAGTTTCATCAGCTTAATCAGCCCTGTAAGACACAGATATTCTGACAAAATAATTCCTCTCCTCACCTCTTCTCCCACAGTTGATTGAACAAGCATGACAAAGGGGAATCCATCTGCCATCAGCCAATGGTCAATCAGATTCTCTCCTTCTAGGACTTAAACTAATGAACAAGAAAAAAGAAAAAAAGGAAAATCAGGCAGGTGATTCGGGGTCCTGGCAAAAGTATGTCCATGCAGAAGTGGTTCCCAGGGTTGGTATCATGAAAGTCAAACTTGAAGGGAGGTGAAACTAGGAATCTCCCAGAAGCAGTCAACCTACAACGAGAAGAAAGCAGGAGATCTGGAATGTGGGTGGGCTTGCAAGAGAGAAATGGAGAAAGAACATGACTGATGATTTTCCAGTTCCATGGGGCCCAGCAATATTTCCTATAATTAAGTTTATGAGATTCCTTGTGTCCTTATGAGTCTATTTTCACTTAAGCCATAAGTCTTTTATTACTTGTAATCTAATAATACCTAAAGTGAGTCTCTAATCATATTCTTATGTATTGGTTAATGTACTGATACTGAGGCAAATGACAATATGTCAGGTGGGTTATTAATTGGTTGAAAAAACATATCAAAGAAATACCGCTTATTGATAGATAACTAGAAGGGATTCTAAATGATTGCCATAGGATTATGCCTTCATTACTGAGGCATTCAGAAGTCTCGTCAATGATTAGAATGTTCCATGAAAGTTGGTATCATGACCACCTTATAAACCACCACATTTAACACACAGTTTAGCAGAAAGTAGGTGTGCAGTAAGAAAACAGTCAAGAGAATGAAGACACCAATTTTGCAGGAACAAGAATCCAAGAAAGATAATGATTTTAAAGAATGAGAGCATTTGGAGTTAGCTTGGTAAAAATAATTCTATTTTATAAGCATAAATGCAAAGTTCTGGAAATGAGTCCAAAACACCAACAGTGCATCTTAGGAGCATATTGAATGAAGAAATTTAGGGGTGCTCCTCAAGTGTGGGCTCCAACATCAGCAGCAAGATGACTGTACACAGGAACTGATGAAACTTAGGCAGCTTTAATGAAGGGATCACATCTGAAGAGGATGCTTGTCCTTCTCAAGTGTATACCAGTCAGACCACAGGTGGGATACCACACTCAGCTCTGGGTGTGACTTTTAAGTAGCAATACACAAACCAGAGTTCACTTAAAGATAGGGGCAAGAATGGCAAAGGGACTCAAAGAATATTCCAGAAAGGCCCAGGGATGAATAACCTGTAGAACTACAAACTCGTAGCAGAGACGGTGGTGAAGGAAGGCAGTCTTCAAACTTCTGAGCAGTTATCACCAGAAAGAAGTTGACTATTAAATCTCTCCCAGGAGAGGAAAGACTAAGACCCATGGATGGCATCTATATTCCTTCTATCAACAAACTATTAATTGAGCAACCTACTTTCTGCCACTCATTATCTGGGTCTGGTTATACTCCACATAACAAAGTGGACAGTCTCTGCCCTCATGGAACCTATGATTTCTTTTAAGATTTCATTTATTTGAAATCTTGCCATTTGCGATGACGTGGATGGAACTAGAGGGTATTATGCTGAGCGAAATAAGTCAGTTGGAGAAAGACAACTATCATATGATCTCCCTGATATGAGGAAGTGAAGATGCAACATGGGGGGTTTGGGGGTAGGAAAAGAATAAATGAAACATGATGGGATCAGGAGGGAGACAAAGCATAAGAGACTCCTAATGTCACAAAACAAACTGAGGGTTGCCAGGGGGAGGGGAGTAGGAAGAGAGTGGTGGGGATATGGACATTGGGGAGGGTATGTGTTATGGTGAGTGCTGTGAAGTGTATAAACCTGGCGATTCACAGACCTGTGCCCCTGGGGCTAATAATATATTATATGTTAATAAAAAATTTTAAAAAAAGATTTCATTTATTTAAATTTATTTTAGAGAGATACAGAGTACCCACATGAGTGGGGGTTGGAGCCGAGGGGGAAAGAATCCCAAGCAGACCCACGCTGACAGTGGAACCGAACAGGTGTGGGGTTTGATCTCATGACCCTGAAACCATGACCTAAGCTGAAACCAGGTGTCGGTTACTTGACCAACTAAGCAACCCAGGTGCCTCAGAACTTACTTTTTAATAGGGATACTGGCATTAAACAAGAAATCATAATTTACGGTATCAAAAAGGGCTATGAAGGACAAGCAGAAGGTATAGTCAGAGTTCCCTGAGGTTTTAGAAAATTATTTGTGTGGATTTCATCTTTGTTTTATATTATTTTTGTTTTAAAAGTTCAAGGCTGAAAAACAACGTTGCTGAAGCCTTGTGAATAAATGGGAGAATCGTAAATCATTGGGAGACCAATTAAGATGCTAGAGAAGAGGATCAGGGAAAAGACATTCAGTACTGGGTTTAACTGGGGGTAGTGGCAAAACACTAGAGAGAAGGCATTGTATTTAACATATACTTGGGAGGAAACGTCTAAATGACTTCAGGATATATTGGGAAGATGTAAGACTTTCCTTAATTCACATTCTTTGATATTTTCTTATCATTCAGACAAAAGTTGGTTTAAAATACTTTATAGAATCTGTAAATAAACTGTTTATTGAGTCAGTGAGACAAATTTGGAGGGAAGGGATTTGAAGGCAATGTTTAACCTCCTTCAGAGAAGAAGTATTTTTTTTCAAAGATTTCACCCATTTATTTGTGTGACAGAGAGACCACAAGTAGGCAGAGAGGCAGGCAGAGAGAGAGGAGGAAGCAGGCTCCTGGCTGAGCAGAGAGCCCGATGTGGGGCTTGATCCCAGGACCCTGGGACCTGAGCCAAAGGCAGAGGCTTTAACCCACTGAGCCTCCCAGGCACCCCAGAGAGAAGTATTTTTAAGGGCTAAGGTAAATGCCGTCATTAAAGTAAACTCCTAGGATCTCCAGAATTTGAAATGAATTTCTGAAGCTTGGGCTTCTCACAGGTCCAAATGAGTCTTTATCCCCCAGCTGCTTATTCACTCAAAAAACTTTTATTTAACATTTAAAATATTCAAGAAGCTGTGTGGGTTGCAAAGATGAATCAGGAAAGGGTTTGTACAAAAGTAACAGGAACACAGAATGTGTCCTAACTCAGGGTCCCTATGATAAGTACAAACTAAACGATCTAGGGAACCAGTGAGTGTTGTATTTGTTCTGTGCCTTGAAAGAGAGGCAAGGGCGGGGGTGTTGAGAAGTCGATAATTAGAGGCAAGTAGTAGACACAGTAGTGAGAGAGTTAAGAACATGGCCTGGGTCCGTAAGAATGTTTAAATGCAAGCAGTAATAACTAGAAAAAAGTTAGTGAAGCATTTAGTTAATGAAAATGCAAAAAAAAAAAAAAAAAGAAAGAAGAGAAGTTTCTCCCCAAAAGTACCATATATGTCACGGATTCATTCCAATGAGATCTCAGAAGGCAAACTCTCTAAGCCCACTGGTTTTTCTTATTGCCTTGCTATGATGCGGCCATCTGAGCCAAAAACTAGGACCCCAGAGGCCTTTCTACCATGGCAAAAATACAAAAAACTATTGATCTAACATCCAGATTTTTTATCATCAGGCCTTGTCTATTTCATTTTAAACTTTGAGTGATATTGTCCCTTTATAATTAAGCTCTCAGGTCATCCAAATTCTCCACCAAGTACTCTTTCCAAGTAGGGCTCCAAGATGCCAAGCAAGTCCACAGGCCTTTACCTAGGACACAAATATCAGAGGCTTTCCTGGGTTTCCTCTTGTCTTTTTTTCTCCTATCAATCCCAAATATGGCTGCATACTTCCAAGGAAGATGTGAGCAGAGTCAGCTCTGAGGACTCTGTATCCAAACAGGGTCAAGGAAATGTGGGATCATCTGTTGGACACAGAGAAAGGCAGCGGCAGACATCCTTCTCGCTGCCGAAAGAGCTATTCTACATTCTTTTGTCCAGAAAAAAATGGATAATTTTTTTGACACTCCCCATACTATGATGTTCTTTGTTTCAAAACATCAGTGACTTTTCTTAGTCCCCTGTGGGTGGGTATTTCTTCTGAACTATGTTTTTCCAGTAGCGGTCAGGGAACAGAAATGATCTCTCTATTCTTACCTTCCTGGTTAATCCTACCCACTTAGAAAAAATGTTCAGGATTAAGAATAAGTAGGACTAAACCTACACAAGACACAACCCGTGATCCTGACTTCACTATTGCTCTGTACTAACCCGAGTTTACCAACCTTGATAATTAGGAAAGGACCATCAAGAGCGTCAAATCACACCCAACAATCAGCTGTCTCTGGCAGGTTTGTCTCTGTGCTGAAGCCATCGCCATTTGCCTGGTGCTAGGGAACCCACGCCCTGCATTGCCCTCGAGGGCTACCTCAGGAGTTCCCACACTAAAGGGTGGTCCAGTTAACCTAGTACTTGCTAGTGCCGGTAAAAGATGGTGAGGTTCACAGAGTAACAACCACCTACCATCTCTCTTTTTTTTTTTTTTTTTTTAAGATTTTTTTAAAATTCATTTGAGACAGAGAGATACAGAGAGAGTGAGAGAGAGAGCAGGAACAGGGGAGAGGCAGAGGGAGAAGTAGACTCCCCTCTGAGCCGGGAGCCTGATGCAGAACTCGATCCCAGGACCCTGAGATCATGACCCGAGCCAAAGGCAGATGCTTAACCATCTGAGCCACCCAGGCGTTCCCACCTGTCATCTCTTATTAGATATTTCACATTGGTGGTTTGATATTACTTAATTTCAGATAACTGAATTAGAATGAAAATACCATTGTTCTGGGGCACCTGGATGGCTCAGTGGGCTAAGCCTCTGCCTTCACCTCAGGTCATGATCTCAGGGTCCTGGGATTGAGCCCTGCATCAGGCTCTCTGCTTAGCAGGGAGCCTGCTTCCCCCTCTCTGCCTGCTTCTCTACTTGTGATCTCTGTCTGTCAAATAAATAAATAAAATCTTTTTTTTTAAAAGGAAAATGCCATTGTCTATATTATTGAGAAACATACATAATAGCATTAAAACAGACTCATCACACAAATGAGCTTATTTCTAGACACGCTGTGAGGCCAGTGGAGGCCTCGTCAGACCCACCTGCTCCCACAACTCTTCTTCCACTTCTGCTGAAAGCCCCATTCCAGGCGGGCAGAAGAGTCCCAGGCTCTCACACCTGCTGGTGGAGAACAGAACCCAGAGTACGGATCTAACTGTTACTGTAGACAGTTCCCTGGACCTACCCCCGGGGCCCAAAAAGAATCCATGCAAAGATAGACTAATAACCGGTGGAACCTCTCTGGAGGGTTTTATGGCTGGAGGAAAAAATTCATAAAAAGCTGAAATGATAGTAAAATAACTGTCCTAAACTGTTTCTCCATATTAACGTCAGGTCAAAATCCTCCAGGGAAAACTAGAGTGTGGGGCATACAGTCTTCCCTCCAGGCAAGTCTGGCTTTCTCTGTGCTCCAGCTGCGGGCTGGTATCTTCCCAGAATGGCCCCGCTCACCATAGGAACCCCTCCTCTGAGTGCCTAGAGCAGATGTGTGCACCATTCTTCCCTACTTTGTAGACCTGTCTAGAACCACTCTCTGGAACTATTGCTCACCTCTCCCGCTGGTATTTAACGTTCACATGTATCCGTGATTTCTACTCCAGGTAGGAACCTAGGACATGTGAGGTTAGGACCTTGGTTCCTGTGTTTCTGGTTCCCCCACAGAACCTACTGCAGAATAAGCAGGTATACGATAGCTGCTGCTGGATTAGAAAGAATAGTGTTGGAAAATCACAGAGTCAAGAGTAACTTCATACAGTACGCGGTGTGCCACACAAATGGAGATCAGTATACTTGAACATGAGACCCCACACAAATCACAAATCAAAGCACAGTGTAACCCATTTTTACTTTTTCAAAAAGTCAGTGAGACTGCTCTCGGGGCTCAAGAACTCAGGAAGAACACACTGGAAAGTCAGTAGAGGAGCCCATGAAACGCTCATGGACTATATCATCAAAAATATTTCCGTGGTGAGCATTTCTGGACGCAGCATTGTGTTTCTGAAGGACACACGGTCCAGGATCCTGCTCCCCCTTCTCAGCAATCAGACAGTAAGAGTTCCACATCTGGATTTCTGCAGAAATGAAGTCTTTGCTAGAAACCCATAAGGAGAAAACAAGGTTAACTTTTTGGACTTTATCTGCTATTTATTTCCAGGACAAACTCATTAGTATTCACTAGAAAGGTAACTCTTAAATAATAATAGGGACCAATGTGGCAGCTTTTCAATGGACTTCAAGTTCAGAAAGGCAGGGTCCTTTTAGGAGACTTTTGACTTGATCTTCACTTGGGCCCCACTTACATCCATCATTTCAGTTACCTGCCCAACATACCTAATTTTGGTCAACGCATCAGTAACTGTGCAGGTGAAGGTTCCACCTACAGGAAAAGTGTCCTTTCTTCCGCCAGCCCCACTCCGTGGTAGACACTGAGGACCTGCAGCCTGGACCCTCAGCTCCACTGACTCCCCCCTGTGTATACCTGCCGTATAATGTAATGCAGTGTAAGAGTCCAGGCTTTTGTACTAGACAGTAGTGGGTTTAAATTCTACGTCCTTCCTTTGCTAGTGTGATTACAAAGGTAAGTTAGGTGACTTCGAAGACCCAGCTTTGAAATGGAAATCATAATATCTCCCAGTTTTTTTGTTTGTTTGTTTTTTGGTTTTTTTGTTTGCTTGTTTGTTTTTTGAAGGTCCAACAGGTGCTCTGTAAATGTTATTTCTCTTTGGCCATCTCGCCACGCCCCTTGACCCTGGGAGCTGGACCCCTTGTCCAATATTCTATACCACTAGAAGGATTCCTGCCCTAATTCACTAACCACAGGAACCAAGATCAATTCATTCCCCTGCCTCCAAATGCCACCCCAGCCTGCGTTACTTGCTGGCTTTCTCTAGCCACCAGACTGGACCCATTTCAATGGACACATGTCCAGATGAGCTCAAAATTAACATGTTACATTGAGGAAGGACTGTCATTTGGAGTCCTAGCCAACACCACCTTATCCAACTCACATCCAACCTCACTTCCTCTGCCTCTGGACCATGGTCCATTCTGAAATCCCAGTACATTTTCCTGGGGAGTCTTCGGTGGGAGATCCATTTCAAGGTTAGCGAAATAAAATGGGGGTCTCATTTCTATCACATGACCTAAAGTCTGAAAGTCCTTTATTATATTCTTTTGTTGTGTTAAAAAGCCCCAGTCATAAAGAATAGATATAAATATTATATAAAGAGAGGAAATAGTTACATAAGAAGCCATCCAAGTTCTGTCTAATTAAGAGAACCTATAAACACCCACGGTTAAGTGCAGAGAGTCAGGAGGCAAAACACGCAGGTTGGAAAAAGGAATCCGTTGTGTCCTTTGGGACAATCTGCTGATTCCCTCTATGCCTCAGTTTCCTCATCTGTAAAAGGAAGATAATAATGGCACAGACCTCATGATGACATTGTGAGTATTAAATAAATTAATGCACTTAAAAACCCTTGGCACCATGCTTGCCACAGGGTAAGTGACTGTGTCGGCTGATGCTCCCAACTGCAGGGGCTGTTTTCACTTAATGAACACCATCAGATTTAGAGAGAATTCATACCAATCCCCAATTGTATGAACAGTTCACAGGGGCAGAGCACTGCTACGAGTTCAGTTGTGTCCTCATGCGAATGCACAGGTCTGAGCCCTAACCCAGTACCTTAGAATGCGTCCTCCTTGAAAATGTAGATCCAGTCAGTTAAGATGAAGTCCTACCGAAGGAGGGTGGGGTCCCCATCCAGCAGGACTGGTGTTGTTATAAAAGGGGGAAATTTGGACCCAGACCCATACAAAAGGGGAGGACATGATGTGAAGATGAATGTAGAAGTCATGGCAAGGCTTCTAAAAACCTAAGGACTGCCCACAAACCACAGGAGTGAGGAAAGGGGCATGGACAGTCCTCAGAAAGATGCAGTCTGATCAGCAGATACCTTGATCTGAGAACCCAGAGGTGATAAATTTCTGTTGCTTAAGTCGCCAAGTTTGAGCTACTGTGTGATAGCTGCCCTAGAAAACCAGTACGGATGCAGATCCCAATATTCATTGTGGGTGAGGTCAGCCAAACGAGAGCTGCTGGATGGGCCCCTCGGGACAACTGTGCTGGGTTAGCCGGGGAGGGCTATCCAAGGCACAGTCCCTGTCTGTGCTGCAGGACCAACACTGTCACCGAGGAGGCATGTGTGCACACACACGCACGCGCACACACACACGCACACACACACACTGAATAATCGATGTCTGATGACTGACAGGACAATTGGTGCTTCAAGAGTTCAGAACTAGGTAGTCAGGAAAGGCTCTATTTAGAAAGATCCCATATGCATTCCAGTACTGGGTAGAAAGAGTTAAATTCCTACAAATTTCCTTCAAGCCAAAAAAAAAAAAAAAAAAAAAAAATCCATCCTCAAGGATGCTGCGTGCCTCTTTCCAGGCTGTCTCTAATTCTAGCTGCATCTTTCTCAGCCCATCCTTTGGGGTATATCTGTCCAACCCACAGTCGCTCGCACACACATGTGAAATTCCTCCCCTTTTGTTCCTTCAACTTTCCTTGCAAAAGATGCTTCACAGCAACAATCCCATTAGCTTTACAAATACTGTTTGGAAACCCAAGCACAGCCTTTGCTTTCTCAGGTGGTTGGGAATTTGGTACCCCAAGTCAATTTTTTAATCTCAATTTCAGGGTCACGCTGCTCAGATATACCGGGTGGGGAGAGAGAGCGGGGTGGGAGAAAATCTTTCCCCGACAGGACTGTGCACCTTTTCCTGGAAGGCACCAATGCCACAACAAACAAACATATAAATAACAAATACACTTTTACTAAAATGATAAGTCTCACTTCAGTAAGCAACACATTATGCACCATACTGGTGTAATAAGCGCACATCCCCTTGAATCATTCCCACTAATACAATGTATTCAGTGCTCATATGATTACACTTTTACAGCCTGTTAGCAAAAACACATACAATTGCAAAGTGCTGCTAATGCAATGTGACAGAATACTGTTATTACAAGAAGAAGTTGTCAGCACCGAGCAATTGATTTTCCTTCATCTCCTTCCTACTTCTGCCCGTCCTCCCCACCTCTCCTGGAGATGTTTATTATGTTCTCTGGGTGCAGTCTTTTCTCTGAATCAATTCCGATATAATACAGGGAAAGAAGATGACAATGGGAAAAATTAACACTAATTTAGGTGTTCTAAGGGGAAAAAACTTTCTTTGGGGACATTTTCTTCCCAAAGTCTTTATTGAAGCTTCAACAACCATGGCTCCCTTCCCCCAGCACAACATTCTGGTCTTTTTGTTCTTTTATGCCATGCCTATGTATTTTCCCCTTCTCCTCTCTCTCCTTCTTTTCATAAAATAAAATACAGGTGGCTTTAGAGCATGTGGACTCCTATGTTCTAACTGATTCACTTTCATGCATTTTGAACAACAATGGAAGGAAAACAAGGAATACAAGAGGACAAGAAGAACAATTATTGGATTATTTCTTGGTTAATATTTTCTTTGTAAGTGTTTACCTTCATTCACAAGGTGACAATAGATATATTAAACAATGATGACTTTCTGCAGATGAAAAGAATTTTATGTCTCCCATGAACAATTTGATCCAGAATCACAATTGAATAGACCTATCCAACAGAGATCATCAAGTTTAATGTAGTTATTTTATAGGTGAGAAAATCCAGACTCCAAGAGTTAAGGAATTAATCCAGGTTCTCAGTACCTAGTTAGTGTTAGAGCTGAATCTAGAAGTCATCTTTTTTTGCTGCACTACCATACTGTGCCTTTAAATGTAACACACACATACATCAATATATGTGTTACTGAATTGCCAGATGGCCCCTAACACCTCCATTTTTCTGTGTCTTGATTATGATGGAAGAGAAAAGTTCCACTTGTCAATGTAGGTGTGAGGGAGAATAGACAAGTTCATGAAAATTGCTTGATGGTCTTCTGAAAGAGCAAGTTTCCAGAGGAAACATTAAAATATCCTGATTTACATATTCCATCTTAAGAGGTTGTATCTTCCTAGGGTACAAAAAAGTGTCCTTTCTTCCCTACCCTATTTAAAACATAATTCCCACATCTTCCTCTTCCCACCCAAACTCATTAAGTGGATGCACCCTTTATTGGCTCCTAACATAAATGCTGATGCCTCCTCTTTTGCTCAGCAGGATCTTAGTATGACAGTCCTTTAAATAACTAAGAGTCACATGGACCATCGGTTACATCAAGGTCCCCAAGCATTATCGCACATTAATATTATAGAAAGTTAAAAACCTCGGCCAGTAGAGTTTTGACTCACTGGGGTAGGTGAGTCTGTGGTTCTGGTTAGACTCTCCATTTTTAAAAATTGATGGCAGAGTTTAGGATCTTTTGTCTTGGAGATGACTTAAGGGATTCCCATGTGTGACTACGGAGTATGGGAGCAGGCACTGTTCATTCGATTTGGGTTTTGGCTTATGACGCCAACTAGCAAACATTCATGGGTTAAAAGCATTTGGTGGGGGCCCAAAATTATCTGTAATGAGTAAGGACTTGTAAAAACAGTCTCTACTTGAGAAGAGCTACTCTCCATCATGGCTTCACAGGCTCAAGGTACGCATACTAAGAAACAAATACAGAAAGAAAGCAGGGCTTACCCCCATATAATCTACTGTGGCAATCTTCTAGAAGCCTGGGTCTCCTGTAATAGCAGTGACTTCAGGAAACTTTATAGAGTTCAGGAGGACTCAGTTTGCAGTGTACCCGCCTACCTCCTCTTTACTGCTCTCCCTCCTCCAATTAACATCATTTCCTGGTGCCTCATCCTAAAAGCCCCTTTCAACAGTGT
Source organism: Meles meles (assembly GCF_922984935.1). Taxonomy (NCBI): domain Eukaryota; kingdom Metazoa; phylum Chordata; class Mammalia; order Carnivora; family Mustelidae; genus Meles; species Meles meles. The sequence continues at coordinate 77,205,061 of NC_060077.1, forward strand.
CCCTTGCTTTCCTCTTTCCACATCACAACTGCCGTGTCCTTTCTTATACACCCACAAATCTACTACTTCGTTTTCAGCCATTAGGTAGGAACTACCTAAGGTAAGTCACTACCCCTTCTCTGATTGCTTTTTTTTTCTTTAACTTCCTTTTACAAAAATCTTCTTTAAACACTGATGCCTCGAACAGTGAAAACGACAAGTGTCCGGTGTAGGGGTGCCGTGACTCTCCCAAAGAGCCCACTACCCATCCAGTGACTCTGCATTCCAACTCTGCAGTCAATAAAGAAAAGAGACGAGAGATTTCCTTTGTCCGTCTTCCAGGTCAGTTCAACACATTGTATTCAACCAAACGTCTAAATAGGAAAGGTACTGAGTGCTCTGAGAAAAGGAAAGACAAAGAGTGGCAGACAGTCCGGGCCTCCAGGAATTTTTAAGTCTTGGGAGGACAAATTCGTTAAGGGCCAAGAGGTATAGGAGAACCACCAGAAAATGTTTCCAGAGCTAGGATGGAAGAAGTCAATGCCTAATCAAAGCACCAGGCAAGGCAATGTCAGACAAGATGGTCAGCCTTGGCCGCTAGGGGAGGCTGTCACACGTGGAGCCCCGGGGCTGGGGTATAGGCAGGAAGCACAACCAGTGGGTTAAGCCTCTGCCTTCGGCTCAGGTCATGATCTCAGGGTCCTGGGATCGAGTCCCGCATCTGGCTCTCTGCTTGGCGGGGAGCCTGCTTCCTCCTCTCTCTCTGACTGTTTCTCTGCCTACTTGTGATCTCTGTCTGTCAAATAAATAAATAAAATCTTTAAAAAAAAAAAAAACCAAGCAGACTTCCAGTGGAAGCTAGTGATGCTGAGGGTGGTTATGACATCGCTGATGGAAACTGTCGTCTCCTGCTGTTAGCACGAGGCCTGCAGGCCAGCCGGAGTGTTGGGAAGGGTCCCCTGCATATGTCTGCTTGTATCTCCCTGTGTTCATTCCTCGAGCACCTTAACCAACGCTGATCTTCCTCAGAACAGTAAATAAGACGGCAAATGAAATGTGAGGGGATGCTGAGAGGCAGAGGCAAAGTTGCTGGTTTGACTACAGGCCTTTTCCTAGGCTGAGAGACCGTAACATGACAATGACGACGTGTAAATGACCCATGTAAAAAAAAGATAAAAATCAGGTCATTACTGAAGTATCAGCTCTTTATGAAATAACTAGTCATGACCTTTGATAAAGAAACCACACTGTGATTTTGCAGACAGGACAATTTTTCACCGGGGTAGTTGGGAGAAAGGCAGTAGAGATTTCTTTTCTTTCTTTCTTTCTTTTCTTTCTTTCTTTCTTTCTTTCTTTCTTTCTTTCTTTCTTTCTTTCTTTTTTTTAAGATTTTATTTATTTATTTGACAGACAGAGATCATAAGTAGGCAGAGAGACAGGCAGAGAGCGAGGGGGAAGCAGGCTCCCCGCTGAGCAGAGATCCCGATTGGGGGCTCGATCCCGGCACCCTGAGATCATGACCTGAGCCGAAGGCAGAAGCTTTAACCTGCTGAGCCACCCAGGCGCCCCAGTAGAGGTTTCTAAATGCAGGAAAGACCTAAGTTGATTTGTTAGCCTGGGGAAAAAACACTGCTCGGTTACTGGTACAAGGCTGAATGAGTATATGTTGTTCAGTTGCTAAGAATAGGGGAGGCCAGTTAAATGATGCTGCTCTTGGATAATGTGACCAGTCATCACTAGCACGCTGCCAACATTCCCGGGGTCACTGGGGCGGACTGGCACATTCTGACAGCTTCCTGTGTCTCTCTGCCCTAAAGGTTTTCCAGCCATTCTGTCTTACAGGGAGGAAGTACAGAGGGTTAACATCCCAGGACCAACCCTCAAGCAAGCTGGTAGAAGATAATCCAGATTCATCCCACCGCAGTGGTACAACCCTGCTATGTGTACTACCGTCGGCCAGAGTCCCCGGCAGGCTTGAGCCTCAGCTGGCCACAGCGGTGACCCCTCCATTCATGTACCTTTTATTGCGTTTCCTCACTCTGCCTCAATTCCCCGCTCTGTATGGTCTTCCTGGGATCACTTCCCAAATAGACGACTTGTACCCAAATAGCTGTCTCAGAAGCTGCTTGGGGGGAACCAAACCAAGACCTATCACTCTTTCCCATGTGGATGGGCCAACGAATAAATATTTATTGAGTACCTGTTACCTCATGACACAGTACTAGATTTAAACAAGCAAGTTTAAGTTCCTGGACTCAAGGAACTCACAATCTAGGTGGGCAAGTAAAACATGGATTTGTCAAATATTAACTAACAAACCAGGTAGTGAGTGATGAGTACCACATATGGCATCTAAGGAAAATCGGATAATGTGCGGCTTTGGGGAGATGGGATGAAAAGGGAAGACCAATCCCATTGGAAGGACACAAATGCAGGTGTATGTGGCCTCTAGCAAGAGATCCTTCAGTAAGAGACCTACCAAAATGTGATGAACCCAGTATTTCCCAAACATCTCTGATCCTGGAAACTTTTCTTTACATACTATCTTGTGAGACAAGGGTTCAACAGGACACCATTTGCGCGGTGCTGTCAAGTTTCAGCTTTGAGCGTTGAATCTGATGCCTCACTCATTTTAGCCCAGGGCTTCTCCACTGCTAGTTCCATTGTAGATAGAAAGTAACTCATTACCTTGAGCCAGTTTGGTAAAATGAACAGACTGAACAGTCTTCCAAGATACTGGAGTTTTTCTATATGATGTCAGGAGGGATGTATGGCAATATCCGTCTAATATCTACAACACCATTCAAATCCCTTTGAACAATATGAAGAAACTGACAGATAATGACTCTTTTCTTCAGAACTCCCAACTGCCTTGGAGAGAAAATGACTAGTTTGTTCTCCATAAGAATATATGTATTGTGTACACACACACACACACACGTATATATCTTTTCAATCTATATCAGACAAAACACAACTTTGCTGCTTGAGATCAAATCCCAGAGAACTTTGGGTGAATCACTTCACTTCTCTGCACCTCTGTTCATCATCTGTCAAATATATGTACTTCATAGGGCTACTGTGATGATACAATGAAACAATACATTTAAAGAGCTTGCCATTGCTCCTGGCCCACAGCAAGAGCTCAGCAAGTGGTAGCTCTGATTCTAGCATCAGATTCGTACTAGCATGATTCTCATTACTTGGTTGACCTTCAGCTTGAATGGGTTTCACTCCCCTGAAACCAAAACTGCCTCCACTCAAACATACGCATAACTTGGCTAACCCACAGTGTCCAAACAGTGCTTATGTGAGCCAGACACAACACAGATGAGGTCTTAAAAAGAGGTCTTGAATTCTTCTAGAGGGAAATTTCCCCACTGATACAACTGTGGGAAATCTGGATTAAAAAGAAAATTCACTCTCCTGATACTGTCCAGTAGAGAATTAGTTGCAGAAAACAAGATCAATTTGTTGATAAACTTTTTTGGAGTTTTATGAAGTGTTCTTTTTAATCACTTTTCTCCCTTTCCTTCTTTTCTTTTTAAATTTTATTATTTATTAACATATAATGCATTATTAGCCCCAGGGGTACAGGTCTGTGAATGGCCAGGTTTACACACTTCACAGCACTCTCCCTTGCCTTCTTGCCTTGACGAATACATTCACTCTGAGGACTTGTGAGTCTGCTGTCTTCCTGGATTTGGTTTGGTAGGAAAATCTTGTGCACATATAGGTAACATCAAAACATCACGGAGGGTTTAAGTGAATGAGACTGGATCTTCATGGAATATTCTTCTCCTCCCCTTTCTCCTCCTTCTCATTTGTCCTCCTCCTCTTCCCTTCTCCTCCAGTCCCCCTGACTCTATCTGCACTCCCCCCTCTCCCCCCACTCCCCCTTGTCTCTCTGATTCTCTCCTTCCCACCGCCCCACCCTCCCCAATTCTCTGAGCATCTTGTTCTGTCTTTCTCTCTCTATATATATATAATATTCTCCTCCATCCATCTCTATGTCCGGCTCTGGCTCTCTCTCTCTCTCTCTCTCTCTCTCTCTCTCTTAGTGTGTCTCTGTCTTCTCTGGGTGTTTCTATTTCTCTCTCTGTCCCCTCTTTTTCACTGGCACTTTCTTCCCCCTCTTCTCTGTCTCTCACTGACTCTTTTTTATGTCTCTCTGTCTTTTTCCATGTTTCTTTTTTTTCCTTTCCTCATTGACTTTCTTTGTCTCTGCTTCTCCGGCTCTCTAGCATGAAGCCCACTGGAACCAGGCTCTGTATCTTGTATTGTTCTTTAGGAGAAAATTTCCTGATGTAAATGGAATGTACAACATTTACTATTGCTGACAGGCTAATGAATGACACAGTATGAGCAGACTTCACCAAATGTGTTGGAGGGGGGAGAAAACGACCCTCTCAAATCACTGCAAACACTGAAGCAGATGAACAAAGGAAATCAAACCAGTTGCATCCAACAGACTTTGAAACACACCCACAAACCTTCCCTGCCCCCTCCTCCATCAGCAGATCTTCACACTTTTGCTAATACCAGCTGGTTCATACACTCCAGAAGTATCACCCTCGCCAGTTACTGAAAGTGAGACTTCAAATATGGGTTAAACCCACTCTGGTCATTAGCCAGTCTTCTGTCCAATTTTTCCCCTGGATTTTCTTCACCTGGAAACCCTGCACACTTCATACATATCGTAGGAAAAAGATTTGAAGCTACTGGGACAAGGAGACGAGGAAGGCGAAACTTGACAAATGCGGGCCAGAAACTCAATTTTTTTCTCTGTTTTAAAAGCAAGGAAAGAAATCAGAAGGACATTACTAGTCTCAATTCAGTGGTAGCGAGTAAACATGTGCTCCACAGACACAGAGAAATCTCTGATATTTGTGTGAGATCTTTTGGCAAAGATGTCAAAGAATGTGAGGTTAACCAGATGATGCTCACAATCTATGCTGAGTTTATATCCATCTGATCTTTACTCAACATCAAGCTGGGCAGCTAGAGGAACTGAAGCACAGTTATGTCTTGCCCCTCCCACATCTTTTCTTAGAGAAGCTGGAATCGTCACCTCAGACATACCTGGGCAAAATCCAGGAGGTGAAGTTTGCTGGAGCCACCTTCTTCATTGTCCTCGGAACCCCAGGACTTACACACACAGACACACATACACACACACACACACAAATACACAGCACTTCCTGGTTGCCCAGATCCTGTCCCTCTTGCTGTCCCACCACCCCCTCCAGCTGCTGGCCTCCATCCAAATAATATCCCTGTACATGCTTAACATTTCCTTGGGTTCCCACCAGCTCTCCTTTTTGATGATGGATATTTATTGTTGTAATTTCATTTCTTCAGGATCCTATTCTCTCTCCTCTAAGAGGCAGCCTACTCGATCTAGGCTAAACCAATCCACTAAACCAATCCATGAGAATGGGTTTCATGGGCTAATATGTTTCTACTCTAAAAAGGTATTTATTCAATGCAATAATGAAAATCTAAGAGGACTCTAGTGGTAAGCATTTTAAACCTTATGGTTGACTGAGAATAAAACCTTTTGTGGGCATAGTAGATTCCTATGCCTTTTGGAAAGGCTAGTTTTGGAAAAGCCTCAAGATTCTATGTCCTTCCTGTTGAGTTTCTCTACCTCATCATACATTGATTGAGATAGAGTATTTCAGAGTGTGTGCTCCTGGATGCCAGTCTGTCAGAGTCACAAATCTTTATGCACCAGAACTTACTCATGAGGATGTTCCCTATACAACAGAATATTATTTAAATCAGGCACACCGTAGTATTAGTTTAGAAGATTCAAGTGCTCCAATGGTTTTGTGTGAAACTGGTCTTACTCACAAAGCACCCCAGGGCCTGAGAACTTAGACAGTGTCCTATAGGGCCCTAGAAACTTTTATTTTATACTTCGTAGGTTACAGCTTTAATGCTTTGGACCCGAGGCTATTTGCAACCTCTAGAAAAAAGGAAGTTCAAAACAGAACAAAGTTAAGATAGATGAGCAAGGAGGTAAATTTATTAGTTAAGGTATGTTTTTAAAAAGAAGAAAGTATTAGGCTAATACACAGAAATGCTCATTTAATCTAAGCCTCTAGAATAGAAGTGGTTGATTCAAACACAGTCCCTTGACTGCCCACTATGTGCTAAGCATTGTGCTGAGTAAAGGGCTCCAAAAGGGAACGATACAGACATGGTGATTTCTAATCTCATAGAGATTACTATTGTCTGGCTGGAAAGATAGACAACCAAGCAAATATAAAAAATATGGTAAATCTTATAATAGAAGTGCAAAAACCTACTGAAGTCTACAGGATGACCCAGCAGGGACACCCAATCAAATTTAAAAGATGGGAGTGGGAAGGAAAAGGATGGTGGGAAGAGTCAAAGAAGACCTTCAAGAATCTCAAAGAACTAAAAACATTGGGGCGCCTGGGTGGCTCAGTGGGTTGAGCCTCTGTCTTTGGCTCAGGTCATGATCCCAGGGTCCTGGGATCAAGCCCTGCATGGGGCTTTCTGCTCAGCGGGGATCCTGCTTCCCTTCCTCTCTGTCTCTGCCTGCCTCTCTGCCTATTTGTGATCTCTCTCTGTGGGTCAAATAAATAAATAAAATCTTTAAAAAAAAAGAAGAACTAAAAACATCAATAAGTGTTAATGTCTAGATCGCAAGTTGGGTATAAAAAGAGAGGAAGGAAAAAACAAGATAGTCAGAGAGAAAGGAGTCACATTAGTTTGTTAACAGTTTTGTTCTGATCCTAAGGGCCACAAGGAGCCACTGAAAACTTTTGAGCAAGCTGCTGATGTGATCAGATGTGACTATGAGCACAAGCAGAGCAAGAGAGAAGTCTGCATTTTGCAAATACACCTATTAACATACATGGAGCCCTCAAAGTTGTTAACATTTTCTCAAGAAATGTCTGGAAGGCATCAGATGCAAAAGAGCATGATCAAAGTTCATCTTGCTAGACTGTTCTGCAAAACCAGATTCTCTGTTGCAGTTGCGGGGTTTGGCATCATCTGCTTTTTGTCTTGGCAAAGAGCGTGATTTTGAAGCATAGAGGCTTGTCTAGATTTGAGAAGATCATATTGGTCAAGCTTAAAATATTCATTGTCCTGTATAACAGAAGCTGCCAATCAGACCTATCTTTTTCCATCAAAGATTCAGTCAGCAAGACTGACAGCCACTTAGTCCCTGGAAATGGGGCCACAAGGCAGCAGATTATGGAGTTCTAACTCAGTTCTTAGTGATCCCATAGTTAGATGGAGTGCAATATTGACAGAGGGCCCTCAGATGACCACGGAACATGAGTTCTGAGGGAAGGACTCACAGACTTTCTAATGGTCCTTGGTGAAGCCATAGTAAGGGGGATTTGTGGGGCAGATAAGGCTTATCTCTCTCTCTCTCTCTCTCTGTCAGAGCCACCCTGTTCTGAACTAGGTATATTAACTTCATCTGATACAACCTGTTTCAGAAAAGTGAGGGCCCAGGGTCAAAACATGTCTGTGCTTCCTGACCCCAGGGTCTTCCACAGAACTGACATGGAGTACATGGCAACATTTGATAGAGCCGTTGTTAATTGACTCTGTTTTCATTGTTTGTTTGATTTTATAACTAAACTAGTCTCCAAGGAGTAAACTTTCTAGTCCACCATATGTACTATACAGTTAATTATAACACACTCCCTCTCTTACCCATGGACCCTGAACATAAGGATGTTTCTAGTCTACATATGGTGAACAATACTGTTCATGCATTCTACCCTCAACGCATTTCCTATAGCCCTCACACAGTGGACATTAATGACTTCTTTGGGCCCCTTCTGGTTTCACCAGATGAACAAAAATGAAAATAAGCAGCTGTCATACTTTAACTTTAAAAAAAAAAAAGAAAAAAGAAAAAAATCCATTAAGCCTAAGCCAGTTTGGAGAAGTATTTGGCTTCGACAGAGGGAATCGGCTGTACCATTGATGGCAAAAATCTCACTTATGAACGCACCACTTCCTGACATTCAATTTGCACAATTTGTCTCTTATTATCTGGCAACTCTCAAAGATTTTGGAAGCAGGAAAAGAAAAGGCAGAAACATAACAAGCAGTAAGATTAAGAAGTGAGAATGCGGGGAGCACCAAGTGGAGCGTCAGATAACCGACTCCCAGACCATGTCTCCAGGCCCATCAATAACTGTTGACCAACCACTCCAACCAGATAATGGCCATAAAAGGGAACCAAATGGAAGGTTAGCCAACACACAGTAATAGAACAAAAGCCACTTTGTGTTAGTTACCTGGCACTTGAGACACTGGAGAAGTCATTCAAATCTAAACTTAGATGTGATATATCTGAGAATATTACCATACACCTAGACAGGGAAAATTGCATATTTTCCATCATACAAAAAATATCAAAATGTTTTATCTGTGCTTCTGCAATTCAAAAATGACTGAAGCTGTGAACTTCAAATTTGGCAAGATTGTAGTCCTCATTAAGGAAGGGAATGAAAGCCAATTCTGAAGAAAAATGGTTTCCTATTTTTGAGTGTAGAAGGTTGAAACAATGAGTGTTGAACCTAAGACGAAGAACATTCTCTCCACCAATTTAACTTCCATTTGGATGAAGATTATTAACCAGAGAATAAAGCTAGACATGTCTCTTTGACTTATAAAAGAAAACATCTTTCCTGATGCCTTTATTTCCACCTTTCTCAGTCAGAGTTCTGTGTGTTTACATGAAGCTAAAATGTAAAATGAAAACACTTCAAAGGCAGTTAATTCATAAACCTCTTGTATTTTGGCTCACGTAGGCCTGGGGTCATCTAGCCCCACATATTTTTGGAGTTATGTGACGGGCGTACAACACACAGGAGGTGTCAGCGACTAAAAGGATATTGTTAGAGGAAGTATAGCTTTGGAATTTCCTGATTTGACTGCAAAGATTTCAGTCTTAACACTGTGTCAATATTGGTTTCAAACATATACATATTTGCTTACTGGCACACACGCACATACACTCAGGAATCGCATCCGTAAAATGCACCCACATCTGTAGTTAAACACAGCAGCTGTTTAACCGCCCGGTACAACGATCTGAAAAAAAAATTGGGACCTGAATTAAGAATCCCACATCCAGGCTAAGCTGCCGTGGGAACCAGGGCCCTGCATGAGGAACACTGCCTTGAGATCTCTCCAAGCTTCCCCCACACAGAACTTCTTTGCCAAAGTCACAGCATGCTTCCCAAAGTTTAGAATTCATCATGAAAGACCCTGACACTTTATTCCTTACTCTAATAATTGTCTTGTAAGAAATACCTGGAAGGTTGGCTCTGGGTAGAACCGGGGCAAGTTTAAGTCTGCTAAATATGCAGTCTCTGCCTTGAGATCCCTGCGACATCAATGAACAAAAGAAACAGAAGTGATTTGAAGGGTCTGTCCATGGGACCACAAAAGAGAAGGCCTGTCCCATGAGCAAACGTCCCACAGGCGCTGGCTGAGGGGCCCGTACACACCTCCTGTGAGCCATCCCAGCCATGGCATTTCCTTTGGCTGCGCTCCACGTGTCTGATGACCTAAGCGAGAATGATCTTGGAAATAACAGAGGAAACGCACAACCATCTGAACTCACAGCCATAAACCATCAGGGCACACTAAAGCAGGTAATTTTCAGGGCAAGGCTGCCCCTGCTTAGTGATTCTTTTGCCACTGACTGAGGTTTTCGGAGATCCTGCCAAGGGGTGTGCCAAAGAGACAGAATGTCACCTTCCTGTCACCTGTCACTGCCTGATTCTCCAGATGCGGAGATGCGACATTTTTATTACAAAATGAGTTTGCAGATTTTTGTTGCTGTTTTTCTCACCGAATTTCCTTTTCCTCTCTATGCATGTGTTTTCTTTTTCTTTTTCTTTTTTTTCTAATTTTGCTTTTTAACATATGAGTTGAATCAGTGCATCTTACCCACACCCTACGACCATGGTTTCCCTCCAACAGCTGCAGAATGAGTTCCAATTACCCCAGTCTGGCACTCAAGGCCCTCGGTAATCAGATTTCATTCATTCATTATTCATTTATTCATACGTTCACTTATTCATTGTTTTCATTAAATTTGTATTTATTAAGCATCTATTATGTCTGCAGTATAAAGTTAGGAGTGGAAACACAAGAATAAGATACGTTATCTGAGCCAAGGAACTTAGAGTCTATAACTACTACAGGAGGGAGCAATGTCAGAGGCACCAGGGGACAACTGAGAACAGCGTGCCTAATTTTGCCTTAAAGGAGACGTAAAGTGCAAGCTAAGGTTCAAAGCCTGAGTGAGATTTGCCAAAGGATATGCAAAACGGGGTGAGAAGGGCTGTTACGAGTAGCAGAAATGTGAGCACAGTCACTTGGTGTGGTAAGGAAAAGGTGGGCCGAGTGTTGGAACACTTCCATAACATTTCCATATGGTCTTGCTCTGATAGGTAGATCGGGGGGCGAGGACTGAGGTACAGGAGAAGAGAAAGCTTGGCAACAGTCTGTCCACAGAAGGCCAGGAGGGCTCCGCAAGGAAGTTTGGATTGTTTCTTGGTCTGGTCCACGTTGGAAGGTATTAATGAAGATTCTAGATCTAGTTACTTAAGAAAGATTCTAGCTGACTTGTATCTTTGTACAATCTTTTGAGTACGCATCATGGAAACCGTGCCTAAGCAACACCATTTCCCTCCTTGCCTACCTCTTCCCAAAGCTTACTCCATGCAGCTGTGCCATGCACCAACAAGGAACTCTTCTCCCCACCCAGGTGTGTAAGAAACAAGTCTCTCCAAATTCCAAGTCCTCTTTTCTCAGGAAATGCAGGGTCCTCTTCTCCTTTCCCCAAGATTCGAAGTCCTTCCAGGGTGAGTGGCTAGAGAATCTGACAGTTATTATATTTTATGTGCTCTCTGCTTTTGTAGGGAACCCGTCCTGTACCTTTATGCCCTAAAGCACCAGCCTCATTGTAGACAATGAAACCACTCCCTACTGAGCAAAACGTTACTCTTCCTTCATCAAATCTTCTTTCCGCCACTGAAGAAGGCTTTGCACCTAATAGTTTTACAAGTCTTTTTGGCCAGGACTTCGGGTAGATCACCCAGAGATCTCATTACTTTTCAAATTCTGGGTCAAGTCTGTACGAGGTGGGGCCCCGTACTGTCTGTCAAGTTCCTAGGTAATTACGATGCTGCTTGTCCACAGACCACGCTTGGAGGAGCAGGGATCTGCGTGTTCATTATATCCAACTTCTCCCGAGACATGTCTTCTCTATTATTAATCGATTATTTGGGATTTTTTTAAAAAAAATCATTCAGTTATTCACATAACTCAAGAATATTAGATCTCTGAAAGCAAAGAATATGCTTTCCACATTCTTACACCTTCCACATGAAGATTAGCTACTCGGGAACTGATGATGGCTTATTCCAAGATTTCTGATCTCACGCTTCCTGTGGCTTCTTGGCCTTTTCTTGGCTGTCGGCTATCTCAGGATTCAGCTCAGATCATGTTGAAAGAGTGTGACCTGCGTCCTGTTCCCCCATAGCTTGCTCAGCGGTGCCCCTGCCTCCTGCTCTGTGCCCCGCCATTACATACAGGAAGTTTTCTTATGCCTCGAGAGCCTCAAGGGGACCACCTGACTAGCACGCAAGAAGCCGCCTCCCTTGCGGCCTCTGAGGAGTTAAGGAAAGGCTGTTAAGGAAATGTGTCCCATGTCTTTTGTCCTTGACTTCTTGCCTGGGTACAAAGCTTTGCATAACTCGGATGCAAGCCTGGCCTCTCCGGGGATCCGAGGCAACTAGAAGCTGCGCCATGTAGCCAGAAGACGGGGCCATCACTCCCTTCATCCCTCAGGGTCTCTATCCTCTTTCTATCCTCTCTTCCCCATTGTGTTTCCATCCATGCACTGGCTACATCCAGCTTTGGTGAACTTCTTCCATCCTCTGGTCTAACTTCTAATAACTTTTCTCTCTACATTTTCTAGCATGAGAATTTGGGTGTGATTTTTTTTTCTCAGCATATTCATCTGTGGCCTTTGTTTCTCTTCGTTAGTTTTTCTTCTAGGCCTTCCATCCTAGCTCTCCTTCCTTTTGCCTTCTGAGTTCCACTGTCCTGATGATAACGTGCTGCCTGGGCGACAGCAGACAGCCTTCCCTTCCTAACTGGTCAAGATGGATGCTGCGAGCTTGGCTGCTGAGTTCACCGCTCTCGTACCAGCTCTTGGTCTATAAAATTGGATGCTATGCTTTCATGGCCTCCCAGATACCATTTAGCATCCCTTTGTCTCTTTCCTCATCTTAATTAGAGCCTGTTACACTCATGTGTACAGATTAAAACAAATTTTACACACATTCCCTTTCTGGTTCCTGGCGATTTGCATGTGAGCATGAAAGGGGGTATGGAAGGGGGCACACTACTTGAGGATACCACGGCCTCCATCCGCTCCCTGCACGGGCTTTGCTCACAGGCGGTCCAAGGAGTCTCAAGGCTGGAATCCTGACAGGCACTGCACCTGCCGGAGGAAGAGATCCAATCAGAGCTTGCTGAGAGGCAAAGCGACATCAGGGAAGACCTCCCTCCCTCACCAGGCTGCGGACCGCTTTCCCCTATGCCACCAGAAAGCCAGACGCATCAGAAACTTAAAGGAGCTCTTCCCCCCGCTGCTTTCTCCCCTCCAGGACTTGCCTATCATTAGACTGGAGGCTTCGGGCTTGGGGTGAGGATTTCATCCAGATGTGGTGGGCTTTAGGCTCTGGAACATTCTTCCTTTGAAGTGGTGGCCTGAAACTTGCCACCGGAAGACACGGGCAAGGGTGTTTTGTGTTTTTTTTTAATTTTATTTATTTATCTGACAGAGAGAGATCACAAGTAGACATAGAGGCAGGCAGAGAGAGAGGGGAAGGAAGCAGGCTCCCTGCTGAGCAGAGAGCCGGATATGGGGCTTGATCCCAGGATCCTGGGATCATGACCTGAGCCGAAGGTAGAGGCTTTAGACCACTTAGCCACCCAGGCGCCCCGCAAGGGTGCTTTTAAGCTCCTTAGAGGATACTAGTGCATTGCCCGAATGTCCTCTTGGACAGATTTCTGGTTTTCTTATGCATTAGATCACCATACTAAGGCTACACTTTCTCATAAATAGCGAGGAAGATTTGGCCCCTTTGGCAGGAATGGCCAGGTTCTGCTAAACCGGGATGCTCTGTAGGGTAGCCCCGCCTATTACTCTGGCTCACAATCATAAACCCAAAGAAATGAGATGGAACCCAAAGGAAACCAGCTGTGGTTCACTGAGCATTTTCATCAAAACAGTGAGCTTGACTCTTCAACAACCACACTATCCTCCGTGCAGACCGTTATGTCCAGGAGCAAGAAAGGTACCATTGCTGCGTTGGTGTGAACACGTGGGCAAGAGCCAGGCTAAGCTGGGGAGTCATCAGAGATATAAGGGGGCAGGTCAGTAGACGCACCTGCTCGGTAACTGTGACTTCGGAAAGAATTTTGACCATCGCTTCAACTTTCCGATAACTTCCCCATGCATGAAAACTGCCTCGTAACTTGAGGCCCCACTTCCATATAAAAATTAAAACGTATTGATCCACTGCCTCCCTTACATTTCAATTCCAGGGTGATAAAAGGAAGGAGCTGTCGTTTTCTTTATATCACTTTCCTGCAAAAGGGGGGAAAAACAAACACAGGTGCTTTAACTTTTCAAGGTGCAAACTAAATTACGCGATGCCCAGGAGTGTGCAGTAGCATTTCTTTGTTTGAGCATGGAATAAAAGACAGATAATTAGAAAATTGGGAGTCTATTAATTTTCCAAATTTACTCATGCAAGAACCACTGAGCTATGGTGATATTTGCTTACCTCGTCATTATGCAAAAATATATTAGCTAATTATTTTGACTAATGCAATTAAGATATGCATATTTAGCATAAACCGTACAATAGAAATGTTACAGTCAGCAATTGCTGGGTTGCGCTCATGGGTAGTAGAGAGGCAAAAGTCCCTGCTCAGTCTCCAGTGGTGAGCCACAAGATCACTACAACTCTGCCTGCTCCGTTATTATTAGTTTGGTTGCGGTAATTAATTTACTTTACAGCATGACTAGGTGGCACAGTTAGCAGAGGTATGAATTTTTGTTCCGAGACACCTGAAGATGCCAGCTTTCGAGCAGCGGCGTCTGCACCTTTAATTGCCTCCCTCCGTAGAAATGCAGTATCTCTTTCAGAGATCCAATTAAGAGCACTATTGTTATTTTTCTTTTCTCTCTAACCCTTACGAAGGAATACAGGAGCTCCTGAAAGTTAAGGTGCCGGCCGTAGCCGAGAGAGGCATCTTCTCCTCTTAACCTGGGAAGCCCACGGAGCCCAGAGCTCCTGAGGGACAGAATGATACCTTGACGGCGTCTCCAACGGGGCTTCTGTCCTCCCACAGACCCTTGTGGCTGGAGGCGCGAACGATGCCTGAGCCCACCTCGGACCCTCTGCACCACAAGCTGCATTTTAACAAGATCCCCACATGACAAGCTCCCGCGTGAAAGGGGGAGGAATATTGCTGGAGAGAAGGAGGCCAGAGCCAGGCTTGCCCCTAAATGAAGGGGGAATGGTTGCATCGCTGGTGGTCATCTAGAATGTGCTGGAAGGGCCGCCCGTGGACAAACCATGACCTCCAGTGCCTATCGCTTATGGAACCGTTTCAGCCTATGTGCCTGCTGTTGAGAGGCTAAGGTTTTTCTCGGTTCTCTTTTTACCCTGTGCCAGCTTAAAGGCTGGAATACTGAAGCAGGGAAGAGGCTGGAGACAAAAGGTAAAGCAAGGAAAAAGACCTGGATAAAGAGTGTGATGAAGAGGATCTTTCATCTCGTGGTTGTGGCACAGGGCTGGGCCCCCACACTGTCCTCCTGAGCTGCACCATGATTTTGTCGAAGGATGTCAGCCAGGTCCTTTGAATGGTGCTGTCTCTCATGACACGTGTCCTATAAACCCCCAGTTAGTGACGGAGATTTTTTTCCTTTTTGGTTCTTTCTCCCTTTGTCTTCACCCAGGAAGACGTGCAGGATCATGTGACAGGCTTTATGTTACTCAGATTTCAACTTTCTAGAACTTTCCTCTCTGGCTTATCTGGACCAGTTCTCTTCCCTCTCTATTCACTCATCCTCCATGGCATCTGATCCTTCTGGAAAACACCGTGGAGACCTTTTGTTCCCACTCCTGGCCACAGACTGGCCCTTCATGTTACACACCAAGTGCATCCAAAATCTGGTCCCTATCATCTATATGCCCATTTTATGTCCAGTTACTACAATTTTGTGTCTATGGAATCAAGTTCATTTATTGTCACCTTTCTAGCTTCTAAAATCATCTAGGCCAGCCTAGTTTAGTAATTAGTGAGGTGGCCATTAGCAACAGTGAAAGAATCCATTTACTAGTAAGAGCAGCAAAACCAATGAGCAGAAGAGAAGCATTCAAACATCCAGAAACAATCACTTTATATGCTCCTGTTATAGGCTGAAATGCATTCTCTCCCCACAAAAGCTTCATGCTGAAGTCCTAACCCCCATTACCTCAGAATGTGAGCACATCAGGAGGCAGGGCCTTCACAGAGGTAATCCGGGTCTAAGGAGGTCACTAGGATGGGCCCTGATCCAATAGGACTTGCACCTTTATAAGAAGAGAAAATTTGGACACAGACACACACAGAGGTGAGATGACATGAAGACGCAGGAAGGAGAGGGCCATCGACAAGCCATGGAGAGAGGCCTGAAACAAAGCCCTCCTTCAGAGCCCCCAGAAGAAACCAATCCTTCTGATACCTTAATATCGGACATTTGGCCTGCAGAACCATCAGACAACCAATTTCTGTGATTTAAGCCACCCATCTGTGGTACTTCGTTATGGCAGTCCAAGGAAACAAATGCCGTTTCCCAAAACAAACGAACAACCCAGAATTTTTGTTCACTTATTTATCCTCCTTACAACATCAAACATCATAGTGTCACGTAGTAGGTATCCTATAAACCCTCCCGGGGTAAATGAACAGATACAGAAATGGCTGCATGCATGAATGAATGATTTAAAGAGCTATATTCCCTGGTCTTGAAAATAAGACACATCTTCCTTTTTTGGGTCTAATGATTTTTTAAGAATTTGTATGATACATGCCTTCCATCCTGAGCAGCAACAAAAGCTAACCCCTGACCAAATCCCTTGGAGAAAAAAAAAAATGTTAGCTTTGGGGTCCCTCTTCCCAGCCACAAGGGGCTTTTTGTTTATTCTTCAAGGAGACTCCCACATCCCAAGAAGCATGAGTCAGCCGGGTGGCAAACATATTTGTTTTCACATATTAGTCATCTATTTGATAGAGTGTATAGCAAATGTATGTGATAACATAAAATATATTTTAAAATTACAAATCTGGACAGCTGTCATGACATTTGAAAGAGTACATTAAAAATGTTTCTAGATCCATTTTTAAATGCCATGCCGAATGGCTAAATTTGTCAGCCTTTCTACATATTTTATATTTGCTTGTTTGTTTTGATTTTTCATAAGGAGCTCGCTAGGTGATTTCTGGGCAATTGGTCAAGATTAGTGAAAACTCCACTTTGTACAAAGCTACATGCAAAGGGAGTCTAAGATCGACCTGCCCAACTCCAGCCAGTTTGTCCTCCTTCAACAGCTTACCTTGAGCAAAATACACAAGAAATGATTCGGAATGAAGTGGGAGATGTAACAAACGGATTGGCAGAACAACAAGAAACTAATACTTGGGGCCCAGGAACAGGCACTTCAAACATTATGTACTTGGGCTGAACTTGACACCACGTCATGTGTGTCCCATCCGAGGTGAAGAGAGCTGCTCCACTCCTGTCAATTTTTGCCATCAGGGAGCACAAACCTAGAGCAAGAAAACCCAAAAATGCAAATTAAAAAAAAAAAAACTCCTCGCATTTTCAATTATAACTTTTTAAGAACGGTACCCAAGCCAAATTAAGCATGTCAAGAGGCCAGATGTGGCCTGTGGGCTGCCACTTGGCAAACTTTGCTTTATTCTATGCTCAAAAAGGCTGGAAATCAGGCCAAAGGATTTCCATACCACACGGGGTTCTCATCCACACACCTTTTCTAAGGAATTTGGCTTTGGACCCACCTTTTATGTGAATCTTCAATATGTGTTTATTTTATCTATTGTACTTTTTTTTTAAGATTTTATTTATTTATTTCACAGAGAGAATACAAGTAGGCAGAGAGGCAGCCAGAGAGAGGGGGAAGCAGACTCCCTGCTGAGCAGAGAGCCCGATGTGGGGCTCGATCCCAGGACCCTGAGATCACGACCTGAGCTGAAGGCAGAGGCTTAACCCACTGAGCCACCCAGGTGCCCCTATTGTACTTATTTTTAATATATTCCAGAAAATGCTCATTATGCGAGAGACAAACTTTGACCCAGATAACCCGGTGCCTTGTAAGACTTTTTTACTATTGGGTTTTATTGGCAATTACAAGATTTTATTTAGGGTGAATTAAAATATTAAAATTGGCTTGCTTTGTCTGAATGTCTAAGAGCTGAGAGTAAGGAGTGGAAGCCCATATGCATGATGGTGGCAGAAGGAAAATCGCCCAGAACCCAAAATTTGCCTCGGATCACCAAGTGTCAACTGTACTGTGACAACGTTAAGTTGTCCTTTGGAATTGAGCTAATCCTTAAACTGTGTGCATATCCAAAACATTAGCTATCTGCTGTCAGGCCTTTATGTGCCACATGCTGAGTTAATTAACACAGAGATGCTTGATACTGGAACCCTCCAGAGGGGAAAACAGAAAGAGGCCCAGGCCTGAGAACAGACAGAGCCCTCAGGGGGATGGAAAACGCAGGGGTCTGTTCCGTTGTTATTTCTTCCTGCACTTGTGATACAAGGTCAATGGGTTAGACAACCCCATTTCTGTTCCATTGTCTGTTGTGAGTCCCAGGAAGAATCCTCTATGAAAAATGAAGCCTCACTATCTTCCAAAAATTAAACATCCAGATTCCTGACACTTTTTCTGTGATGGCCGAAAAGAAAAGTTCCTCAGAAAACTTTCTTGCCCTTATAGACAGCAGTAGTCTCCTTGGAACCATCACCACACAACGACACTTATCTCTGCTCATAGTTTCATCCTTGGAAATGAATTTGTATATAAATGCCTTTATATACAGTAACAGAAAACATGACTAAATTTTACACATTTGCACTATGGTGAATGTCTGTACATAGAGAGACTCACGCTATCCCTTCTTTTGTAGTTTTAGGGGCGAGTTAATAGAGAAAGCCATTCTATGTCACCTACCTCTAGAAGTAGGATGGTAATGTGTATCTCTGAGGCTCATGCCTAGAAGTCATGGCACACCTTTTGAGGGAAGGCATGTGGCAATCAATGGCAAATATTTTAATAACACCATGAGGGCCAAGGAACTTCTTCTGGACTGGCCAGTAGCCATGGAATTGGAAAAGAAAAGAACAGGAAGGGAAATACTCTGAAAGAGAAAGAAATAAAACTTGGAATATAAATACAATTGACCCTTGAACCACATGGGTTTGAACTGTGCAGGTCCACTTCTTTATGGATTTTTCATAGTATGGTAATACAAATGTATTTACTCAATAACATTTTCTTTCCTCTAGCTTACTTTATTGTAGAAATATAGTCTATAATACACTAACATACAAAATACATGTTCATCGACAGTTTATGATATTAGTAAGGCTTCTGGGCAACTGTGGGTTAGTAGTAGTTAAGTTTTGGGGGAGTCAGAAATTATGGGCTGATTTCCAACTGCAGGAGGGATTGGTACCCCCAACCACTGTATTGTTCAAGGGTCAACTGTATGATGTCAATACATCACTGGAGTTCCAAGCATGAATGCTGAGAATGCTGATGAAGGGAAAGAGAGGGAATTAGAGAAGCTGGTGGGGAAGAGGTAGTCTAGCTTGGTGGCCAGTCACCAGCTGGGGAATAAGATGGACCTGATTCTTTGACCCATGACCCCAGGGAATGCCTTTAACTCTCTGAGCTGTAGTTTCCTTAGCTGTGCATTAGGGATGACAACATCTTCATACAGTGGTCATAAGGAAGAAAACAGAAAACGTCCATGTCAGAGGTAGTAGGGCCTAGCATTTGAAAGCATGGATTTTGGATTAGACACATTCTTTACCCCATTAAGGTTATTTCCTCGATAATCTTGTAGCCTTGGGCAAGTTATCTAAGGGCGCCAAACCTTCCTTTCCCCATGTGTATAATTAAAATGATAATAATAGCACTTTTCTCATTAGTTTGTCACAGGGATTAAAGAAGGCACTAGATATAAATCGCTCCAACCAGTGCTAATATATTGTAACCACTCAATATGTACTGACTATTGCTAGGTAGAATGCTTAGTACCATACTTGGAATAAAACAAAAGCTCAACTAACAATATCCATGAGGATGTTGATGGCAACATTTAGAGCTGTATTCAAATAATGCTATAATGGACCATCAGTAAGGAAAAGCCACTCAACAGAGATACAGAAATGAGAAAAGAGCCACAGAACAGCAATGACCACCAAAGTTCTTCTCCACCCAGCATGAGAACACAAGAGATGTCCCTGGCTCATGAGACACAGGTCAGGATGGATCATCATGGCTGGGTCCATCACCCTTGGCCTTGGCAAACACAGGCTAGAGACTGGGATTCACAGAAGCACATCAAATCCCCACCATGCAATGCTGGAGAAGCATTTCAAACTCTACCGACATCTGCCCCACCAGACATCATGGTGCTCGTCTCCTCTTAGCCTTTCCTACATTTCACCCCACAACACCCCCACTACAGCTACTGCCATCATTTTGGCTAATTTTGCATTAGCCATGTGGACTGTCGGATGGTTTCTGCTGTATTTTGTTGCCCTTTCAAATATTTCTTAAATAGAAGATTGTACCATCTGGTGGACAATCTGCCTGTGTGCTATCTCACCTATCACAGCATGGATCCCACTCTTATTAGGAAAGGAGTGAGGAAGAGAGAAGCTGCCTGCTAGAATATTGCCTCTGGCTGCCTGCAGCCCCATTGTCACTGGTCTGCTCCCTCTCTCCCAGTGGCCTGGTTCTGCCTGCACAGCAGTCAGTTTCTGTGTGCAGAGCAGATGTTTTACCCACTCGCTCCATGGCCAGGCTATTACTCATGGGGTTTCAGGTAGCAGATGTCTCCATAGATAGACCTCTCAGACCTGTGCTGACATTTTACCTACATAAGCACCAAATGGTGGTGCAGCTACACGTAAAAAGTAGGAGAGAGAGTGGCTAAGGGCTCCATTAAATCACACACAAAAAACTCTACCAAGTTAAAAAAAAAATGGATTTAAGGTGCTCAGAATATTAATAATACCTAAAGAAGGAAGGCATTCACAGATATACTGAGGCATATATATATATATATATATATCTTCTTTAGGAAGAAGAATTTATCATGTACATGATAAATATGATATACATATATATTTATATGATAAATATGATATGATATAAATACATATATGATATATTTATTTATTTATTTATTTATATAGTATGCCCATGGACCTTGACAGAGAGGCTCATGGCATATGTATTTACTTTTGTTTCTGCTCCAGGGAATAGTGGTGCCTAAGGAGAAATGGAGAGTTGGTGTGCTGGGTTTAGAAGATGGCACTATTAATGGTAGCATCAAGACTTGAGAACATTCTCTGGTAAACTTTATTTGATGGGACAACAACTACTTTCCTCATCAGTTTTCCATGTGGGAGTAAGCAGTGTGGTCTCAATGAGGCCTATGGCAGAATCCCAAATGATTGTCAAGTATGGCAGTTGTTCAGTTGTCAAGAATGGGAAATCTGGAACCAAACTGTCTGGGGATGGAACCAGATTCTACCTTCTACCAGATGTGTGACCTTGGAAAAATTATAGAACCTTGATTTTCTCATCTGTACAATTGGTATAATAATAGTACTTACCTCATTGAGTTTTTTGATTCAAAAAAGCCTTCTAGCACTTCCTCTATGTTAGACACTCTCTTAAACATGTCATAAATCAGCCAAAAATTAGCTCCCCCCTTTCCTAAAATGGAATCACAGCATAACACCAATACCTATTTTGAACTTGTGTTCATATCTGTATCTCATGACCTGTGCGGTCAGATAGTCAACGTCACACCCTCCCAAACCAAGAATTCTCAGCATGGACTCTCTTTTCTCCCATGCCACATGGGTAAAGACTGCACTCATGGCTGCTACTGCTGTGTACGTGAACCAAGGCAGGACAGGAGTAATTTGCAAGACCAGTGGGTAAAAACTCTCTACATCATTCCAATTTAAAATGGCATCTCCCCAGTCATCTATTGCAATTTCTCCCAATATCCCACTAAAACATACATGAAAACACATAATAGAAGGAAAACTCACCACAAAACCAAAAGCTAAGCTCAGCAGATGACATATGATCAGAATTCTAATTCTACTGATTATGGATTTCTACTAATTACAAGGCTGATGGAACTGAAAGTTAAAAAAACAAAACAAAACTGGTGTCTATCATATTTTGTCTCATGAACTAGATAGAATAGTCTCATTTGGACAAAAGTAGATCAGAAAATTCTTCATTTCTCCTCCAGGACCTTCTCTCTTATGCCTACCCACCCATATCAAAAAACATGGCGCTATTTCTCTCATCACACGGGAGGTGTTTATGAGATAATAATTTGAGCTAACATTTGTTGATTAGTTACTCTGTGGCAAGTACTCTGCCAAGCACTTCATGTATGTTAATGGAATTAATATCCACAACAATCCAAAAGAGTAGATGCTTCATTCTTACCCTCAGTACAAAGTCAAGGAAACAAAGGCCTAGAGAAGTTAACTGACTTTATTAGGGTCTTGTAGTTAATAAATGGCAAATCAGAATTCAAACCTGGGCAGTCTAGTTCTAGAACTTGGGTTTGAAATCAGTTATTTCAATCATCCCTCATATTTCAATATCCTTCAGAGAATAAATTTTTTTTTAAATATGTAAGAAAGCACATGGAACTCATGATGGAAATTGCATTGGGAAAAACATGGCTCCTACAAGTAAAGGAATATGGACAATGGAGGGAATACAAGTAGCCTTGTTTTCAGCACATGTTTGCAAGTCTACATTTTCCAGAATTCTGTGGGTTCAGAGGGCAAGAGAACTAGGTGCCAAGAATAGGAGAAGGTCTCTCTTTGGCCCATCAAAGCCTCTCTCGATGAAGACCAGTTCAACAGTGGAGCCTGCGCTGAGAGGTACAAACATCAACCTGCCCTTCGACTTACATTTCAGCCAGCAGTGGACAACAAATAAAATGGGCAAAACCCACTGGCTTTTTTGTTTAGCAAATGGTCGGTCTGAGTTGATGTGGCCTTCTCTGAGAATCAGTAAAAAGAAAACTTATATACACAGATGGTAGAAAATACTGAAGATTAAAAAAATGGACATTATCCTAAAGACTAAGAAGAAAATACGAAAATGATTTATGGTATAGACAAGAAAAATATTCTTGGTAGATATTCTTCAATATTCTTGGTAGAATTAGAAAAGTCATGGTATCTATGAAAGAGCAGCAGAAATCTGGAATAAACTGACATGACAATTGAGCTAGACCCTTAAGGTAGAATTGTAAGAAATCTAAGTTTGCAATGGCAAAATAGGATCTAATTTAGAGAGAACAGAGAGCAGATCCAACAATGTCAAAAATAAAAGCAGCCATGTGGAGGACAAATTAGAAAATTTGTTTTGGATGCAAAGAAAAAACATAGAGATAAAAATTAATAGGAATATTAGATTTAGATTTTAGATTGAGATTTAGAATTTAGATAATAGGAAAATTAGATCCGATAGGAATAATCTGATATATAGGGCAGAACATATACATAGAACTTGGGAATTTGGTTATTGCAGGAAAACAGGAGGAAAAAAAAAACAATGCCAAAGAAATAAGCAAAGATAAAATTAAAGAAAAATTTTCAAGACTAAGTTTGCATGCTAAAAGGACTAATCCAGTCAAAAAGAAGGAGAAATTAAGAAGTAGTAGAGCATCAAAGAAAGAGTGACGGAGATGAGAGACATAGAGAATAAGAGACAGAGAAACTAAGAGAAAGTGAGGTCCAGAGAAAGTGAGAGAGGACACGGGGAAAAAACGTGGAATTGTAATCAATCAATCAATCAGTTATTCAAGCATCAGTCATCCCCACAGAAGAAAGGCTGCTAGCACTCTGTGAGTGTGCCTTGTTGTCCTGGCATACCAGCTCTCATCCTCAGCACACTGGGATAGGCAGCCTGATCTCCAGCTATCAACCCCTAGGATTCTCTTCAGTCTTTCTCTGACCCTGCCCTTTCTCTGCCCTTGCAGATGTCTACAAGTGCTGGGGGTATCAATAACTCCCAGAAGCTGCGTTCAAGCAAGAACAGACAGGATTTGGTGATTACATAGCCAGGGTCTTCAATTCTCTAAGAGGATAACTTTGGGAAATGTGTTTTTCATTGACTTCCGCAATTAATCAGCTCCAGATGAATACAGTGGTATCTGGCTTGCTAACCCACTCTAGGACATACGGTTATCTGCTACCTTCCTCTCCTGTCTTGCATCTCCAACCCCCTCTGTCACCTGTCAAATAAACTCCTTGCCCTTGAATCCTTGCCTCCGAGCTTATTGCTAGGGGAACTCAACACATATCTCAATGAAAAACTAAAATCAGGCCAGATTGCTTTCAAATACTGAATATCAGAAAACCAATGGTACCAAGTTTATCCAGGATTACAACAAGCTATTTGGGGCCCATGAATTTAAAGCTCAGCCAAGCTGTCATTCACATGACAATTACAGACTTTCCCAAATTGTCAAGAGCTCAGAAAACACTCTTCTTTAAAGTATTGAAGATTACCTCTAGCCTTTAAAATGAGGAATTGAAGAAACTCTAGAATGGGGAATTTGTGATATCTGGTAACCAAATATCCTAACCTTACCCAGACACCTTTCTCGCAGGTCACATTTTGACTACTACTCTCTTATCTGGGAGATTTTTTAGAATCAGTTTTCTTGTGCTTCATAGGTTTGAAATGGTTAATCAAAGAATGACTTCCATAATGGAATTTCTAGTTTGGGCAGGTGGGGATAGTAGG
This sequence comes from Meles meles, assembly GCF_922984935.1. Lineage (NCBI taxonomy): Eukaryota > Metazoa > Chordata > Mammalia > Carnivora > Mustelidae > Meles > Meles meles. Next base: position 77,229,240 of record NC_060077.1, read on the forward strand.
AAAAGCAACCAACATATACCAAATGCTTACTAGAAGTTAGGCACTGAGCAGCATCTCATTTAATTTCACAATAATCTAATGAGGTAGGGACTGGCATTATCCTAAAAGAGGAAACTGAGTCACAGCCAGGCTAACTTCCTCAAGATGGCATAGTCTATAAGTGGCTGTAAGTGGATTCAGAAACATAGCCTGACTCCAAAGTTCTTTCTCTGAATCACTCTGTTTGCGCTTTGTGGTCTTTCAAGGGAATTCCAAAATATAAGCCCCAATGTGCTCTTTCTCAATCTATCATGGGCCGTTAGGAAAGAGGACTGTCGTAGGGATCAGAAGATGATGCCAGATGTTTCCTCCCTCATCTTTCATTTAAGTAGTTCCAGCAAAAGGGAGGGGATGTTTGCAACGCCTGGAAAGATGATCCTATGCAGGGTTGTAAGCTACATTGAAGAACAACCTCAAAATGGCCATCAGATGGATGATGAGTGACTCTCCTTCTAGAGCAGTACTTTCCCCTAGAGCTTTCTGTGATGATAAAAAAAAAAAAAGTCCAAATGTGTCCTATCAATGCATACGTGAAATGTGGCAGGTGAGGCTGAAGAAATAAGTTTTTAATTTTATGTAATTGTAATTGAGGATGAGGATTTAAATTTAAGCAACCACATGTGGCTGATGACTACCACACTGCACTATGCAGCTCTAGAATCAGGAAGGGCTTCCAGGCTCCCGTCTCCAGCATCCTCAGTTGACATGGCACCAACAAGAGAAACTCTGCCTTTAACAAAACTTGGGGCTGAAAGGTTGCTCTAACAACCCAAAACAGACAACAGACCCCCTTCAGAGTGTTTACGGCTCTTAAGGAGGCACGTGCGCACACACACACTTCTGTCTCACCAGTTTTGGTGATTTCACTCCCAAGATGCTACTGGTGCTGCCAACGATCTCTCTGGAAACTGTCTCGTGCCATGGTTTCCAAACCACATTCTTGACTCTTGAGTTTACCACGGTGCTCCAGAGAGTCTGCAAGCATTTAATGAGGATCGCATTTGTAAATATGTTTAACCACTCTTAAACAGTAATTCAAATCACTCAAGTGATGTGAACAAATGTGAGATCACTAACGGCAACCTGGTACGATCAGGTTGACTTGTGTTTCTGCCAACTTTGGAATCCTGTGTCTGTAGTCATCACCTAGGAAATGGGGAATGTTCCCAGGTCACAAAGGCCATGTCATAAAAAAACAAAAATCTTACCATATCCCTCTACTTAAACATCTGAATCAAAATTGTCTCCCTACTCTGTAACCCAAATGAAAATTCAGAAATAAAGAGGGTCGAATTGGGAAGTGAGGCTGTTATAATGGCAACAGTCCTCCCTAATCCCAGTTTCATTTTTTTGTGTTCAAGCAAAAGGCGTCAGAATCCTCTTTGAGCGTCTTTAAAATAAACAAAGTTTAAAATCACAGTTGCACAAATTTGTAAATTGCAAAATAAATTTAAGGTACTCAAATGTTCCTTTTGCTGCTTTGCATACTTAAATGCCAAGTCATGTTTCATTTGGAAAAGAAAATATTTCACTGCTTCATAAAAAACGTTGACATTCACCACGTACCATGACGAAGGGTCCAGCAAGGTGTAGGATGACCTCGTGCCTCCGTCTAAGTGTTCTTTCCGCTGACCCACCTTGAGATGGGTCTGTGCTACTTGGACTGGGATAGAGAGAGAAGTGACGATACATTAGATTTGAACACGCCACCAAGAGAGAGATCAAGGGAGACTACTTAGCATCCTCTTGTCAATGTGCTTGAAACCAAGCACAGAGGTTATTTGACCTTCCAAAGAATCGTACCGTGTGTGGTCATCCAGCACCTCTACGAGGACTGCTCCTTGATTACCTGCAGACCATGATGAACCACAAAATCCACCTTGGGGCATTGAGCCCAAATACTTGGGTGTAGTCACTAAGGCTTTAACCATGTCTCTCTCTCTCTCTCTCTCTCCTCTCTCTCTTTCTCTCTCTCTCTCATCCAGCTTATTTCGATTTCCTTACCTTTAGAACTAATTTTCCTCTCGAGACCATACCCAATTTCAGTGCCTGCCTGCTTTTTTAAATTGATGAATAACAGCGACAATTGCTGTTGCATTTTTAAACACACACACACAAAAGTGAGGCCAACAACATTAAGACTGCTGTTGGATTTCAATATTTTAAAGAACATACATTCCAACCGGGACTTCATTTGGGGAATGTCTGTGGCAATCAAGAACAGTGGGGAAAATGCCTTTGCTAAAGAACTTGACGGTAAGCATCCAGAATGACGCAAAAGGGACCCCCAGGAGGGGAATGTACTAAACTCGGTTCATCAGTGTGAGTGAACCCTCCGACAGGCTGATTTCTTCTGCTTATTTGATCCTTGTCCACACTTGCTTATTGTGGGATAATTTCTCTAACCACCTTTTCTCCCACAACACCCTGGAAAAAAAAATAAAAGGGAAAAAAAAGGCTGCTTTATTTTACAGCTAATTTGCTGTAAGCACATAGCCCAGCTGCTCACAATGAAGTAAAGGAGGAAATGAGAACAGAGGGAACCTTCTAATTGAAGGAGGGTGGGGGAGCAGTAAGGAGACGGAAGAAGAGGCTCGATGCTATTTGTATGATTAAAGACAAGCAAAAAAACAGCGGTAAGCAGATATGTTCGTCTTGAGCCCAAGAACAGAGAAATAAAAGATTAAAAAAAAAATACTGAAGGACAAATAATTTGTTTGAGCTGGTATTTTAACTGGCCCAAAAAAAAATTCATCTCTTCTTTTCATTATACAAAATTGTATTTTGGATTTTGCTCTTGAACATGTGTTATCATTGGCCCATTATTAATAGACAAGGGATAATTCTAAAAACAGAAGTTCAGACATTTGCAATTCTGTAAAGGAAAGGGTTCAGAGAGATGGATTTAACTGATTAGATAGGAAAAGATTTTGATGAAACAATTCGAGGGTCATTGGGAAAAGGACATCTTAAAGTGAGTTAGCAGATTTCATGCCTCGTTCTTACAAAATATTTCCTTTTAAAAATAGGGAAGATCACATTCTTTATTGCATGCTCTCCTTTCTGACCACTCAGCACACACACACACACACACACACCCGTAGCACAAAATCTCCTTTAACTCTTTCTCCTGGGGGCCACATCAAAATGAGGTACATTTTATACTTCTGTACCTTTTCAAACCACAGAATGAGATATTCATATGGAAATGAGGAATTTCCTGAAGTTTTAGCTTTCATAATGTAACCCATTTTGGGCAGGGGCAGGGGGGACAGCTTATGAGCTAGAAGAGAAAATAAATAGGTTTTAATATTCAGCTTTAAATAAATGTACTGAATTGGTGTATGATAATAGTGCCAAAATAATTAATTTGAGCCTGGCCTTCTCATTTGTCAGGGAGAGCAGGTTGCTGTACTCCAAGGCTGCTGAGAAATGGTAAAAGAATCAGCCCAGCATCCCTGAGAAACTCAGGGCTCCTCTGTCTCCCCCCATGGAAGCTGAGGCCTAATTTCCTCTGGCCCAGCTGGGGGCTCCGTTGCGGCTGGCCTCAGAATCCTCATTCTGAGGATTGTTCAGGCACCAAGGGAGCTCCTTGTCCCACCTCATATCCTGTAACATTCTTCTGCCCACTGATCTTCAGAGAAAACCAGCATTTTAGTTGCTATTTGATAGCAGTGACTGGGAACTCCAAACTCCTAAATTTAATCCCACTTTGTAATTTGGAATAATTTCTTGATCCTCACAGTTGGTGAGAAGGATTGAGGAACACCATAACGAAGGGAGCACTCTCCTCAGAACAAATGAGAAAAAAGTCCAGAAAGTTCTGAAAAGGAAAAATTAGAAAATAAAATGATGTCTTTGGACAGCTTAAATGTGCAAATTGCAGATTAACAAACAAAAACATAACTAAAAGAGTGCCTGGGTGGCTCATGGATTAAGCCTCTGCCTTTGGCTCAGGTCCTGATCTCAGGATACTGGGATCGAGCCCACATCAGGCTCTCTGCTCAGTGGGTAGCCTGCTTCCCCCTCTCTCTCTGCCTGACTCTCTGCCTGCTTGTGATCTCTCTCCTGTCAAATAAATAAATAAAATCTTTAAAAAAAGAAAAAAACCAAAAGAACAACAACAACAAAAAAAAACACCTAGATCCAGGTCCAGAAATGATAAGGCAATGACAATGATTAAGACAATGTCACAAATGTACTTCTCTTAAATTTGAAAAAGTTTGAACTCTGAGAATAGAGTATTTTTTAAAAGATTTTATTTCTTTGAGAGGGAATGAGAGAGAGAGAGTGAGAGAGAGAAAAAAAGAGAGCAAGAGGGGTGGGGGAGAAGCAGGGAGTCGAATACGGGACTTGATCCCAGGACCCATGCCAAAGGCAGATGCTTAACCAACTGAGCCATCCAGGTGCCCCTAGTTCTTTTTTTTTCATAGTCGTTGATGGGGAGGGGTGAAACTTGTCTCACTACAAAAACTTGTCTCACTGATGGGACAAGAGGAAGATAATTTCTCTGTTTTTTAAAATGTTTTGTCCAATTTTTCTCAGCACTTGGACCCCTAAAACTCTCTCTGGGTGCTAGCCCAAATAGTTATGGACCTCTTCTGTATACCTATGTATAAAAGCTGGACAAAAAATGCTAAAACATAGGAAGAAATAGGACAGTAGAATACTATACAAGCAGGAAAAGGAAGGAAAACAATGTCTACATAATACTCAGGAGTAATCCCCAGGATACATTTTGCTGAGCAGAAAAGGTCAAGTGGATTCCTAATTCAGCTTTCATTCTCGTTATTGGTCTAAGAAGATTTCCTATCTTGAAATCAAGATGTCATGATTCAATCTTGGTAACTTATGTGTTTATAGGAATTATCTGGGTTTTTTTCTTTTAAGTTATCTGATTTGTTAGTATGTAACTGTTCGTAGTAATCTGTTATCACACTCTGTATTTCTGTGGTTAGCTGTTGTATTGTTTTCTCTTCCACTTCTCATTTTGGTTTTTGAGACTTCTCTCTTTTTTTCGTAGTTAATGTAGTTAAAGCATTACCAATTTTGTTTATTCTTTTGGAAAAACTGGTCATTACTTTCAACGTTATGTTACTGTTTATTCTGGTCTCCATTCATTTCTGATTTTTTCTTTGTTATTTCCTTCCTCTACTGAATTTTTCAACTAAGTTTCTTCTTTTTCTAGTTTGTTGTGGTGTAATGTTGTCTATTTGAACTTTTTTTCTTAATACAAGAATTTATAGCATAAATTTCACTCTAACATCTGCTTCTGCTTCATCCCATAGGTTTTGGAATATTGTGTTTTTCTTTGTTTTGAGGGTATTTTGGTTTGCTATTTGATTTCTTATTTGTCCCATCACTTATACTGTAGTGTGTTGCTTAGTATTTACATATTAAACATTTAATATTTACATTGTAGGTTTTCTAAATTTATTATTGATCTTCAGTTTTGTATCATTGTGGTTGGAAAATATATTTGGTATGATTTTAGTCTTCTTAAATCTGTAATATTTGTTATGTCTCTTTCTTGAAATTTAACAAAGGGTTTCTATGTATACTTGAGAAAAAAATATTTTTGGATGGACTGTTTTCTACATATCATCTAGACCCATGTATTCTGAAGTATGCTTTAAGTAAAAAATGTTCTTGTTGATTTTGCATGTGGATAATGAAATTTGTAGAAAATTTTTTTAAAATAAAATTTAAAAAAGTAAGGTGAAGAAAATGGGTATAATTTGCTGCTGTGAATCTAAGAAGTTGGAGGGGAAAATGAATATATAAATAAGCATATTTACAAATGTACATTTATACAAAGCAGTAATTCTCAGTCAGATAGAACGGTGCCCATAGGGACATTTGGCAATGTCTAAAGACATTTTGGAGGCACCTGGGTGGCTCAGTTGGTTAAGCATCTGACTCTCAATTTCAGCTCAGGTCACGAACTCAGGGTCTTGAGACTGAGCCCTGTATCAGGCTCTGCACTCAGAACAAAGTCTGTTTAGGATTCTCTGATTCTCTCTCTCTCTCTCTGCCCCACCTCTCTCTGTCTCAAAGAAATAGATAAAATTTTTTTAAAAAGACACTTTTAATTGTCACAACTGAAGGTATGCTACTGGCATCTAATGGTTAGAGAACAGGGATACTGCTAAACATTCTATAATACACAGAATGACCCTCTGGAACAAAAAATTATCTAGTCCAAAATACCAGTCCCATCTAGGTTAAGAAAATCCGATGTAAATGGGTGTGTATTTGTGTGTGTGTACATGAAGTTTCTTCCATTTAAAAAATAGAAAGACAAACCTTAAAAATACAGGAAATGACTGCCTTTGGTAGATGAAGGGAATAATAGGGTGGAGGAAATAAGAATAGAAGCAAGGCTTATATCTGGTTTTGAAGACTTAACTTTGAAACTATGTAAATATTTACATAACTACCAAGATAATTAAATTGTAAAAAAGAAAATTCTGACATTTACAAGCAAAGTTAGACACATGAGTGTGTTTTGAGAAGGCAATATAACCATACAAATAGTAGTCAGTGACTTTAAAACACAGACGATGACTCGACAGCCTAATGGAAAACACCCTAAGGACAAAGGAGCTGAAAAAATAATCTTAAATTCTTTCCAGACATTTTTGATCATTGTCTTGGTATGTTATCCAAAACTCCTTTGTATATATTGTAGGACAAAACAATAATTTGTCATCATTGAGAATCATCTAGACATTAGAGAAAGAGATACAGAAGAAGGGAAGGAAAAATCCTTTACTCCTGAATATGTACCAAAAATCAGTATAGAAACATGACATACCAAAAAATATTTATCTTCTAGCTTTGCCCATTGAAAAAGCCTAGAAATAATAACCAATATAGGACAAATGAGCACTCTTAGCCCCCAGGTCATGGTCACTAAATACCATTTTCTGAGAGAAGTAACTGATTTCAGGTCTGAAGGGAAAATGTACGAAATGAGCCTAAAACATTCTGTCATAACAAGGAAACTGTGACAACAAGGAAACTGAAATCTATTAACATCACATTAGAAGCTCTCAAAGGCCAGTTTGAAGAGGCTCCTGCTGGCCAAGCATAACACAATCAGAATATAAATCATATCCCAATGTATTGAAATACATCAAAACATTTAAATCCATGAGTTTATGTTTTTAAAATCAGTAACTGAAGAATGCTAAAGAAACAACTAATTATTCTGAAAAGTAATTTATATAAAAATAAGGCATTTATACTGATTTTCCTATAGAAATTATACACCTGAATAACCAAATAGTTGATAAAGTTTCACTTTGAACATGTACTTTACATATTTAATTAATAATATAAGATTAAAAATTATAATATTACTGTTCCTAGTAAATTAATGGATCTAGGGAGGAGTCAAGATGGCGGAGAAGTAGCAGCCTGAGACTACATCAGGTAGCAGGAGATCAGCTCGATAGCTTATCTAAACATTGCAAACACCTACAAATCCAACGGGAGAGCGAAGAGAAGAAGAACAGCAACTCTAGAAACAGAAAATCAACCACTTTCTGAAAGGTAGGACTGGCGGAGAAGTGAATCTAAACCGACGGGAAGATAGACCGCGGGGGGAGGGGCCGGCTCCCGGCAAGCGGCGGAGGAACGGAGCACAAAATCAGGACTTTTAAAAGTCTGTTCCACTGAGGGACATTGCTCCAGGGGCTAAACCGGGGTGAAGCCCACGCGGGGCCAGCGTGGCTCCAGGCCCCGCAGGGTCACAGAAGGATCGGGGGTGTCGGAGTGTCGGAGAGCTCGCAGCTATTAGAACGGAGAAGCCGGCTGCCAAGACAGAGCCGAGGACTGAACTCTCAGCTCGGGGTTACCTTGAACTGGTCGCGGGCTGGGTGAGCTCCGAGCGCGGCTAGAGGCTGGGGATACGGGAGTGATTGGGTGCTGTCCTCTGGGGGCGCACTGAGGAGTGGGGCTCCAGGCTCTCGGCTCCTCCGGGCCGGAGACTGGGAGGCCGCCATTTTCACTCCCGTCCTCCGGAACTCTACGGAAAGCGTTCAGGGAACAGAAGCTCCCAAAAGCAAACCCGAGCCGATTACTTAGCCCGGCCGCCGGTAAGGGCGGTGCAATCCCGCCTCGGGCAAAGACACTTGAGAGTCACTACAACAGGCCCCTCCCCCAGAAGATCAACAAAATATCCAGCCAGGACGAAGTTCATCTATCAAGGAGAAAGCAGATTCAGTTCCTAAGACAGCAGAGCAATTCCAGAGGAGGAGAAAGCAAAGCACGGAACTCATGGCTTTCTCCCCATGATTCTTTAGTCTTGCGGCTACTTCAATTTTTTTTTCTTTTTTCAATTTTTTATTTTTTTTTTCTTTTTTCAATTTTTTTTTCTTTTTTCTTTTTTCTTCTTCTGCTAAATTTTTTTAAAACTTTTACCCTTTTCTTTTTTAACGTTTTTTGACTAGTTCATCTAAATATATATATTTTTTCATTCTTTTTTATATTTTTTTATTTGTTTTATTTTTAAAATTTTTTTCTTTTTCTTTTTTTTTTTCTTTTTTTTCAGAACCTGTTTTTTATCCCCTCCCCCCCCCCCCCCACAATTTGGGGTCTCTTCTGATTTGGTTACAGCGCATTTTTCCGGGGTCTTTGCCACCCTATTAGTAGTTTATTTGCTCCTTCATATCCTCTTATCTGGACAAAATGACAAGGCGGAAAAAATCACCACAAACAAAAGAACAAGAGACAGTACCGAAGGCTAGGGACCTAATCAACACAGACATTGGTACTATGTCAGATCAAGAGTTCAGAATGACGATTCTGAACATTCTAGCCGGGCTCGAAAAAGGCATGGAAGATATTAGAGAAACCCTCTCTGGAGATATTAAAGCCCTTTCTGGAGAAATTAAAGAACTAAAGTCTAACCAAGTTGAAATCAAAAAAGCTATTAATGAGGTGCAATCAAAAATGGAGGCTCTCACTGCTAGGATCAATGAGGCAGAAGAAAGAATTAGTGATATAGAAGACCAAATGACAGAGAATAAAGAAGCCGAGCAAAAGAGGGACAAACAGCTACTGGACCATGAGGGGAGAATTCGAGAGATAAGTGACACCATAAGACGAAACAACATTAGAATAATTGGGATTCCAGAAGAAGAAGAAACAGAGAGGGGAGCAGAGGGTCTATTGGAGAGAATCATTGGAGAGAATTTCCCTAATATGGCAAAGGGAACAAGCATTAAAATCCAGGAGATGCAGAGAACCCCCCTCAAAGTCAACAAGAATAGGTCCACACCCCGTCACCTAATAGTAAAATTTACAAGTCTTAGTGACAAAGAGAAAATCCTGAAAGCAGCCCGAGAAAAGAAATCAGTAACATACAATGGTAAAAATATTAGATTGGCGGCAGACTTATCCACAGAGACCTGGCAGGCCAGAAAGAGCTGGCATGATATATTCAGAGCTCTCAACGAGAAAAACATGCAGCCAAGAATACTCTATCCAGCTAGGCTATCATTGAAAATAGAAGGAGAGATCAAAAGCTTCCAGGACAAACAAAAACTGAAAGAATTTGCAAACACCAAACCAGCTCTCCAGGAAATATTGAAAGGGGTCCTCTAAGCAAAGAGAGAGCCTAAAAGTAGTAGATCAGAAAGGTACAGAGACAATATACAGTAACAGTCACCTTACAGGCTACTAATGGCACTAAATTCATATCTCTCAATAGTTACCCTGAATGTTAATGGGCTAAATGCCCCAATCAAAAGACACAGGGTATCAGAATGGATAAAAAAACAAAACCCATCAGTATGTTGCCTACAAGAAACTCATTTTAGACGCGAAGACACCTCCAGATTTAAAGTGAGGGGGTGGAAAACAATTTACCATGCTAATGGGCATCAGAAGAAAGCTGGGGTGGCAATCCTTATATCAGATCAATTAGATTTTAAGCCAAAGACTATAATAAGAGATGAGGAAGGACACTATATCCTACTCAAAGGGTCTGTCCAACAAGAAGATCTAACAATTTTAAATATCTATGCCCCTAACGTGGGAGCAGCCAACTATATCAACCAATTAATAACAAAATCAAAGAAACACATCAATAATAATACAATAATAGTAGGGGACTTGAACATGCCCCTCACTGAAATGGACAGATCATCCAAGCAAAAGATCAACAAGGAAATAAAGGCCTTAAATGACACACTGGACCAGATGGACATCACAGATATATTCAGAACATTTCATCCCAAAGCAACAGAATACACATTCTTCTCTAGTGCACATGGAACCTTCTCCAGAATAGATCACATCCTGGGTCACAAATCAGGTCTCAACCGGTATCAAAAGATCAGGATTATTCCCTGCATATTTTCAGACCACAATGCTCTGAAGCTAGAACTCAATCACAAGAGGAAAGCTGGAAAGAACCCAAATACATGGAGACTAAACAGCATCCTTCTAAAGAATGAATGGGTCAACCAGGAAATTAAAGAAGAATTGAAAAAATTCATGGAAACAAATGATAATGAAAACACAACAGTTCAAAATCTGTGGGACACAGCAAAGGCAGTCCTGAGAGGAAAATATATAGCGGTACAAGCCTTTCTCAAGAAACAAGAAAGGTCTCAAGTACACAACCTAACCCTACGTGTAAAGGAGCTGGAGAAAGAACAAGAAAGAAACCCTAAACCCAGCAGGAGAAGAGAAATCATAAAGATCAGAGCAGAAATCAATGAAATAGAAACCAAAAAAACAATAGAAAAAATCAATGAAACTAGGAGCTGGTTCTTTGAAAGAATCAATAGGATTGATAAACCCCTGGCCAGACTCATCAAAAAGAAAAGAGAAAGGACCCAAATCAATAAAATCATGAATGAAAGAGGAGAGATCACAACTAACACCAAAGAAATACAGACAATTATAAGAACATACTATGAGCAACTCTACGCCAACAAATTGGCCAATCTGGAAGAAATGGATGCATTCCTAGAGACATATAAACTACCACAACTGAACCAGGAAGAAATAGAAAACCTGAACAGGCCCATAACCAGTAAGGAGATTGAAACAGTCATCAAAAATCTCCAAACAAACAAAAGCCCAGGGCCAGACGGCTTCCCAGGGGAATTCTACCAAACATTTAAAGAAGAACTCATTCCTATTCTCCTGAAACTGTTCCAAAAAATAGAAATGGAAGGAAAACTTCCAAACTCATTTTATGAGGCCAGCATCACCTTGATCCCAAAACCAGACAAGGATCCCACCAAAAAAGAGAACTACAGACCAATATCCTTGATGAACACAGACGCAAAAATTCTCGCCAAAATACTAGCCAATAGGATTCAACAGTACATTAAAAGGATTATTCACCACGATCAAGTGGGATTTATTCCAGGGCTGCAGGGTTGGTTCAACATCCGCAAATCAATCAATGTGATAGAACACATTAATAAAAGAAAGAACAAGAACCATATGATACTCTCCATAGATGCTGAAAAAGCATTTGACAAAGTACAGCATCCCTTCCTGATCAAAACTCTTCAAAGTGTGGGGATAGAGGGCACATACCTCAATATTATCAAAGCCATCTATGAAAAACCCACCGCAAATATCATTCTCAATGGAGAAAAACTGAAAGCTTTTCCATTAAGGTCAGGAACACGGCAGGGATGTCCATTATCACCACTGCTATTCAACATAGTATTAGAAGTCCTAGCCTCAGCAATCAGACAACAAAAAGAAATTAAAGGCATCCAAATTGGTAAAGAAGAAGTCAAACTATCACTCTTCGCAGATGATATGATACTATATGTGGAAAACCCAAAAGATTCCACTCCAAAACTGCTAGAACTTGTACAGGAATTCAGTAAAGTGTCAGGATATAAAATCAATGCACAGAAATCAGTTGCATTTCTGTACACCAACAACAAGACTGAAGAAAGAGAAATTAAGGAGTCAATCCCATTCACAATTGTACCCAAAACTATAAGATACCTAGGAATAAACCTAACCAAAGAGACTAAGAATCTATACACAGAAAATTATAAAGTACTCATGAAAGAAATTGAGGAAGACACAAAAAAATGGAAAAATGTTCCATGCTCCTGGATTGGAAGAATAAATATTGTGAAAATGTCTATGCTACCTAAAGCAATCTACACATTTAATGCAATCCCTATCAAAATACCATCCATTTTTTTCAAAGAAATGGAACAAATAATCCTAAAATTTATATGGAACCAGAAAAGACCTCGAATAGCCAAAGGAATATTGAAGAACAAAGTCAAAGTTGGTGGCATCACAATTCCGGACTTCAAGCTCTATTACAAAGCTGTCATCATCAAGACAGCATGGTACTGGCACAAAAACAGACACATAGACCAGTGGAACAGAATAGAGAGCCCAGAAATCGACCCTCAACTCTATGGTCAACTAATCTTCGACAAAGCAGGAAAGAATGTCCAATGGAAAAAAGACAGCCTCTTCAATAAATGGTGCTGGGAAAATTGGACAGCCACATGCAGAAAAATGAAATTGGACTACTTCCTTACACCACACACGAAAATAGACTCCAAATGGATGAAGGACCTCAATGTGAGAAAGGAATCCATCAAAATCCTTGAGGAGAACGCAGGCAGCAACCTCTTCGACCTCAGCCGCAGCAACATCTTCCTAGGAACAACGGCAAAGGCAAGGGAAGCAAGGGCGAAAATGAACTATTGGGATTTCATCAAGATCAAAAGCTTTTGCACAGCAAAGGAAACAGTTAACAAAACCAAAAGACAGCTGACAGAATGGGAGAAGATATTCGCAAACGACATATCAGATAAAGGGCTAGTATCCAAAATCTATAAGGAACTTAGCAAACTCAACACCCAAAGAACAAACAATCCAATCAAGAAATGGGCAGAGGACATGAACAGACATTTCTGCAAAGAAGACATCCAGATGGCCAACAGACACATGAAAAAGTGCTCCACGTCACTCGGCATCAGGGAAATACAAATCAAAACCACAATGAGATATCACCTCACACCAGTCAGAATGGCTAAAATTAACAAGTCAGGAAATGACAGATGCTGGAGAGGATGTGGAGAAAGGGGAACCCTCCTCCACTGTTGGTGGGAATGCAAGCTGGTGCAACCACTGTGGAAAACAGCATGGAGGTTCCTCAAAATGTTGAAAATAGAACTACCCTATGACCCAGCAATTGCACTACTGGGTATTTACCCTAAAGATACAAACATAGTGATCCGAAGGGGCACGTGTACCCGAATGTTTATAGCAGCAATGTCTACAATAGCCAGACTATGGAAAGAACCTAGATGTCCATCAACAGATGAATGGATCAAGAAGATGTGGTATATATACACAATGGAATACTATGCAGCCATCAAAAGAAATGAAATCTTGCCATTTGCGACGACGTGGATGGAACTAGAGCGTATCATGCTTAGTGAAATAAGTCAATCGGAGAAAGACAACTATCATATGATCTCCCTGATATGAGGACATGGAGAAGCAACATGGGGGGGTAGGGGGATAGGAGAAGAATAAATGAAACAAGATGGGATTGGGAGGGAGACAAACCATAAATGACTCTTAATCTCACAAAACAAACTGGGGGTTGCTGGGGGGAGGTGGGATTGGGAGAGGGGGTGCGGGCTATGGACATTGGGGAGGGGAGGCGAACCATAAGAGACTATGGACTCTGAAAAACAACCTGAGGGTTTTGAAGGGTCAGGGGTGGGAGGTTGGGGGAACAGGTGGTGGGTGATGGGGAGGGCACGTTTTGCATGGAGCACTGGGTGTTGTGCAAAAAGAATGAATACTGTTACGCTGAAAAAAAAATAAATAAATAAAAAGGGAAAAAAAAAATAAAAAAATTAATGGATCTAGGCAATGATTATCAGTGGCTGTTCACATCACACACACACAAAATAAACATTCCATGCCTACCTATGGAAGAAATTCTACTATTTATGAAGTATTCTTACCAAATAGTCAAACCTGAATCCAATCAAGCCTCTAGATCTCACTACTAGTTCTAGAAAAAAACAGACTACAAAAGAGTGAGCCCATAGGGATGTGATCAATGAAATTGAGACTGTGGAAAACTCATTAACAAGCAAATTGCAAGGCAACAAAATGAGATGGAGGAGGAACTTAATTAATGTATTTTTTAAAAAGGTTTTAAATGTCTTTTAAGACATCAAGTCAGATAAACATCGGACTCTTGTTTTTGGCTCAGATCTGATCTCATGGTTATGAAATTGAGCCCCATATCAGGTCTATGCTGAGCACAGAACCTGCTTAGATTTCTCTCTTCCTCTCCCTCTGCCCCTCCACTCACCTTCTCAAATAAATAAATAAATCTTCAAAAAAATTTTAAAGATATCAATTAACTGTAATATATGGACCTAAGTTGGATTCTGATACTAGCAAAAAAATTTTTTAATAAATAAATTAATTAATTAAAAGATTATAAATAATTGGAGAAATTTGAACATTGACAGGTATTTGGTGATATTAAAGACATCTTTTAATTCTTAGATTAATAATGGTATTATTGGGTTTTTTTAAGAGTTTGTCTATTATAGAGTCACATCCTAAAATGTTTATGGAGGCAAGGATATGACATTGAAGATTTGCTCCAAAATACTTCATTCAGGGGAGGTGGTGAATACAGTTGAGATTAGCCAAGAGTTGCTAACCACTGAACATGAGTGATGGGCATGGAGAAGTTTGTTATACTCATCTATGTGATGAAATATTTTCAAAAACTTAAAATTGAAAAAAATAAAAGGAATTAATGTTCCTTAATTTCTTGACATACTAGAAACACTACAGCCATCATTCTTGTGAAGATGTGCCAGAAACATCCTCTGAGAAACATTCTCTACGAGTCTTAGGAATGTCATCAAAAAAGTTAGCCCCCACTCTGTTCTACACATCTCATCTTAGTTCTGTGAAGAATCTTACTAGGAAGTTCTTTTCCTTTCCCCAACAGGTAATGGAATGACATCATTCTGATGCGTGCTACCAAAAAGTAATGTTGACTACCACCGATTGAACACCTTCTACATCCAGGTCCTTTACATATATTAGCTTTAATCTTTACAAGAAGGCAAACATGAGTATCCCCATTTCACAGATGGAGAAAGAGAAGCTGAGACAGATAACATTACTTGCTGGTGACCGTGAAACTAACAAGCATTTCACTGAGGGTTTCCATGCAAAAACTTCGGACTCTAAAGACTTTGCTCTGTCCCTTGCACTGCAACAAATCCACACCTGGTTCTGCTGCTTGGGCTAAATTTACCCTATCCCCAAGCCCACCGGAGTTATTTTATACCTTTAGCGTACATTGGTGTCACCCAGGGAATTTGTCTAAAGTGCGAATTCCTGGGCATACCCAAAGAGCTTCTGATTTCATAGGTCCAGGACCAGGGCCCAGGAATACGCATTAAGCAAAAGACTCTGAGGCAGATGGTCTGGGAACAAAGTCTTGAAAAATGCTTCCCAAATCCCTCTCAATCTTAAACTTCAAATGTATTGTAACAGGATCCTCAGTGATTTGGTTCCTGGTAATACAACCCTTTAAATGAATAAGCAGTTGTTCAACTCCTTCAGAAAGTCTCTTTGCTCCTGTTGTCCCTGGCCCCAGAAGAATATAATGATAATAACAATAAACACAATCAGAATAACACGTGCACCAGAACCGATGTTCTGAGAAGCACAAAGGCCATGTCAGCACTCACACGCCCTTCTCCCTCAGTGAGTTGGATTTAAAATTATAGAGCCTAAGAGCTATCATTTACCATTGAGACCTCCAGGCTAATCCTTTTGAGTTGAGCTCAACTCTTGTCGTAACTGAACACTTCCCAAGTGCCAGGTGCTATGATACAGCAGGCTCTGCCCAGATGAATGGGACGCAGGCTTCCTTGGAAAACTTTTAGAAGCAGAGATGTGAACAAATGGATGTGGAACACCATGTAAAACAGAGAACACAGACGTGGAAGAATGTTCCAGGAGAAGGGCCTCACTTCTCCAGGCATCTCAGCAATCAGGAGTGACCTCAGCAGGACATTGAAGTCTTGCTAACAGAGGAGAAGGGCATGTCTACAGTGGACACATAAGGAAGCAAAATCCTGGAGAGCCTGTGGTCACCCTGCTCTCTTGTTTGGGGCAGCTCTCCGGGAGAAGGAGCTCAGCTTTTTCAAGATGAACAACATCCAGGCCCGGAGGAATTTTAAAAATTCCCTGTGATTCTTCAAGACTCCCGCAGCCTCCCCCAGGCACTCTAGCTTACGTACACAACTCTCCCCCAAAATCCGATTTATTTTTGCTCAGGATTTATCCGCCACCAAAATGGGTTTAACCTTTTGAGCTTCAGTTTGGCACCTCATGCTTTTCCATCCTCAAATGTTGTCTCCCACCCCATCTGGCTGTGGCAAGACTCCTTCAAGGACCAGACATCTCTAAAATTAGGCATCGGCTGAGATTTATGCTGATTCTCCTGATTCAGTCCAGACTTGTCAACTTCCCTGGAAGCAATAAGATAGTTCCATAAATTCCTACAGCCTTTAACCGACCACACTATTTTTAAAGGGTGGTCTATATCAGATGCAATTAAATCTGAATTGTTGCCTCAATAACTCTGCCTCCTTTCTTTTCTTGTTCGCTTCTATCCCCAAGTGTATTTAGCTTGCAAGGCATTTAGCATTCAATTCATCATTTTATTTTCCAGCCTCCGGAGGAAAGCTAAGAGTGGTGCTACTTTTCATTCTGGGAGGTGTGGAAACCAAGTCTCAGCACATCACTTCTTAATATGGACCCTGGTTAAGCGCACTGCCCTGATTCTGTCTCCAGAAAATGTTCAGCACTCATTAATGGATGTGCCGGTGGAATTGAGCCCAGGGAAAGTTCTAGCACCCAAGATCTAAAGCAGAATCTATGTCTATCAATTTCAATGATTCTGGCTCAAACATACCCTAGGGAGTCTTGGGTTACCCAACTACATGAGAGCCACTGGACCCGCTGCCTCCCTGAACTAAGCCAGCCTCAGTTTCCCACCTTCTGGCATCCTTCCCTGAACAGGTATAATGGAGCCATCCAAAAGAAAGGGCCCTAAAAGCCCTGTTGCTCTCCTCCCTGGCCATCATCCCAAATGTCTGAGAATAACCAGGGCTTTGTCCCAGGGAGACAGGATGTATGTAATGAGGGTCTGAGTCCACTGTTTTGTGTGACTGCTGACAGCTATTAAGTCTCACCCCTCTGTCTTCCAGGAGCGCCCTGCATCTGAGCAAGCTGGCAAGGAAACACTGAGCACTTCAAGTGCTCTTATTGGGCACTGCAAGAGACTCCAATCCTGCAAGCCTCGTGCCTGGGGACTCTCACCACAGCACTCCCCTTCCCCATGGCATGGGGGGCTGTTAGGGACCTGCCTGAGTGGTCTGCCCTGTTCTCTCCCTGAGTCTTGGAAAAGCACAAGGTGCCAAACTGAAGCTCAAAAGGTTAAACCCATTTTGGTGGTGGGTCAGTCCTGAGCGTAGGTGAACAGGACTCTGGGAAGAATTGTAGATGTAAGCCGGAGTGCCCAGGGCAGTAACAAAACTTTTCATCCCCTTTTGGTGTGCATGTGCTCCAGATTCGGGTGAAGGTCCTCAGCATGTGGTCAGAACAGTGTGTTTTCCTCCCACCAGAGACCACAAACCAGTCGTTTCCATACTAGTCAGGGAAGGAGAGCAAAGGCCCCGGGCATCTCTTTCACTCTGAGTTGAAACTTGAACATGACCCCCATCAGTCTGATGCCACCTGAAGGCCTGTCACTTTGTCGCTCCTACAATGGGTTGACCAGAGACCAGAATCCTTCCCTGGCCACGTCACTACTGTGGTTGGCTGCTGAGTCCCATCGCCCAGTCTTCACCATACTAGTCGCCCCCACATGTCACTCTCTCTTGCCACCCTCTAGCCTAGCCCTGCCTGAGGCTCAGTGAGAATTAGTAAGGATCCCTTTCTCAAGACACTTTATTTCCAGCTACCAGGAAAGGGTGGTAATATCTACATAAATTAATAGTGATTGAAACATGAGCGGCTCTCCCTGGAGTTGTGCAAGTCACAATTTACAAAGCGAAAATTGGAGTCCCTGTCTCACCAAAGCTATTCCCAGTTCTTTCCTGACTTTCAGCAGAACATGAGCTTTAGCCAAAGGAAGAAGCCCAGAGGATTCCAGCTTTCTTGTCCTGTGGGTGTCACACTCCTAAGGTGGGAAGGAGGAAAGGGTCTGGTGTTACAGCTTCCTTCTACTTCCCTCAACTGAAAGATCATCACCCAATCCCTTCGCTTGTTTCCATGGATTAGTGGTATTTTAAGTGAGTCCATTCTTTGTTGTATGGGACCATCCCATGCATTGCGGGACACTTGACACCCCAGCAACCAGGTACCAAAGGTCACGGATATCCCCCAGTTGTTGTGGAAAGCAAAAACATCCCTCCCACTTCTCCAAAAGTGGATTCAGATGCTGGTGTCCCCCCTCCCATCACAGTGGAGTGTCATATGATAGTATGTTTATATCTGTTTCCACCTCTAAATCTCCCTCTTCAGGAGGGCCAGCACCTTACCTTACACAAAGCTACCTTGCCAGTGCCCAGAACATTGTCCAGCACAGTTCTCGGCACTAGAATACCTCTCATTTGATCTGAATTGAAAAAGAACCCTGCGAGATTGGGCAGGACAGGTGGCCCCTCAGATGCTCACCTGCACAAAGGGCAACTGGAGAGCGCCCCCACATCTCTTGCTGGGAGACAACGCAGGCAACTCACCTCTGCCAAGATGCACAGCGCCTGGTCCTTTAAATGCTCCTCTTCCATGGAAGGCACCTGCTTGCACCCAATTGGTGTACCCACCACCTACAGAAGCAATGTTCACAGCCCATCCCACTCCCTCCACAAGCAGTCACAGGTTGCCTTTCTTTCATGCATGGAGAGCGGGAGGGCCTACCTCCTGCACAGGAAGAGAAGAACAGGTCAGCACAGGTGCTGACAAATAGAAATATCGAGTCACTCATTGAAACAAACAAACAAACAAAAACACCTCAACAGTTGAGGTGGGGAAGTGCTGGATCAGGGTCTCTACTCCACGTTCTAATGCAGTGTTTTCAAGTTTCTCAATGCATTTCTTTCTCATTCTACCAAAACCTCCACTGAATCGGTGGACTGGCATAACAGGGTTGGTGGTCGACCCACTGGCTTTGTTCTTTGTTGACTGACTGTTGTTTTGTTCAGGTATCCACTCGTAAGACAAATGATCCGATTCCCATCTCAGGTATCTGTTGAAGCCAGAGTCTGGCAAAGGATAGCCCAGGACCAAATCCACCATGCCACCTGTGTTTGTACAGCCTTGAGCTAAGAACGTGTGATGGCTAATTTTACTGGCAGTTTGGCTAGGTTGCAGGGCCCAGATATTATTGCAGATGTTTCTGTGAGGGTCTTTTTAGATGGGATTTGTAAATTAGTAGAGTTTGATTACAGCAGATTGCCCTCCATAATGTGGGTGGGTCTCATCCAATCAGTTGAAGACCTGAATAAAATAAAAAAACTGACCTCCCCTGAACAAGAAGGAATTATGCCAGCAGATGGCCTTTGACCCTGAACTGCAGCATCAGCTCTCCCCTGGGCTGCTGGGCTGCTGGCACACCCTGCAGATTTGGGACTTGCCAGCTTCCATAAATATATGAGTTAATCCTTTAAAATAAATCTCTCTATAGATAGATACATAGAAAGATACATAGATAAGCACATGTATAAATATACATTTATATACATATATACATACAAACACCTTCCTATTGATTCTGTTTCTCTGGAAAACCCTGGCTAATACATAATGATTTTTAAATTTTAAATTGTTTATATTTTTAATGGTTATATAATCACCTATGTAATATCCTTGATTTTGCCTCATGACCAGCAAAGCCTAAAATATTTACCATCTGGACCCTTAAGGAAAAGTTTGTCAATATTTGTTCTACATCAGTCATCTCCCTCTTGTTCACTTTGCCAGTGATTGGTTTAAAGATGGTGTCAGTCTGACCAGTCAGATAAAAGGGAAGTCTTCCTAGTGGCTTATGGGAAAGGTTTATTTGCTCACAAGAAGGAATAACTAGATATGATGTCTGGAACTGCTGCAGCCATCCTGCAGGTCTGAGGCCAGTTTGCTAGGCAAAAGGCCACCTCATGAGGATGCCAAACAAAGGACAAAAAGAGTCCCTATGACATCATGGAGCTACAGAGTGAACACTCTATCTCAAGGCTTCTCCTTATGTGAGACAACAAACGACCTTCATGTTTATGATGCCCTGAGTCAGAATTCCTATCCCCTGCAACAAAACACATCCTGAGCGATCCATCTTGAAAGTGAAGAGTTAGAGAGGTTTCATTTCTCCATTAATGGCCCCGGGTAGCTGGTGATGAGGGCTGGAGCTGGAACACCGTCTTAGCTAGACTTAGAAGTCTACAGTTGCAAGCTGTGAGACAGAGTGTGGCTTCTCATGAACTGACCATGAGTAGCTAAGTATATTCAGCTGAATTAATTCTAGTGGGTGCTTTGAGGGAGCTGTTTTCATAACTGATAAATGCAGCACCCACCTTCTTGCATTTATTTTATTTTGTGTTAGATCTCCAAAGATCTTATAAATCTCCCAAATTTTCTTGGGAGATTTATAAGATCTCCCAAGAAAAGAGATCTTATAAAAATACCAAGCTGTCCTTGTGAAAACAGAAGGGATCCACATCCCTGGCCCTACCATACTGGTTTTTGTTTGTTTTTTTTTTTCTCATTATCACAGCAAAGGATTCAACTTTACTAGCTACTGCTGGGTGGATAGGCTAACAGGTAAAATACTATTGTTCCCTCACATTACTTTGAAAGCCATTTGCACACCACAAGGTATACAATTACCAAGTGATAAACCATCACTGTTATCCTCCTCATGGTTTTGTAAAAGACTTTGCTGTCCTCATGTCATAGATGGAACAGAAGATGGTAAATGAATTTTTGCAGACTATACAAGGTGCAGCTTACCTCGTTCAGTACCATATGAAGAACAATGATTCGCTCCCTCAAGCTAAATCTACCACTTCTTGTCCTCGTTGCTCAGATAATTAATTGTTCCTGCCCTCCTGCCGGTGTGTTTGTAGAGCTCTCCCTATGTCACTGGGGTGAGTCATTATCTGTATTCTCAGTCCATGGCCTTCCACATAGAGAACTTTGAGATCTTCAACAGACTCATCTTGCCTTTGGAGATGGGACTGATTCTTGAACATTTTTCTAGTCCAAGAACTGAAGAGGAACCAAAAAAAAAACTTTACAACCAACCCAGCTTACAGTTCTAGTTTTGTTTTCTTTCATACCATCTCAGAATCCTTCCCTTGTGATTTTGGAACTATCTTATAATTGAGTCCAGTCTTTAAAAATTAAGGACTCAGGGGCACCTGAGTGGCTCAATGGGTTAAACCACTGTCTTTGGCTCAGGTCGTGATCCTGGAGTCCTGGGATCGAGCCCGTCATCGGGCTCCCAGAGTCTGCTTCTCCCTCTGACCTTCTCCCCTCTCATGCTTTCTCTCTCTCTCAAGTAAATAAATAAAATCTTAAAAAAATAAAATAAAATAAAATTAAGGACTCAGGTATAAAGAATCATGATCCCAGGACTAGAAGGAGCTTTGGAGGTCTTCTGACTCCAACCTCCTCTCCTACATTAATCTTGTCCACTGACTTCATCTATGGCTCAGCACATGCAGAGCTCATTGTTAGAAAGCTCTGGCTAACATTGGAACAAAAATCTTTCTTCTTGCCGGTTTCACTCATAGGTTGTAGTTCTGCCAGTGGGTGCTGAATGTTCATTGTAGACAAAATCAGTCCATATCAAAACAACCCATTATTAATGATGTTAGAAAGGAAACCAGGCTTCTTGAGATGTCAAAGTGAACCCCCTGTGATTGTCATGGGAACACAGAACAAACACATTTCCTCTTTCACAAGATAGGCTCTCAGATATTTTAAGAAGGCTACCTTGTAACCCAGAATTTTCTCTTCCCCATGCTAAATATCCCCAGTTCCCTCAGCCTCAAATCAAGAAGCCTGGGTCCAAATCAGCTTATGGGTCTGATCATTCTTCTCCAAATAAGCCCCTGGAAATAAGAGAAATTTCACCGAATACTAATATCCCCAAATCTATGTGCTCTGTAAATTTCCATTGAAGAGCACTACTTTTTATGGCTTATTTTTTATGTACCTTTGGAAAAATACAAATTACTCTGTGCTCCTGTGATTCTATTTGTCTGGGTCTATACCTCCTAGTAAAAAACCCTGCATTCCTGTAACAATCATGGGGATTCACTTGACCATCCCGAGGAGCCGGTCTCCTTCCCAACTTCTTTAACAATGGGTTGTTTTGAAATGGGTTGATCTTATCTACAATTAACACTCAGTATTTGATTTCAAATGCATTTTAAACCCTGTCACATCTATTTAGAAATAAGTAAATACCATTAATATGTGTGACCATCTTAGAAGTGAGCCTCAACTTTCCATGGCAAAGGGAGGTGCTTGGAAGGCTCAGAGGTCAATTTGAATCAACACTGAGAATGATGAGTGTTTGGATCTTGACAGTCCCTGTAACCAGGGATTCACTGAAGGATTAGACCTTCGATGAAAAATCACAAACCAAGAATTACTCCATCGGGACCTACTATGTGCTATGCAAAATGGTAACCTGGAGTGGAGTCACATGATAAACAAGTCTGAAATGAGCCCCACCTGGAGTTTGCTATCAAGGTGTTAGACATGCACTGGCAAGGTTCTGCCTACTAATACGTGGAGCAGATAATAATTACACCCATTTTGCAAAAGACAAAGAAACATACGAGTCCTTGCTATGTGTTCACTGCACTGCAGACATCATCTCCTTTACACTAATCAGCAGCTCAATCTTCGCATCACAGGTCCATTCAGAGATGAGAGAGCAAGTCATGCAAAATGGTGGTACACACTCTCAGCCAGGTCTTCCTAGAACAGGGGAGGAAGACTGTAAAATGAAACTGGAGGATTAAACACTTCCCTATGAGTAGTTCCCAGAACTGCAAAGATGGCACTGAGCAGAGCAGTGAAGAAGGCAAAGTAGTAGTGGTACGGCACGGAACGGGGATGGTGGGTGGGCTTGGGAACTGCAGGCAGACGGCACCAGGCTGGCAAATGCCCTCAGAGAGATGTCCCCTGGGACTATTTCAGGAGAAGACAATGTCTCTTGGTGGAATAGGGAGGTCAGATGCAACAATCTGGGGCTCTGTTCTCCCATTCCAAAAGCTACGGCTAACACTGGCTCTTGACCTTCCTGAGTCCCTAGAATCAGAGTGAGAAGCGACCTCTAGCCTTCTCCTAGTCCAGCCCTTCATTTTGGAGCCAAGGACTCAGTGGTTCTGGAAAGTTAAAGAATGCACCACCATCACCCTGACAGTCCTATGTGGGCTGGGATTCATGCCCGCTCCATTCTCTTTCCACTAAATCACATCCTCTGCAAATCAGGTTTCTCAGCGGCCCCATTTTCTCCTGCCATTCTCTCTGTGTTCCATGTAAAAGAGGGGCTCGCAGCACCCTATCTGAACACTGAAGCCCGGAGCACTTCATGCAAAAACCTCTTCGATTGCCATGGCACAACACTCACGGGCTAAGGGAAATAAGCACTGTGCAGAAGTAGCTATAAATAAAAGCCCCAAACTAGTGAAAGTTTCTAGATCTCCTTTTTATTTAAATGTTCCTCATTTATATGCAACCAATTCACAAAAGCCCACACACCAATCTGGAACGCACCTGGTATTGTGAGAAATTGCCAGTTTGGTGGTGTCGTGCTTTTTTCCCCCACAATAAAAACTGCACAGTGTCATGTCCTTAGGGTACGTCAGTCCCCTTTCCTCCTTCTTTAATGAATCCCCCAAAGAGATAGGTGTATAAAATACACCCAACAAAATGGGCTCTATTCATTCCCTATCATTGGAGGAACACCTGTCCAGGTACATTTTTAGAGAGTGGATTTGTCCAACAGCTCTCGCTGGTGTGACCTTGTACCACACTTGTGCTAAACCAAAAACTGTTTCGGTTGGCTAGGGCTGCTGTAACAAAGTGCAACAGACATTTATTGTCTCAGAGTTCCGGAGGCTTCAAGTCCAAGATCAAGGTCAGCAGGGCTGTTTTCTTCTGAGGCTTCTCTCCCCGGCTTGCAGATGGCCACGGTCTCCTCCCTGTGTCTTTACACACCGTCTTCCCTCTGCCCATCTTTGTGTCCAAATTGTCCCTTTTTATAAGGACATTGATCATGTTGGATCCAGACCCCTCCTAATGACCTTCTTTTAATTTAATTATCCATTTAAAGACCCCATCTCCAAACACAGTCAGATTCTGAGACGCTGGGGGTTAGGTCAAATTCAGTCCATAACACCTTCCCCACCAAATCCGTGTCTTCTTGCATGCCAAAAACACTCTCTCCATCCCAACAGCCCCACATGCCATAACCTTGCCCCCATCAATGCTGAGGCCTCTACCTCAAGCAGCTTTTAGGGCTGAGATTTGTAGAGGTGAAAAGGAATTAAAATAACCTGTCCTTCTCCCCTAAGACTGGTGTATAAGACCACAGACAGTAGCTTTGGCTATTTGGGCCCCTTCTGTCAGGAGAGGCGTGAGACCCTCCTGGGGGCCTCCCCAGCTCAGAGCAATGCCACTGGGAGAAGGAAGTGTGTTTCTCCCAAGACCACGGCACAAAACTCCAAAGATGAACCAGGAGAGCGTCTGGGCAGAAGGAGAATGCATCTCCACCGGCCTCTTGTTCAGAAGGCGCTGATTTCCTCTGCTCTAGGAGAGGAACACTGAGAGCTGATTCAGCTCACTGAGGGTAAAAATAGCTAAGTGGACAGCTTGAGTGAGACTTAGCACTTCACCTGTTTTTCCTATTATCAACTGCACAGGGGTATGTATCGAGGGCTGCAAAGTTACAACCATTGTAAAACCAAGGCTCTGTATAAAAACCATCCACCTGAAATTGAGAAGTGGTGGGGAGCTCACCCGGATTAGAAAGAGGGCCTTCGCATGCTTCTCCTCCAACAGCTGCCAGGGGAATGGCAGCCTGCGGGAAGCCTGCATGACAGGAGGAGGGCCTCAGGGAAGGCACCAGAGAGTGCCCATCAACGGCATGTGAAGGGGAAAGCCTTGGGCTTCCCCGGTCTCTTGACAATCTTCCAAAGTTCATCGTGGTTTCTCAATAGCCCAAGGTGCGTTTGTGGGTCAAGTTCATTTTCAGGGGGACAGGGCCGGGCACCTCTCCCGTGAGGAGCCACATTAATGTCTGATTCACGTATCTGCCTGCACCCCTACAATTTCTGAACCATAACACCCTTCAGACTGGCTCAGTGCTCCCAAGTACAACTTCCCAAAGGAGGGGAATGGAGACATGTGGGCAGCCTTTGGAAGTTCTCCTGTGGCTTTAAAAAATCCTACTTGACCCTCAGTTCTACAGAGGCTGGAAAGTGTCAAGTTAGGGCTTTGGTAAGGGAGTGGGGAAGCAGATCTTCAGAGCTCGGTGAGAAAAACACACAGACACGCATACTCGTGCCCACACTCACATGCAGACACACACATACACCTATGTTCATTTTTTAAGAGAGAACAAGAGACGGCTTGAGAAGAGCAAACATGCCCCAGTTTGCCCATCCTTAAATATTATTAGATGAATCCGTCATGTTGACAAATAGCCCCCACTAAGGGCGGACCCAGCAGGCTCCCGCTCCTCACAAATGCAAATTGTGGAATGCAGGGAGCCAGCAGAGTGCACACATGTGGTCTAAAAATATGCAGCCTGTCCCATCTCTCTGGGGATCCACTTCCCAGGCCACTTGCAGGGGGGTGCGGCGGGGGGGGGGGGGGGGGGGGGGAGGGGCGCGGTGCTCAGGGGAGGAGCAGGGGCCTCTGTTTGCACCAGAGCTAATTACCGGAGGACCTAGACAGGCAGCTGCTGGGCCCCTGCTCTGGGTTTGCAAGTGCCTTGCAAGGCTGCGGCTCTAACTTTAGAATGGCAACTCCCAACTTTGATCTTCCAGCACTGCTTGGCTTTAGGCAAAACATAAACTTGAGAGCTGCAACATGTTTTTTAAATTTTATTCCCCTGGCAGTTTCAGAAGAAGGACAGGAATTATTCTCAAATGAGAATCTTTGACGGCACAACACAGGCTTCAAAAATTAAGCAGAAACACATGGCAGCTCCTATTATTAAATTTCCCTTGGAAAACAATGGTTTAAATTATTGGGGGGGGCAGTTTGATAAAACTTTGAAATGTGAAGCCTAAAGTTTAAAATTAAAAAAAAAAAAAAATAGCTTTCGCGTTGTTGGGTTTTTTTTTTTTTAAAGATTATTGTAGACTTTTTCTAGCCCTGCCATTATTAACCTATATCTGCCAATGTTTAAAATATGGAATGCTTTGGGGTTTAAAATATAAATGACAATTTTTAAAGCTATAAATCAGGTGCTCAGGGGTTTCCTGAAGTACAGAGAGGCATTCCGGCTGCCTGATTAGAGTATCTCCCCATAAAGCAAGTTTTTAAGAAAATAATGAAGATGGTAGACTTGAACTGTATCCTAATCTACCCGATTCTCTATAGCATCCAGCAAGAAATAGAGACCCAGAAAAGTAAGCTGGGCATTCCCTGGCTGGTGAAACTCAGGTGGGCCACTGTGAGGGCTGCTGGGTCCTTCTATCACCAAAATCAATCGAAGCACGCTTCCCATTTCTCCCCAAGCCATTCCCACAAAGGCATTTGGGCAAGAGGATGTTTTTGGAAGCTGCACCATCTCAGACCTCCCAGGCACCATTCAATTCCTCCTTCCCTTCCAGGACTCAGTCAATTACTACCTTCTCGATGAAGCCTTTCTGATCACCTCATTTAAAAGTTTCCCCATGCCCTCATCAGCTCACATCCTTATTGAGTGTATCACTCGTTTGGAACGTACGATTTCCTGCTGGATGTGGTTAGTGATCTTTCAAATGTGGCTCTTCCCTTCCCAGCTACCGTGGAAGATCCTCAGTGGCAAGAAGCAGCTCTTTTCGCTGTCTGCCTCCCCCCTTGGGCCTAGCTCAGTGCCAGGGGCCTGTGGCTGGGCTCCCCGCTCCTACTGCAGGGGGATAATCACAGCGCTCCAGTAATGACAAGAACTTATCTTCTAGCATCACCCAGAGGACACACTAGGCAACAAATGCAGATGGGAAAAAAGAAACCCGAAGTCCTTCCACACCCTCGCCCTCCTGCCCTGAAACAGAGCCATCTGCAGGAGGTGGGGCAGTGCCATGGGGGTAGGGAGGGGGGGGAGGGGGGAGTGGAGAAGGGAGAGAGCGGGGTGGGAGGCCTCTCTGGCCAGGTGGCATGTTCCCTTGTGAGCGCTCAGCAGGACAGAGAGATGGAAGAGGAGACAGGAAGCTGGTCAGCCCCACTCCGAGTCTGCAAAGGACTGACTTTTTTACAGCTGTCGATTCTCCTAACCTGCCTCCCATGACCCAGCCTGTTTTGAAGCTTTTCTGATTAAAGGGATCGTTCCTGCCCAGTGTATTGTGGGCCTTAATGATCTCCACCCACCCCCTCTGCACGCAGGGCGGCTTCCCTGGCCCTCTTTGCTGTATTTTTGAAACAGTATTAATACCAGTTGTAGGAAAACAAGAACATCATTCACGGAACTTCGTTTATGTCACTGAATTCCAGTTTGGAATGAGTTCCTTTTTGGTTACAAGAAACTTCCCTTCCCCTATCTAGTAGCCGACCGAAAAAGCTCGTTCAACGTTTGGAGTAGGGCTGTCCTTGCCTGGATCGTGAGAACACGTCGCAGGTGTAAAGAGTAGCTTTTGCCTGGGTGGTGCCTGTGGCTTAAAGCCTTGTTACTCAAAGTGTGGTTCAGAGCATCGCCTGGGAGCTGGTTAGAAAAGGAGAGTCTCAGTTTCCCCGCCAGAGCCACCGAATCAGCATCGCCGTTTTAACAGGATCCCCTGAGATTCAGACACACGTGAATGTTGACCACAAGCTCCGGCGAGAGCTCTCTCCGCCCCAGAAAACCATCTCCCACCTACCTGTCACTCCTGCCTGAAACGCTTATCAGAGAGATCCATGGGATAGGCCTTATTGCCCTTAAATGGCAAATTCACCCAAAAGGAACAATTTATTAAGTTACTAGTACAGAGATGCTCAAATGAAATTGTCTGCTCTTTTGCAAAGTGAAGGAAAGAATGAGCTGATGCTTTGCACCCTCCAGGACGGATGCAGACACGAGTGTCTCCTGGTCTGAGGATGGCAGGTGGGGGGGGGGGGCGGGGGGACCGGAGGAGTTTCTTTCCGCCTGCCCTGTGCTGTCTGGATCCAAATGTGGGAGACAGAGTCCCTACAGTGGCAGACTTTCAACGGTTAAAAAACGATCTTCCCAAAGAGCTAGCCACATCCAAGAGGGCCCAAGAGCCAGAGAATCGAGTCCAGGAGGCTGTGAGAATGAAAGTGAGACCAAGCAGGCTGACACGGACAAGCAGGGGAGATAACGGGGCCAGGGCTGGAGACAGAGGCTATGGTTCCCCCCGGGGCCTGTCCACGGAAGCGTAGGCTTATAGAAGCAGAATCCATCTCAAAGGCCAGAAACAAGAATGTCCTGCCTGTCCACCTGCCTGAGGGGATCCAAAAGGTCATGGTCACACTGATGATGATCTGTACACCCCACTAAACCTGCTAGTGTGGTTCCAGGGTCTCTCAGAGGACTTCTCCATCTGAGACATTTCTGAGAGGCTCCGGGAGCTACCTGAGGTCTCTGAGGAATCGGGCGGCCTCTTTCTCCACCCTTGGGTCCATCATCCCACGCCTGGATGCCCTTGCCCTTGGAGTCTGATAGCCCCATAACTTACTTCTGAGATACAAAAACAAATAAGAACTTCCTTCTGTGTCGGAGGCCGTTCGGTCTACTGTAACAACACCACAGAGGCTGGGGGCGGTCTTCGACAACAGGAATTTACTTCTCACAGTTCGGGAAGCTGAAAGTCCAAGATGAAAGTGCAGGCAAATTTGTTGTCTGGTGAGGGCGAACTTTCTCGTTCATAGATGGCTACATTTCCTTCTCCTGTGTCCTCATAGTAGAAAGATCGAGAGAGTTCTCTCAGGATCTCTTTTAAGAGGGCACCAATCCCATTCCCGAGGGGTCCACCCTTATGACCTGATTGCCTCCCAAAGGGCCCCCCTCCTAAGACCATTGCCTTGGAGGTTAGGAATCAACATATGGATTTTTCATGGACACAAACACGCGGTCCCTAACCCTCTGTTAGATCCCTTCGCAGAGCTGCCGATTTCGACAGAGTTTAGAGAGAACTCACTAACCCCTCACATCCTTGGATCCGCCTGTGGATAAATGCTCTCACAGGGATACATTCTCTCCAGGATCCCCCAGTCTTGATGTATTTTAGTTTCTGTCCCTTCCCATTCCTACCCTGCTGGTTCACCAGACATCCCAATATATGCCTGTCTCCTAATCGTGAATATGGAGGATATTCTTTTTCCATTAGAAACGAGGATTGAGTAGGTTCAGGAAAGACAGGTCTAGAAACGGACATGGAGCACAGTCGTGGGGAGGGGAGCCACTGGACATCCCACCCTAACGTAGGTCGTTCTCACCGCCCACCTGTGCCACACCTGCTACAGTCCATTAGTTTATAAACGAACCAAGTGAAGTAACTTTAAAATTAACTTCACGGGGTGCTGGGGTGGCTCGGTGGGTTAAGCCTCTGCCTTCCGCTCAGGTCATGATCCCAGGGTTCTGGGATCGAGCCCCACATCGGGCTCTCTGCTTAGCAAGGAGCCTGCTTCCCCTTCTCTCTCTGCCTGCTTCTCTCCCTACTTGTGATCCCTGTCTGTCAAATAAATAAATAAAATCTTTTAAAAAAATTAACTTCAAGAGGAACACAAAGGGGCAGCAGCCTGAGGGGACAGTGGGAATTCTATCCACTTTTGCTCAGTTGTTCATTGATTCTACACCTAGAACAGTGTCTGTCATAGAACAGGAAAACATATTTACAAATGATTGACCACATAAATGAAGGCATTTAGCAAATATAGGCAAAGTGTCTTGATGTGCAATTCTTTGTTCTAGACGCTAGAATGCAGCAGGGACTCAATGAGCCCCAGCCTGACAGAGGGTCCAGGGAAACAATGGATGATCCCCAGACCCATGTATGACAAAGAACGCAAGGGGGGAACACACAGAAGGATCTGCTGAGGACCCTGACCACGGCTCAGCGGAGTTGGCCCAGGGGGGTTGAGGGAGAGATGTACAGCCAAGGACTCAGGCACTGAGTCTCAGGGGCTGGAGGTGCCTGCTACGGGGAGCACCTTCTCTGGCCTCTTGAGGTGTCTCCCTAGAGACAATGACTATAAACTAGTCCCAACCTGGGTCCCCAGCACTCCAGACTGGGGCTGGATTTCCTGTACTCTTGGGATAGCCCAAGTCCACTGCCAAGAGCTGAGCACAGCACGGGGTGGACAAAAGAAACATAGAGCTTGTTGTCTGCATGGCAGGGGAAGCGAGGAGGGGGGGGACAGAAAGGGTTATTATAGTCCAGATACAACAGGTCTTTGCATTTTAAACATGGGGAAGAAGGAACAGGCAGATTAAAAAGTGAAAAACGGCAGTTTGCAGAGAAAGGTTAGCTGTTGGAGAATGAGTAAGAGATGGGGGGTGGGCGGACAGCTTTGATAACAAAACCAGAAGAATTAGTTAGTTATCTGCTGAAATCTACTGCTTCAGAGGGAAGCCCGAGAGTCATCTTAGTTGTTTTACAGAGGGAATAAGACTGGATTGGGATGGGATTTCATTGGGTAATGGGATAAAAATTCAGACTCTGCTCATTCAGATCCAAGGCTCTCTTGCAACCCCGCTCTGAGCTGGAGGGAATTGTGTTGTGGTACATATTTATGTCTGAATGCAAGCCAGTGCATATTCTACAGGCACAAAGTTCTTTCATGCTCGGGGGGAAAAATGTTCCTGTTCTTACATATTCTTTTATCCTAAATCTGAAGTACTTAATAAGAAGTCATTGTTGGCAAAGGCCTGGTATGAAGCAAGGCTGTGTGCGTGTGTGTGTGTGTGCGCGCGTGTGTGCGCGCACACACACGTGCTCATGAGCATGTACGTGCGTGCGTGTGTGTGTGTGTGTCCAAGAGAAACATATCTCTTTGCCACAGTGTGGAATGGGCCAGGTTTTCCATAAATGGATAAGAGGAATTTGCTGAAGCATTTGCAACACTAAATGTGTGTGGGTCACACTTGAATACGCGTTGTTCCCCTTTCCCTTTTTTTCTAACCAATTCCCACCTGCCTTGCATGCTGCATCCATCAAGACTTTCAATAGGTCTGGTTTCAGTTCCCATAAACTGGATCAGGCTAGTAGTAGCAGAGCCAGTGGTTAGCAGAGTCAGGCATCTCGGCACCCCCTCCCCTTGCCAGCCGGCTTCCCAAACTCACTCATGTCACCAAATTGCAAATCATGCAAAAGCAAGAGATAAACTCCAGGCCAACTAAAGCCGTTTGGAATGTGGGCCCTTGGGTGCAGATAAATACCTCCAAGGTTTCCCATATACGATCTGAGGCTTCGAAGTCAGAAATCAATGGCCAGCTTTTCGAAGGAAAGGGTAACAGGTGTGCTCAGGTGAGCCCCAGACAGCTGGGTCTGTGGAAGCCAGTGCTCGCGCAGGTGTGGTGGCTGCTCCTGCCATATGTCCTGAGCAGACATGGGATGCAGGAGGAGGAACGAGACTGTGAATCAGAGAAGACAGGCCCATTCAGCCATCCGTGCCTCATTTGTCTCCAGGTACACAGAGCAAACCCACAAGTAGAGAAGTACATAGCAGATGGGACGTTCCAGAAGGAAACTGCTTCCTGTTCCAAAGCCTTCAGAAATATAAGAAAAAGACAACCAATGAGTTTTTGGTCACAGAGCTGATCTCAAAACCAAGACACTGAAACTACCAGGACCCAGGAAGAGGAACCTTGCAAACATAAGCAGTAATGAGGAGTTGTAAGTATTACCAGCCGGGGCATAGGCCCTCAAAACAGCTTGCTGGCCTCGATGTTGAAATAACTCAAGTCTCTGTCCTGCCCATCCTTCCCCTGATCCACTCTTTCTTTGGGGGACCTCACTCAGGCGCATGCTTGTATGTCTCCCAAATCAAAACCCCCATGCTGACCTCTCTCCTAAGCTCCAGACTCAAAACCCAATGTCCTATTCATCCTCTTGGATATTTAATGACATTTCCAAAGTTAGTGTATCCAAATTGAACTGATTTCCACTGTACCCCCAAGTCCCACTGTGTCTTGGTCTTCCCCATCTCAGAAAGTAATCCTCACAAGCACTTTCCAAGGCACCACTATCTCTTGCCTCAATGACCACCAGCATGCCCTCAGGCTCACCAACCCGATCCTATACCTTCCCGGTGTCTAGTCTCTCCATGGCAACCCAAGTGACTCTTGAAAATGTAATCAGATTAGCCTGCTTTCATGCTCAAAAACTCCCACTGGTGTTTTATTACCCTTAAAATGAAGCCCAAAGTCTTAGAGTGGCCTACAAATGGCCAGACCACCATTTACTGTTCCAACCTCATCTCATGCCAATTCCAACCACTCTGGCCTCCTGGCTGTTCTTCAAAACATATCACCTGATCCTTCCTCAGCATCTTGATATTTGTGGCTCCATCCACCTGGAAAACACTTTCCAAAACATTTCACATTGCTCACTCCTCCACTGCATCCAAAATTGTCGCACGTATTACCTCTGCAGAGAAGCCTTCTGACCCCGATGCTACAGGAGACCAACCACCACCCAACCCCTCGCACCACCCTCTCTTCCCTTAACTTGTCTATTTATCGTGCTTTTTTTGGCTGCCCGGCTTATTGTAAGCATTCTTGCTGTGTTTGGGAAACTTCAAGATTTCCCAAGTGGAAAACAGTATCATGGCTTTACCAGTGTCCCCCAAACCCCAAATCCATGTCCATCCAGAACCTCAGGATGTGACCTTACTTGGAGATAAGTTCTTTGCAGCTATATACTCAGTTAAGGATCTCAAAAATGAAATCATCCTGGTTTTAGAATGGGACCTAAGTCTAATGACTGCAATACTTACAAGAAAGGAGGGAGGTAGACTTGGACACAGATTTGAAGCAAAGAAGGCCATGTGACAACAGAAGCAAAGATAGTCATGCAGCCACAAGCCAAGGGATGCCAAGATGCAGGGAAGAATTCTTCCCTAGAGCCTTCAGAGGGAATATATCTCTGTCAGCACCTTGATTCTGGACTTTCAGCCTTCAGATGTGAGCCAATAAAGCCATCGAATTTGTGGTAATTTATTGCAGAGCCCATAGGAAACTAATACAGCCAGAAAACCCATTTCATGTAATTCACTGAGTATCTGAGAAGCAGGCATGATCCTTCCCACTTTACAAATGAAGCCTGAAGGGTAGAGAAACTTCAACACATGCCTTGAAACCTAAAGAAACCAGAAGTCCTGCATTCTGACAGTCCACCTTCTAATAACAACACTGTGTAAAATGAGGAGGCTGGAATGCCAAGTGATCTTGATGATCCCCTTTCAAGATATTTTAAGGCCACTGCCAAGAACAATGTAGTCCTAGAGGCAGTGTAGGGTAGCTACCAACGTGAGAGAAAGCTGTCAGGGTGCCAACAAAGCCCACAATCAGAAGTTCAGAGTGGTAGGTCATAAATTATTTGTATAAGAGAAAAAGCCAAGCAAGGGTCCATTTTAACAGCCATCTGGCATCTCTATCCTGTAACCTAGGCTGAGTCTGTACTGGTTTTCATGCTTTGGGGCAGAAACTCATACCAGAAAAATATTCTCTAATGCATTTTTGTGCAGCTGGATAGAGCCGAGAATTTGTTCAGATTTAAATTAAATTACCCCTACACTGATACTACAAAGGATATTAATCTTTAGTAAATACTGATTAGTAAATACTGATAGGGCACCCAGAGGGTGCTGGGCACTACCAGTGACTTGTGTATATCACTGGAGGGAAAGAAAATGGTGGTGCTTTTGGCTGGCATGAATCACATCTATAAGCCAGTGAGAAAAGTTGCTATGTCCAGTTCTGCTAACCGGAAAAATAAAAAATCTTGTCCTCGTAAGGTTGCTAATCCACTTAAACAGTACCACAGCCTTAATTTAGTACCCTCCCAAGAGTACCACAGGGACCTGCCAGGTTTCATGAGAATGTAAGCCACCATAGAAAGAACTCAGCAACCCAGAAATCCAGACGTGGAAGCTACATAGAATCATCCTGGCTAAACTATAAGCAAAAGATCATCTAGTCCAACTCTGTCATTATACAGAAGGGAAAATCTAGGCTCTTGAATATTGAGGGACTTTTCAGTGAGAGGTTAACTTATGATTGTGTAGACCTCAGTCTTTAGGACAGAGAGACCTGGGTGTCTTACCACTTCCTAGTTGGAAGGCCATGACCCATGATAAGCTAACTCCACTCCCTGCATCTCCATTTGTTTCCTTAACTCCAAAATGGATATACTAATGATTTTCACCTCATAGTGTTTTTCAAGGAACAAAACACATGATGCAGAGTAGCTGGTGTAGAGTAAGTGTTCCATCCCACCTTCTTGGTCTTTCCCAGGGTCATACTGACAAATTCTGGTTGAGCCAGGATTAAAATCCAGATATCAAGGAGTGTCAGGTTGGTACTCTTCCCATGATATCAAAGAGAAGAGAAGAGTATTGCCCATTTGTATCCCTGGGTCTACATTCCAATAATTCAGGATAGTGACCAGCACCTCGTAAGTTGAACAAGATACAAATAACGTCAATAAATCTCTTTTTTCCAAGTAAGTTCAGCAAGCCATCCTATAACCCCACACCGAATTCACAAAACTGTAAAGAGCTTCCTTTAGGACCAACATTTTCTGGCTAGTTAAAATGAATGTTGTATCGATGAAAGATTATTTTAAAATAGCACTGATAGTGTTTAGACATTGTCATAACATCAGCCGGCAGATCACTAATTTGCAAATTTACTAAAGATCTTGCCAATTAAAACCTCTTCTAGACACTCTGAAACACACTGTCACTGACAGCTGATAGACCACATGGTAAAGACATGATCATATTAAAATCACACAAGACTGTTCTCTCTGGAAGGGCTGAGGGAGAGAGACGGGGGCATGTCCCCAAAGTGAGTGCCACTAAGTCAACCCAGCCAGACTGGCAGAGGAGAAAAGCAAATCTTTTGGTTTTATTTTACCCTCACTGTTTTCCAAAACAAACAGTGGAACTTCTCAAAAAGTCTGCAGGAAATTATCATCCTGCAAAACTGTTCCTGTGTTTCTCTCGGTGAGACAAGCCAAGAGAAGGGAATCTCTGGACCAAACTTGACATTCACAAAAACACAAACTGACTTACACCTGGAAGTTGGTGGGCATTAGCCCAGGGTCCTATGGGGACACTTTACACTTCTCTAGGGGTGTCCCAAGGAGCAACAGTAATGATCAATCCCTGGAAAGTCACCCCATTAACAGCACAGTGAGTTCCTGTAAAAGTCCACTTTACAAGCTCTGCCCAGCAGTGGGTTACTGAAGGAAATTTTCCAGATTTGGAAGTCAAGGTAGTATGACAAGGCATGCATTCAAATGGACAGATTTCATACATATAACCCTAGGAGCCAACATTTAACGAACACTTCCCATGTGCATTATGTCATTTATTCACTGCAACAATCCTATAAGATTGATGCTACTATTATTCCCAAAAACATGTAAGGAAATTAAGGTGTAGAGATGTAAATGAGGTGCTGTAGAACTCATTATTGTACATACAGCTGCTATGCAATAGAACCGAGATTCAAGCCCAGGCCCATCTCACTCCAGGACCGTGGTGGGAAAACTCCACGGTGTATCTGGCCTTTTTCCTGCGAGAGGTGATCTGCTCACATACTGGTCCATAGGAGATGGTGGCCTTTTCTGAGATCCATGTATAATATTTCTCAGCTCAATAAGATATTCAGAAACGTAGCAAATTATACAAGTATAACCATATAAGCAATTATTGTGTTTACAGTCTATGTAGAAACAGTGTGTACTAAAACCTTACGATCCAGACTCAAAATCTGTCATTACTGGGCACCTGGGTGGCTCAGTTGGTTAAGCGACTGCCTTCGGCTCAGGTCATGATCCTGGAGACCTAGGATCGAGTCCCGCCTCGGGCTCCCAGCTCCACGGGCAGTCTGTTTCTCTCTCTGACCTTCTCCTTATTCATGCTCTCTCACTGTCTCTCTCTCTCAAATAAATAAAATCTTTAAAAAAGTTTGTGATTACTTATGAAGAACATGATATTAAAATGGGTTTATCAAACAAACTGGATGGTAGGTAAGATGGTCCTGGTGTTCCAGTAACTACAGTTGTGGAGTATATCACCTTGAAACTTAGTGGGATAAAACAACCACTCATGACCCATGAATTCTTGGGTCCAAAATTAGAGAGCACAGTGGGAATGTGTTCTTGATCTATGATGTCTAAGTTCTCAGCGGGAAGACTTGAGGCTGATGACTGAAATCACCTGGAAGTTCCCTCACCTTAATGTCTGGGAGGGTTAGTGCTGGCTGTGAGCCCGGGGTCTTGGGTCCTCTCCACGTGAGCACTCCATGGCGTGGGATCTCTCCACAGATTTCTTAAGTCATGGTGGTTGCTAAGCAACCCAAGAGAGAGAACGTAGGTGGAAATTGTATCACCTTTTTTGACCTCGCCTTGGAGGGCTCCCAGAATTCTTTCCACCTCTATCCATTCAACAGAAGCAAGTCACTTAAAGCCAGTCCATATTTGAGAGGAGGACAATCAGACTCCACCTCCTGTTGGTAGGAATGTCAAAGTCCTGGAGGAAAATAAATGGCATTGGAAATATCATTGGGGCCATTTTTGAAAAATAGAACACTTATTTATGTTTATCATATTTAAAAGAACAAATTACTTATACTATAAATCTTCATAGACTAAATGAGGCATCCATTTACCTTTAAATATTCTTATCTATTCTCTGAAGCAAACTTATGAACACCATATCAGTTGTAAAGCATTTTTATATTTTTTTCTCTAAAGCAAATGTGAGAAGACCATACTAATTATAAAGCATTAAAAATATTTTTATATTTATATTTTATATGTTTTTAAAAACAACCTCTCAAAGTGTGCTACCTAAAATGTTTGGCTAAATCACCATATATAGGTTTGAAGGCAATAAAATTGTATTTGTCTTTATCATATTACAGAGTGTTTTAGAAATTTAAATCAGTTTTTTCCTCTCTAAGAGTTTATATGATTTTATTGTCTGTGCATAAAGACCTAGGACTACAAAGACCATTGGGGATCAAATTGTTCTTTCCACTGTTCCTGGGAAGGCAAGGCTGAATCTAAATCATCCTGATGTCTTTACTGGTTTATCTATTCAAATCCCAAGCAGAAGAATAATGTGACCTAATACTTCCCACTAGACCCAAAGGCAGGCTGGGTGCACTATTTCATTTCAAAATATCTGGGGAGTTTCCAGCAATCGTCCTATTATTGATTTCTAACTTAATTCCATCACGGTCAGAGAACACACTTTGAGTGACTTGCAAACTTTTTAAATGTTTAGAAATTTGTTTTATGGCCTAAAATAGGATAAATGTTCTGTGTGCCCCTAAGAACAATTTATAATCTGGATTTGGGGGTAGAGAGTTCTTTAATTGACTAATGTCAATGGGTCACATCAGTCGAGCAAATGTCCAAGTTTTCTATATATCCTTATTGATTCTCAGCTTACTTGCTCCCTCTGTTAGTAAGAATACAGTATTAAATATCTCTATCATCATGATTTTATTTCTCCTTGAAACACTACCAGTTTTTGCCTCATGCATTTGAAAGTTCTATGATTAGTAGTGTGAACCTTTTGGACTGTTAAGTCCTGTTGAAGAATCAATACTATACCTTTATGAAGGAAATTTCTTTATACCTCATACATTTTTTTAAAAGATTTTGTTTATTTATTTGACAGACAGAGATCACAGGTAGGCAGAGAGGCAGGCAGAAAAAGAGGGGGAAGCAGGCTCCCCACTGAGCAGAGAGCCCAATGCGGGGCTCAGTTCCAGTTCCCTGGGATCATGACCTGAGCCGAAGGCAGAGGCTTTAACCCACTGAGCCACCCAGGCGCCCCCTCATACTATTCTTTGCTAGGATGTGAATATAGCTAATATAGTAACTGCTATTAATATAGTTATCTCAACCTTTTTTTTTAATTTGTGTTG
The DNA here is from genome assembly GCF_922984935.1 of Meles meles. Taxonomy (NCBI): domain Eukaryota; kingdom Metazoa; phylum Chordata; class Mammalia; order Carnivora; family Mustelidae; genus Meles; species Meles meles. The sequence goes on from NC_060077.1 coordinate 77,267,683, forward strand.
GCATCTTTTTGTCTGTTTCAATTATCTTTCATTCTACTTGTGTCTTTTTCTAAAGGAAGTCTCTTGCAGGTAAGGTAGCTGGGTCTTTTTGTAATCCAATCTGATAATCTCTACCTTTTAATTGGTGTGTTTGGGCCTTAAATTTAAAATCACCATTTATATGATTGGGTTTAAGTCTATCATGTTACATGTTTTGTTTTGTTTTGTTTTTACTTTTCTCCTCTGTTCTTTGTCATCTCCCCCCCCCCCCCCCCCACTTTCTTTCTTGCTTTCTTTTGGATTAATTGATTATTTTTTGTGATTCATTTTCTCTCCTTCAGTAGCTTACTAGCTATCTCTTATTTTTTTGTTATGTTAGTGGCTACTCTAGGGTTTATAGTTACACATTTAACTTTTTTTTTTTTTAAGAGAACACAAGCAAGGGGAGCTGTAGGCAGAGCGGGGAGAGGGAGAAGCAGACTCCCCACTGAGTGGGGACTCTGTCGGAGTTGGTGGTATAGTGGTGAGCACAGCTGCCTTCCCACTGAGTGGGGACTCTGGGATCATGACCTGAGCCAAAGGCAGATGCTTAACCGACTGAGCCACTCAGGCATCCCGATGGTTACACATTTAACTTATCCCAGTCTACCTCCAAAGGATGGCAGACCACTTCCCACAGAGTATAAGACGCATAATATGCATTAAGACGCCTGCTTTTCCCAGCCGTCAGCCTCTGTGCTCTGGCACATATTTTACTTTTACGTTTGTTATAAAACCCACATTATATTGTTAACTACTTTTGCTTAAATGTCCAATAATCTTTTAAAGAGATTTAAATAGTAAGAAAAATATTCACATGTACCCATGTAATGCCATTGTTTAGAGGAGGGTTTTTTCCCAACCTCATTAGAGCTGATAGTCTTTGCTGGGGTCAGAGACGGGGGTGGGAGCAGCTTCGTGCACTGTGAAATGCTTATTGGATGCCTTGTCTCTACTCTCTGGATGCGAGTCCCCTTCCACCCTCCTTTCCCTTATGTTGTGACAACCAAAAATGTCTCCAGATTTGTCCATCAACCCTGACTGGGGGAGGGGCAAAACCACCTCCAGGTGAGAACCATTGGTGCAGATCCACATTCCCATCTGGTGTCATTTCTAGCCTCTCAAGAGACTCCCTTTAACATTTTGTATACTGTGGATTTTCAGCTGATAAATTCTTTCAGCTTTTGTATTTCTAAAGGGGGAAAAAAGCTTTATTTTGCCTTCATTGTTGAGAGAGATTTTTTCCCCTGGGTGAAAATCTTGGGCTGACAGTTTCGTTCTTCCAGAACCTCAAAGATGTGATTCCGCTGCCTTCTCACTTGCATTGTTTCCGACAAGAAATCTACAGTCATCCTTATCTTTGTTCCTGTGCCGAATGCTTGGGTTTTTTTTCCTCTGGCTGCTTTTAAGATTTTCCCTTTATCGCTGGTTTTGAACAAATTGATTACAATGTGCCTCGGTATAGTTTTCTTCATGTTTCTTGGGCTGAGGGCTCATTCATACTGGTATGAACCTTAGTCTACAAATAGGTGTGCAAGAAATCTCAAATTTGATTTGTTTTTATTTTTTTATTTTTTTTCAGTGTTCCAAGATTCATTGTTTTTGTACAACACCCATTTTGTTTTCTTTAACTTTAAATATAAAGTTAAATTTAACTCAGGGTCAATCCTTCTCCCAACACACTGTGAAAAATTCAATCACAGTCATTATTTTCCCTTGCCCCAATAGAGAGGGGATGTTCTCTGGGCAGTACACAGATGGGCAGGCCTCTCCAGGCTTGGGTCTATTGGCATGCCCTGGTTGCCATGGTGATAACCAATGTTCTCGTTTACAGCCAATGCTACTTTCAATCTGTGCCTGGCACATGGGACAGTTTAGCCAGTCAGAGGCCTGTGCCTGACCTCCTATCTCTAGGATAGGACCTATCTCCCCAGGTCTATTATTTTCTCCTATTTCCTAAGGTCTGCTCCTCTCCCCTGGAGCACCACAATAGAGTCATGCCTCTCTCCACTCCAAGGAACCCTCCCCTTCAGTACTTCAGAGGCACTCCTCCCTCTTCCAATATCCAGTAAAATCTATTCACCACATTTGGCTTTGAAGAAAACAAACAGAAATATCACAAAACTTTAAAGATCTTCTCTCCACCTTGCAAAAAATCTCTAAAGCAAGGAAATACCAATATCATGTCTACATATTTGAAAAGAGAATGAAGGGTAAAGTTTGGAAAGCAAAATCCAAATTCACATAAAGATCACCCTGTCACTTCTATAAACTGTCATGTAAGGTGGTAAGTGATATCATGACATTAATGAAGTGTTATGTTATTAAATGTCCTAAAGAGGAGACAATCATTAAACCGGATCTTAAAAGATAAGGAAGGGTATGCAAAAGGAAGGCATCCCAGGGAGAAGCAGAAGCTTGTGCAGAGGCCCTACATTGTGGGGTGTCCTGGAAACAATGAGAAGGAAGGAGAAGTTGTGTGGAGGTATGTGCAGAGAGAGTGGAGAAAAGATAGGATCATAACAGAAGGAGCTGGAAAAATTAGTCAATAACTAATGGCTAAGGGCTTTATATGCTGAACTAAGAAGCTTTGATGTGATATTATAGGGATCTGGCAGTCACAAAGGTCCTTTATGTGTGTGAAAGACTTCAATTGTTCTAATTATTATTATTATGTGGTTAAAAAAATTAGGATATAGCAATTATAGCCAAAAGAAAAGAAAATCATATTCCTTTTCTTTGCGGCGTATGATATTCCTACCAGTTTAGCTGTTAAAGCAGCACACAGTAACTTCAAGGCTTCCGTGAGTCAGGAGTCCTGCACAGTTTACCGGTCTTCTCTGCTTCGGGGTATCTCACGAGCTTGCTTTCAAGATGTCAGCTAGGGCTGGAGTCCCGTCTGAAAGCTCAACAGGAGAAGAATCTGCTCCAAGTCCAATGAGACTCAGTTACTTGCTGGCTGTTGACCAGAGACCCCCACAGTTCCTTGCCACTGGAATTCTCCATTGGGTAGCAGCATGTCTCATCCAAGCCCACAAGAGAAAGAGCCTGCCGGCAAGGTGGGAGTTACAAACTCATGTAATATGTTCATGGAAGTGAAATCCCACACCTTTGCTATAATCTTTTAGTTAGAAGCAAGTTACAGTCTGCACACACATGCAAGCGAAGGGATACACAACAACATGAATACCAGGAAGAAGGAATTATCAGGGGCCATCACAGAGTCTGTCTACTACAAAAAGAAAAAATAAGCAATTAGTCGCAGCAGATGCCTTCTCCATTTGAAGCAGAAGGTCTTAACTGCTGGTGGAGTATAAACTAACCGTCATGACACTGCCCATGTGTCTCCAAATAGATGATCACTTGTTCAATATGGCCTCACCTACAAGGAGAATCAATTACCAATTTCATGAATTAAGGGCAATTCTCTTACCCTGTGAAGGATAAATATCTCTGAGCTTATGTAAAAATCCCTGCATTTATTGGGGAAAAAAATGGAGATACTTACCAAGCCTGATTCCTTCTTTTAAATGCAAGGTATAGAAGCATGAAGACCACATTCTCGTACAACTCAGGTACATCCCCACTGGAGATAACTAAAGACACAAGACAGTATCTTTCAAGATAATGAATAATTATAACTGAATATAGATATGAAATAGACCTGATTTAATAAATTTTCTCAGACCTTATTTGGTTTTTTTTCTTTGTTACAGACCAGATTCCAGACTTTAGCCATATTTCCTAAATTGAAACCTGAAGCTCTCCCCATGAGCACTTATGAAAATGAGTCCAAAGGTTAGCCAGGGTAGCAGGCAATGCCAGTATATACTTGCATTCTGGATTTATCAATTCCAAAAACCTGTTGCATGACCCTTGAACTAATTATCTAATTATTCTTGGCCTTAGTTTCCTCATCTGCAAAATGGTAACACTGGACTAAACACTCTCTTTCAGCTCTAACAGTCTATGAACATACTTTCCTTACCATTCAATCATCTTAAATTATCCTCAATTGTTTTAGCCCAAATTTGAAAAGCATCTGGGTGCTTGTAATTTGCAATCAGTCACTTCAGGATGAATGTCAAGAGGACAGTTCCAGCTATGAGATATAAACTGATTGCAAAATGGGTCTGTGGGAGCTACAAAGGATGAAATACTGAGTGCAGAGTCAGGGGGGTGGGGGGAGTTCAGCTACAATGGAGTGACCAGCCCTTCAGTGTCCCACCTCACATACAAATGTAACTGCTCCATTCTCTCAGAGACTTCCCAGCCAAGAATTGTAGAACATTTCCAGGCTGTGTAACGATTGACTTTTTCTGTGTAACTTCCAACCTTATGCTAAGACTAGGACTTGGTTCTTTGCTGTCCTAAACCGAGGCCAGGCTGTGCTTTCTCTTGTCTTCCACTTCCCTCACTACCTATGAATGGAAAGAGCATTTCCATCAACACACGTAGTTTGCTAAGCATGTTTTAATACTCTTTATTTAATAGATATTAATTGAATAGGTACTCTGGAGAAGAGACATTCATTAATAAGTATGCAAACATATATATCATTACCAACTGCAACAATTCCCTTAGAGGAAACATAGAATGGGAGATAGACTCTAGTATAGGGAAGATACCATTGAGGAAGTGATATTTGAGAAATGATGTAAAAGATGTCTAGGAATTGAACAGAAAACTGTGGAAGAAAGCAACATGCTTGACGAGCAAAGAGTAAGGGAAAGATGGTGGGAAAGGAGACTGGGGAAATGTCAAAATGAGATTAGGAAGGTCCCCCCAACTAGCCCCTGAAGAGTTTTAATCAATGATCCAGTTTGTATTCTGAAAATTTCACTCTGGCTAGGGTTTAGCAGGAGAGCTGGTAGAAGGATATCAGGTAAGAAATCACAGTATTTTTGGTGAGGGTGGAGAAAAAGAGAGATGAAGAGAGCTGGACAGATTTTAGAGATCCTTAGAAGTTCTGACAGTATTTGGTGGTGGATTCAGCAGGGGAAGGTAGGAAGAAGGAGAGCTCCTATGTGTCTAGCTTGGAAAACTGAGTAGATGACAGTGACTTTCATTGAACAGGGAAACACTAGGGGAGAGTCAGGCTTTAAGGGTGGGATAATTAGCATAGGCTTAGCCATAGTGAGGCTGAGCTGCCTTTAGAACCTCCCATTGGAGGTGACAAGTTAGCAGTTGTATATATACTTTGGAGGTCAGAAGAGATTTTTGAACAACTGGAAGTCTTTGCCCCATAAGTGGTAACTGAAGACTCATATGTGATAGATACCATCTAGGGAAAGAATGTAGAATGAGAAGAGCAGAACCAAATCTTGAGGGACCTCAATATCCAATGGGCAGGTAAAAGAGGATGACCCAATAAGGGACGTTGGCAAAGACTAGTCAAAGATGCAAAATGGAAATAAAAAGGTAAGAGATAGGCAAATGTTTCAAAGTGAAAGAGTCAACATTTATGAAGATACAGTATGGTGAAATTTTAAGAATGTCATTTAGTGACATGAAAGACATGAGTGACCTTAAATGAGTCATTTCAATAAAATTAGGGAATTAAATGTAGATTGGAATGGAATTTGAGAAATAAGTGAGTAATGGAATGGTAATTGAGAAATAAGTGAGTAATGAGAAATTTAACTATAAGAGAACAGGCAAGATTGAACAAGAGCTAAAAGATAAGGTATAGTAGAGGGAGGGTGATTTTAAGATGGATGAGACCTCACTGTAGAGAAATGCTGATGGAAAGGTAAATCATGATGACAGAGTAGAAATTATATAGGTAAAGTTGTTGAAAAAGCAAAAGTGGATGGGATCTAGAAAACAAGAAGAGGAGGTAGCTTAAGATAAGAGGGAGAAGAGCCCCTTATTCCAACAGGGGGTTGAGAGAAAAGGGTAGATTCAGATGCCAGCAGATTGTAGGTCTAATAGGAAAAAGCTGGTGTGCCATGTGTGTAGGAGCACTCCTTTAAAAATGGCTTCTCTTTTCTTTTGGAATGGAAGGTGAGTTCACTTGCAGATATGGAGAGTGGAAATAATAGAAGTAGATTCTTCCTTGAGGGTATCTTTCTTGTAAGTACAGAAACTCAAGCTTGTGTTGTCATGATCTTATCAAGAAAAGTGAAAAAACTTAGTCAGTCTGTACATTATATATCACATAAGTTTTTAATGGCTTGCTTCACTGAATTCAATCATCCTGCCTCGGGTCTGGGAAGCATTTGTTTTTTGTTTATTAAAATAATCTCATTTAGCCACACGGACATAATTTCAAATCACATTTGCAGAAGGACTGAGCTTAAATATGCTATCAATAACTTTTTCCCTGACAACATTACTCAAGATACAGATTCCTGGGTCTTGTTGAGAGGTTTGGCAATGTTATGCTACATTTCGATTATTACTACAACACTTCACTGCCCATGTAATCTCAAGCAATCACTCAGATTCTAAACACAGCAAGGAGGTGGTCTCTCAAAATTTTCTGCTTTTCCAGAAATGTCTAAATCTAAATATAGTAAAAATATTCCAGGGGGCGCCTGGGTGGCTCAGTGGGTTAAAGCCTCTGCCTTTTGCTCAGGTCATGATCCCAGGGTCCTGGGATGGAGCCCCGCATCCGGCTCTCTGCTTGGCAGGGAGCCTCCTTCCTCCTCTCTCTCTCTCTGCCTGCCTCTCTCCCTACTTGTGATCTCTATCTGTCAAATAAATAAATAAAATCTTAAAAAAAAAAATTCCAGGTAGTCTAGGTTAACCTTCAAGTTTATACAAATCTCCCAAATTCCAAATTTTCATGGGATTAGAAGTTCCAAAACATGGAGGTCACCACCACTCTAATATCCCCTGAGGTTTGCTGATCCCTCCCTGTTCCCCTAATCAATCCTTTTCTAGTTCCCATTCATGGCATATCACACACCCTGTCACTTAAGGCTCATTTTTATGCTAGTCTCTGAAATTATGTTTACTTTTCAGTTATTCTTTGATTCTGAAGACTTATTAAGGCATTAATGAAGAGAATGACTTGATGGGTGTCAAAGGAATTTCCAGTGAAGAGTTGCCAAGGATTGGCTTGATTACAGGGGCCAGTCTATAAAAATAACAGAGAAGGGTTGAGCTCTGTAATTAAATCTCTAGGTGCCTGAGCTTACACGAGCCTCCAAAAAGATAAGATGAATCCAATATAGGTGATTATTTAGGGCTATTAGCAATCCAAGCAGGAAAAAGAACCATAATAATAACTGAGAAGATTTTAATTAAAAAGCAAATGTTGAGAGACTATCTCTGACAATGTCCATGGTGAACCCCTATTAAGGAAAAATAAAAGCACTTTTGCCCATACTAGGCAGAAAATTTTCCTCTTCCACTTCACTTAGGGATGACATATAACTTTTTTTTTTCATATTTGCTCCCTTGATTCAAACTGCTCTGTCCCATAAGCAATGACAAACTTTTTCACCACCAACACCATAATCCCGGCATCAAAGTCATTATTGCACCATCATGACCGACCTGCCATTCCAGTTATCCTCCTTCAGAAACAATTAACACCGTCTCATGTAAGATAGGGGGTCTGCAGAACAATAGACCAGGTAGAGAGCTGCCCACAGAAGCAGCATATGAGAAAGGAAGTTCCCAGGAACCAGTCAAGACAGGAAGGGTGTTGTGTCATGAGCAATTAAGTGGGTCCCGAGCCAAGGAGATGTAAAGGTAAGAATTCAAAGTAGCTAGAAGAAACTGGATCATGCATGTAGTTGCCTGGGTGAGACCAGGACAAAATGATAAGAAACAATGAT